>NW_008349989.1:1182775-1222426 GCF_000622305.1 Nannospalax galili
TTTCATAATTACCTGAAAATAACCTGAAATTAAAATTTTTTTTTTGTCTTCAAGTTTGAGTATTATTTTGAAAAATCACTATGGGCACCCATAGTAAACTCTAATCTTGGTCACACACATGTATTCCCTATTTCCTCTTTATTGAATGTAGTGGCCAGAACACAGTGTGTACTAGAGAGATGGTTAATGAATTCCTTTCTTAGGGTGGTGAGATCACTGTCACAGGCTTCCGTGTTCTAGGCTTCTGTATATGTGTTCCTGTCTTCACAATCTTTTTACCACACTTTGCCCTGTACTGAATTGTACAATGCCTGGTCTACAAACATACAGTTCATTTTTCAAGACCCCTGTAAATCCTATTTTATTTATTAAGCCTGTGCATTATTTATCAGTGATTTCCCAGGGCACTGTGACTGTAAACCTTCCTTTCTTACTGAAATCTCCTTTTTGGGGGCTATGAAGCCCAATTTAATTGAACACGATCAGCCTGAAGATATGAGACACTGAATCCCATTAGTAATCTTTTTTTGCCATGTAATCCACACGTGGTATGATTTAAGCTATTGCATCGAGTTGGTTTATTTAAGCACATCATCCCCCAGAGCTTTCATTTTTCTTTAAGAAAGAAGTTGCTCTTTTGCCCCTTACTTACACATGTGGCTATGATGCAATTTATCTTCTTTGGGTGGTATTACAACACTTTTAAAAAGAAGACTATCACAGTTGACCCACTCAATACCTGAAGCTGTGAAATAGTATGACATCATCCATGAAAAGATGTTTGTTGCAGGGGTAAAGCCTTTCAGTTATCACTTGCACTTGCATCTTTATCGTAGGACTATTTTCATTGCAGTACTGACATACTATTAACTTATTTCTACATTTGTCACCCTTTATTGAATTTGTGTCAAGCAATGTGCAAAGCAGTAGAAACACAAAAATGATGGTTGGATATTTGTCCTAAGGAGAGTCAAAACCTAGTGGTAATGCTAATGGTTATTTCTTCCTTCAACATATGTTGTTTATAAAATGACTAGAGGTTAAATGAATCATGATGCATTCTATCATTTTATAGCATGATATATTTCATGGAAGATTTAAAAATGGTTATCTAATGGACTTAGTTTATTCATTCTTTCACATATATATTTAATAGTTTTTGAGAATCTACTGAGTGTTTATGGGAAAGTCATACAAAATAGGGGCTGGAGAGGTAGCTCAGGTAGTAAAGTGCTTGCCATTCAAGCAAGAAGACCTGCGTTTGATTCCCCAGATTAAAATGTCAGCAACCAAGAAAAGTGCCACTTGTCTGTGATCCCAGCACTGGAGGGGTGGAGACAGGAGGATTCTTGAGGACTTCTGGCCATCTCATCTGGCCAAACTGGCAGGCTCCAGAGTTAGTAAGAGACCCTGTCTCCAATAATAAAGTAGACAGCAATTGAGAAAGACACTCAATGTCCACCTTTGGTCTCTATGTGTGCATGTGCACATGTCTACATGCACTGTGCACACATATGCAAACCTTTCCCCCCCAGACACACCAGACACACAAATGTATAAAAACATTTAATAATGAATAAGGCATATTTAGAAAATCCATAAAGCCTGGATCAGATGTCCTTTCAAGAAAAAACCTGCTGTATCAAGAGCAGTCATGGGGAAGGCTTCAGAAAGTATCCTCAGGATCTGTACCAGCTCTGCATCCAGATGAACAGCTTTGTGGACAGCAAGGTATAGTCATACTGGCCTAGTATAGAATTTGTCTAATGCCTGTCTTTGTTCTGGAGCTCTGTTGACTAGTTGATTTGCATGTTATTCTGAAACTCTTAGTCTTTCTTAATGTGTGTGTATGTGTGTGTGTGTGTGTGTGTGTGTGTGTGTGTGTGTGTGTGTGTGTGTGTATGTGTATGTGGGTGTGCTTGCCTGTGCAGGAGTATGTGGTGACCAGAGATTGACATTGGGTTGTCTTTCTCTATCATACCTTCACCTTGGTTTTTGGAGATATGATCTCTCCCTGAACCTGTAGTTGCCGTTTCAGCTATCAGACTGGCTGTCCAGTGAGTTCCTCAGATCCAACTGTCTCTGACCTCCTAGCGGTAAGATTGTAGGTGAATGCTGCCTTGCTTGGTTTTTCATGTGGTTGCTAGGGATCCAAACTCGGATCCTCATGCTTCTGCAACAAGCACTTTACCCATCAAGCCATCTCCCCAGCTCTTCTTCCTTCTTCCTTTCCTTTCACAATTCTCAGTCCTGCATTATGATCTGAAGGTTTACCCTGCATACTTTTGGTTATTCTCTTTAACTTTTACACATAGGGGAGAGAGAGAGGAGAGATAAATAATGCTTAAGTGGTATGAAAAACCAGAGGGAAATGTAGTAGCTCAAAAGCCTACTGAAAAATCCACATGCAATTTAGATATGAGTGCATGTGAACGGCTGAAGGAGACACAACAAAAAGCACGGTGCCAGGCAGGGGAAACCTCCCTTTGAGTTGTTAGTCACGGTAGTCCAAGAGACTCCCAAAACAATACAGGATATTGTCATAGTCCTTCATTGACTGACCCCAGAACTTGAAGGTATGATCCTATTGCTGAAAACAGGACATTGGACACAGAATTTGAAGCCATTGAGCTGGACCTGATTGCTGTGCAAACCTGATATAACCTGAGTTCAATCCCCGGAACCCCCATAAAGGTGGAAAGAGAGAACCAACTCCACCAAGTTATCATCTGACCTTCACATGTGCTCTGTGGCATGTGATGCTCCCCCCACTAATTCGTTTTTAAAACATTTAAAAATTGTAGCAGGAGGAAAGTGTTTTGCAGTGTGAGAAAGGAAATGTTAGCAATATTAACTCATGATTGGATAGGTTTCCCTGCTGAATAAAGCCATAGAAGAAAAAGGTGTGTACACGTGGTTATAAAGGAAATTGAAAGAGACATGGCTGATGTATGAGAGTGAACAGTGTCCATCTTCTCTCACAAGGTGATGTCATCCACTCTGAGAAGGCATGTAAGAACCATTTGCAGATACAGGATAATGGAAGAAGGCAGGGAGGTCTTCACTTCTCACTGGACAAATCTTGATAGAAGAGGGGTGATTTCATGAGTCCCTGCAACACTGTGAAAATCATAGTTCTCAAAATGTGCAGTCAGGGATGATATTACATCCAACACATCACACTTTAATAAAGGCACAATTGTAGGAAAGGATTGAGTCAGTGAAAATGACTTTCTATATGTTTTTCATGAGATGAATAGTCGTTTGAGGAGGAGTTAAAATAGGTATGAAATTCGCTAGTGGCCCTCGAGCACCTCAGAGATTAAAATTTAAGGAAAATAATGTAGTTATAAAAAATTAGAATGAAATGACTTGAAGAATTTAGTTTCTTCTGGTTTTATTCTTTTAAAAATAGAAAACAAAAATCACAAAATTGCTTTGTGGCTCAGTATGAATATATTCTATTGCAAAGTATTCTTAAATCAGTTAAAATGTACTCATGAAATGGAGCTAAAAAATAAAAGTGTCATAGTTTCTTATAGTTTTAAATAGAAAAGGAAATGATGTGGAAGAAATATCCAGGGAGAAAATGGAAAGTCTGATAAGATAATGTTAAATTATTCTAAAAGGTTAGGTTCACCAGCTATTTATATATGGTAGAAAAATATTCAGCTGGGTGTGATAAGTCACCAAATGAGGAGTTGTAACAGAATGAGGAAAAGGCCAATATGCATATACAAGAGCTGGGGTTTGAAATGAGAGTGAAATGAACAGTTGGGCATCTACAGAAGGCATGCAAATACCAAAATGAAATCTAAGACTGAAGTTGAAAAATAAGCCCTAATTGACCCTTCACCTTTCTGAATTCGTAGGTGGACTGGAGTACACATACCACTTCAACAACTTTCCAACTCTGAAACTTTCTTTTGGAAGAAGAAGCCTGTCAAAGGAGGTTGTCTACCTTCTTCTCCAGCACCTGGTTTGATCAGAAAACTCTGGCCATCCAGTCTCTGCCAGTACATTCACCTTCGACACACTGTTTTTGAGGGACCATAGCAACAAGACAGGATAAGAGCAATGAATTTGTACCAGACAGAGGCACTGCTAAACTGCCAAACTTTGCTTGCCTCTGTTAAGAGGGAAAGGCAGAGGCACAGATTCCAGAAGCAGTTTCCAGGGCAGGGAAAATAAACATGGAAAAGAATGATATCTTGCCAGAACAGATGATCAAAAAATTAAAACAGCTGATGATAAAATGCTATGTCCAGATGGCATTTCTCTTTGGTTTCCCAAGGAAAATAAAAATGATGGACAGAAAAAAAATTATAATTTCTAAAAGTTATTTAATTCCCAGTGAAAACTTGAGATATGCAGAAGGTAGAGAACATTATAGATATATATGTTACATATATATATAATTTTAAGACTATTAGTTATATGTACTGTAAGCATTAAAAATCATGCTATATGTACGTAATCATTGCTCTAAGATTAATATAATGATTAAAAATTTTAGTGATTAGCTTCTTAGTTGTAGCAAACCAATACTTAATATTACAGTTATTAGTGCTTTCCACCAGAACTTCTCTTTCTGACATCTCTTGGAAGGGAAAGTATGACCAATTCTGATAAGTAAAATGGGACTAGAGAGGTAGGTATCACATTCATATGCAAAATTAACAACAGTGAGATTAATATAATGATTAAAAATTTTAGTGATTAGCTTCTTAGTTGTAGCAAACCAATACTTAATATTACAGTTATTAGTGCTTTCCACCAGAACTTCTCTTTCTGACATCTCTTGGAAGGGAAAGTATGACCAATTCTGATAAGTAAAATGGGACTAGAGAGGTAGGTATCACATTCATATGCAAAATTAACAACAGTGACAGGATTTAATTTGTATCTTTTTAAAGTCTTGGCAACTGTGGACAGACTGAGATGTGGTGTGGAATCTTGAGTCAGGATTATACAAAGCAGAGCAAGGTATAGAAAAATAGCTGTAATTCTAAGTCACTGAGTTTGGGACTGCTTATTGCCAAGCATAACACAACCTTTCTAAATGGAGATAAATATTTAGAATTAATGTCAGTATATTCATAACTTCAGCAACAAATTTCTCCATTCACAAGATTTTATAAGACAGCATTTGTGTAGAATTCTATATAAATAAATCAGGATGATTCACATATATACTTAGTAGATCTCATATTTTCATATCTATGTCATTGAATGAAGATTGGGGAAAGTAACATTTTTCCAGAAATATTATTACATACATATGATCTTCTTTCATGGCCAGACAGGTCTTTGGGAGCTGGTATGTCAGATGCTCTGAGGTTGAGAACACAGTATAAGGATCAGAGCACATTGGAAAATCTAAATAAAGGTGTAGTTTAGATGTGTGAGTTCATTCTTGGGCCTGCATTATATGAAACCTTGGGAAATGAATCAAGAAAATTGACCCCAAAACAGGAGAGGAATCCAAAGAGTCATTCAAGGAACATAAGGACAGGCATAAGGTAAATAATTCCCCCCCAACACCCAAATTAACAAGAGATAGAAACCTAAAGATACAAAATGACTAGACAAACTTCAGTGGGGTAAATAAAACCAAATAAGACCAATAACAATTAAAAAAAACCGATATACATGGGCTTAGAGAGATGGCTCAGCCGTTAAGAACACTGGCTGCTCTTGCAGAGGACCCAGGTTTGATTCCCAGCACCTACATGGTGGCTAACAACCATCTGTAGCTCCAGTTCCAGGGATCTGACGCCCTCTTCTGACATCCATGGGCATTCCAAGACACGGGTGCACTTACACAACATGGAGGCAATGCACTCATACAAGTAAAATATAGCAATAATGATAATAATAAAATATTTAAAAAATGATATACACTTAAACACATAATAGTTAAATTGCTGTTAATAAAATCCAAAAGGAAGAAAGTTTTGAAGAAATTGTAGAGTAGGGTGGGTGAAGCATTAAAGGATAGAAACACACCAGACATCTCATTAAGAATGGTACAAAATGGAAGACAAGTGAACAGGCATCTCTGACGTCAAACCAGGAGATCAACCCATGCTTCTTCACCTAATAGAAACAACTTTCCCTTTCTCCTCTCTCTCTCTCTCTTTCTCTCTCTCTCTATCTCTCTCTCTCTCTCTCTCTGAGGTAGATCTTCATGTAGCTCAGAATGGTCTCAATTTGCTGCATAGTAGCCAATTTTAGCCTTGAGCTCCTGATCCTCCTGCCTTCACCTCCCAAGTGTCAGATTATTGGCAAGCACCACCATGCCAGGCTTCATTGAAAGAAATTCTAAAGGTTCAAGAAGTATGAGTCGACAAACTAAGAAACTTCTGTGCAGCAAAGGAAACAACCAATTGAGTGAAGAAACAAGGGACTATACAAGGGACCAAAATTTTACAAACTCATCTTTTGGCAAGAGATTAATATCTAGACTTTCATAGTACTGGAAGGTGTTATGCAGGCTGCTAGGAGAGAAAAGATGTCAATGATCTTATCTAGTGCTATAACCTGTATACCACAGTACTGAACTGCCAAGCTGGTTGTTACCACTGGTGCATGATGGGATAATTGATTTCTTATTGGTTTTGGGGCCTTTTCCACAGGAAGGATTTCATGTCTGGCATTATAAAACCACCTAAAAGCCCATGACTGGAGAGATCATAGGCCCAATAGGAAAACCTATTGATATTTTAATAAATTATCATGTTGTCAAACTACCTTCTTAATATTTATGTTTATACCCATAGATTTGTGCTGCTTTCAATCTTGGTTGTAGAGGCTTCTTGTTGTGGGTAGAGGTTAATGCAGACTCAAGCCTTGTCTAAGGGCTAAGAATAAGAGTCTGTAAGTCGTCAGCCTCAGATTGGTCATCTATATCAACCTTCTTGCATCCAAGGCTTAGGGAACATGGCAGGTATTGTTTAGGCAAGTGCAGTGTTGAGATTTCATGAGTGTAGTTGCCCATCTAGAAGTAGGTATACTGGTCCTCTGGCTCTTACAGTCCATCCATCCCCTGTTCTGTGATGTCCCCTGAGCCTTAGGTTTAAGGGCAAAGTATTTGTATCAATTGGGGCTGGGCTTCCTACAGTCACTTATTCTCTGCCTTTTAACCAGTTATGGATGTATAACAATCCCTATCTGTTGAAAAAATAAGCTTTTTTGATGAGGGGTGAGAACCACACTTCTTAGTGGGTATGAGGATAAGTATTTAGAATACAGTTAGAAATTATACTGGCTTAGGAAAATGGCAGTAGTAGGTTCTCCTCAGGGTCTATGACCTTTTTCACCATAGATATTTGGCTAAGTTTATAATAACAAGCATGAATTCCCTCCTATTGATTAGGCCTTAAGTTCAATTAGACAGTTATTGGTTACCCCCAAGAAGGAGTGGTACTCTTGCACCATTGGGGCTATCTTGCTGGGCCAGTCATTGTTGTGGTTCATAGGCTTTATGGTTGGGTTGGACCATTGATTGCTATTCTCCCTTGGCAGGTTGCATAGCACCTTCTGAAACTATGTGAGGTAGTTCTCAAGGGAGAAGGCTTCCAGGTCTGCTGCAGCTCAGTTTCTCTCAATCCTGTGTCTTGTGTGTATGGTTCATGAAAAATGGCCAAAAGATATAAATTGACACTTCTCCAAAGAAGAAATTCAAATGACTAACTAGTTTATGTAAAACTTAAAGAAAATTATTTATTTTTGTGTGTGCATTTTGCCAGAGTATATGTAATTGCACCACATGAATGCAGTGAGCATGGAGGCCAGAAGAAGGTGTAAGATCCTTTGGAACTAGAATTATGGATGGCTATTAGCAGCCATGTAGGTGATGGGAGCCAAAGTTGGGACTTTCGTAAGAGTAACCAGTGCTCTTAATCTTGTGTCATCTCTCCAACCTTGAGTTTATTAAAAAAAATTCTTGTCAACATTAGCCATTAGGGAGATACAAGTCAAAACGACAATGGGATATCATCTTACCCTAGTCAAAATGGCTGTTATGAAGAAGACAAAATGTGAGGGATGCAGGAGAGAGGAGGTGGTGAGAAAGGAAACTCTCACTGTTGGTGGGGATGTAAGTCTGTGCACCCACTTTTCTTTCTTCCTTCTTCCCTTCCACCTCTGCTTTCTCTCTGTGATGGTTAACGTTCATTGCTGACTCGACAAGATCTAGAGTCACCTTGGAGACAAACTTTTGGGCATATCTCTGAGGAAATTTTCTAGAGTGAGTTAATTGAGGTGAAATGACCTACCCTGAATATAGGCGGCACCATTCATTCTGTGGGTTGGAATCTCAGCAGGAATTAAAAGGAGAAAGCCAGCTGAGTACCAGTGTCTGCCATTTCTTGCTTCCTGACAGCAGATGTGACGTGAACAGCTGCCTCATGCTCTTGCCAGCATTGCCGCTTCACCATGATGGACTGTCCTCAAATTGTGAGTAAAAGAAACTCTTCATTCTTTTTTAAAATTTATTATTATATGTATTAGCATATTGTTTGCATGTATGCATATAAGTGCACCTGTGTCGTGCGATGCCCACAGAGATCAGAAGAGAGTTAACTCCTTAACTGAAGTTAAGAATGGTTGTTAAGTCACCATATGGGTGCTGGGAATCCAGCCCAGGTCTTCTGCAAGAGCAGCCAGTGCTCTTAACCACTGAGCCATCTCTCCAGTCCCAAAATAAACTCTTCATTCTTCAAATTGCTTTTGTTAGGTGTTTTGTTGCAGAAACAAAGTAACTAATTCTTTCCTCCCTTCCTCCCTCCTCCTTCTCTCCCTCCTCCTTCTCTCCCTCCTCCTTCTCTCCCTCCTCCTCACTTCCTTCCTCAAAACATCCTCACTTCCTTCCTCAAAATATCAGCATATTTTCATTTTATGGAATTGTGTTTAGTTCTTTGCAATGCTTTTCTATCAGATAGCTACAGGGCTTATTCTGTCTTTCTTTTCATTATCTCCCCAAATATCATATTCTTATTGAACATTATCATAGTCAATTCTGTTCAAAATTTCCACGAGCTGCTGTAATGTCTTTGATCTTAAAATTATGACACCTTCTAACATCTGTAGAATCATTATTATTATTGGCTTTATTTATTATGCAAAGTCTATATAGTGGGTTTGTTTTTTATTTATAAAATGAATATATTATTATCAATGAACATGTTTTGACATATTTAGGCATTCTTCAAATATATGTTGAATGGATAAGTGCATGAATGACTGAATTTCACAATTTTGCCAAGGTTCAGTCTTAATCACTCCTGGGATTTTAGTTGGTTCTGTTCTCCAGAAAATACACATGCACAATGAAAGAATTTCTTTGTTCTTGTGGAAAATACAAAGTTGACAAGAGTATAAATCTTTAATTTGCAAACCTTGGACTGCTAAGATACCAAGTCTCATCTTAAGAATAAATGAACAAGGATTTGGCAGAGAGATGAATGCAGCGGCTGCAGGGTGCGTGTACGCTCCATCTCCTATCTCTGCCTTTTGTGTTATTGACATCTATCAAGTAACAAAGTTTGAGAAGAAATACTGCCTTTTTTTTTGCCCCAGAGAGTTGTACTTTTTCTTAACTTTATTTTGGAAATTCTTGTGAGTAATAGAGGATACATAGACTCATGCAACAAAGAAAGCACTGTTATGCACGATTGGCGCGTGATCTGATTTGCTGGGTCGGAATCATCTATACCTTTTCTTTTCCTTTGGAGATGGCAGCAATTTAAGGTTTCTGAAACAAAATGAAGCACTGTGTGTTTCATCCACAGGAGTTTTGCTAATCACACAGTGTCTTGGTTTCTTTTGTGCTTCAATGGGCATTGTTCTGTGCTCACAGCTGAAAGGTTTGTTTTCCACCATGATGTCAGATATTTTCCAAAGAAGAGCTACTGCAACAATTCAGGCATAACTAGGTCAAATTCCTTTAGCAAGCCATTTTTCAGCATGTCATATTCACATTTCTTTTTTTTTTTTTCTCTTCAACAGTTTCAAGTTGTAGATGCAATAAATAAACTTCACAGCATTTGTGATTTAGGTAGGAAGATGTCTCAATGAGCACAATGTTATTTTAAAAATGTTCCTTGATCCCCTCCTGCGATCTGAAGCTGTGTGTGGTCCCCTCCTGTGGGCTGGGACTGTGGTCCCTCATGTTGAGTTGGAGCTGTAATCCCCTCTTTTGAGCTGGAGCTCTGGTCCCATCTGTGAACCTGGAGCTGTGGTCCTCAATCATGTAGAGAAAGCATTTGACAAAATTCAATACTCTTTCATGATTAAAACATTCAACAAGCTATGAAAGGGCATCTATGAGAAATCCAGAGCTGACATCACATTTTCAAGGAGATGCAGTCTACCATGTCTCCTGGCTGGCCCGAAGAGTCTTGCAGAGTGTGTTGTAAGACTTCTTTCTATACAGAAGGGTACTGTATAGATTGAGGATACTGAGCAACTGAGCAATTAAAACCATCCTGTCATTGGTTACTTCCTAGGACTGGCTGGGAGGGACTGGTAGATTCATCATTTGTAACACTGGCCTGGTCCTTAATTTAGGACTGTTTCAGAATTCTGGTGGAAGTTCTGGGTGGGGTAACCCCTGCAAACACACTGATGTGTACTGCTTGCTGAGTGATGAAGCTTTGACAAGGGGTGCAGGCTTTCTACCAGCATTCATGATACAGGAATCACAAGCCAGTCACAGACGGTAAGCTTTTATGTTTCTGAAAATCTGTTTAATCTTATTAAATAGTTATAATTTAAAAGACAGGGATTAAACAATTGTAACACAATCCTTTCTTCAATAGTTTCTCTTCAGTAGGTTTTTTTGGTTATTTTATGTTATTTTTTTCTGCAAAATTAAAATAATTTAAAAAGATTCCTTGAAGGGAAAGCCTTAGAGTACAAGTTAATTTTGTTAAATATACTCTCAGAATTATAATAACGTTATACAACTTATGTTTTTTATTGAAGTAAGTACAATTTCTGTTTGTCTTCAAAACCACTCAAAAATTGTGTGTGGTTGTGCATGTGTGTATATTGCTTTAAAAAGGCTATTTCATTATATGTTGTTGATTTAAGGAGAATTTTTTACTTTGTATTTATAGATAGATGGCAGGGATAGGGTTTTCAAATTACTACCCAAAGTCATACCAATATGAGCCAACTAGAATAGTTAGTTTTAGTAAGAGCTGTTGAAGGGACAAACCCATAACTGAATTCAATATACTCCAAATATTTCAGCTTGCACCTAACTGAAATACAGTGTTTTCACAAGATATCATTTTCTGAAATTAAATTAGACCAAGATGAAATGCATTTCACTTTTATTTTAGGACCATAAAAATTTAAATAACTACAAGATTGAAACCCATAGTGTTTTCATTTTTTTTCCCCCACTGGTGAGGGAGGAAGTGCTTTGCTTTTTGGTGGGAACTTCCTGACAAATAGAGCTAAGCTTAGGAAAATTCTAAGACAGGAGAACCAATAGTTCCAATTTATCTCTGGTTGATTAATGAATTAAGTTAATTCATACAACATGTATTTAGAGTTTTATGCAATTTGCTTTACACTAAAAAATGATTGATACTTTTATTATACATTTTCAATTGTAGGCATACCATATAAATCTCCTATGGATTCTACCATCCGAACCCCTGTAGCCTCTGTTACTTTATCTTTCATGTCTTACATATTTATCATTACTATATTTGAATTGATTTTTATACATGGGGTGATATAAAGGCACTATCTCATTCTGATACCAAATACTCATTTATTGGAGAGACTCTCCTTTTTCCACAACCAATCACTTCTAAAGCTATTCAGTTGGTTCTTAGATTCATAACAATTTTTACTTTCCCTTTCACCCTTATCTTTTAAATATATTTTTAAATTGAATTTTTGTGTATTTTATACACAATATCTTAGTCATCTTTATACCTACTTACCCACTGGCACCTTCCCATAGTGCCCCTCCCTCCACTGGATTTCATGCATTCTGTCATTTATGTTAAGGCCTATAGAGTCAAGCTAGTGTACTCAGATGTCCCTAAGTGCAAGTTCATCCACTGGGGTCTAGTCAGCCTATCTAGAGTCATTCCCTTAAAGAAGATCAGCTCTTCCTCACCTAGGAGTAATCAGGTGCCCAATAGTTCTGTGACTAAGATTGGGGCCTGATGCCCATTTCCACAATTCTATGCTGGGTTTTTGTCTGCTTGAGTTTACATGGGTCTTGTACATGCTGTCACCATTGCTGTAAGTTCATATGAGCAAGGTCCCAGAAGCCTGTAAGACTCTATTTCCATATGGTCATGTGCCTCCTCTCCTGGCTCTTACAATCTTTCCACCCCTTCTTCTGCAATGGTCCCTGAGCCCTGGGTTCATAGATTATTGTCTTGGATATTGTTTATTATCCACACTATGCAAAACAGCATTATCTCAAATATTCTCCATTTATCTAATTTCTTTATATAAGAGAATCATGGTGGTAAATATAATTGCAAAGTACAAATTGTATTTTGGAGTGATTAATCTACATGTATTTAAATTTGATGTTGCTATGCTTTGGTTATTGATTTCCAGTGTAAATTTTTAGAGGGGAAATATTTAAACGGTGCTCATGAAAAAGCAGAAATTTCTTCTTTGGCATAGCTTTGTGAGGGCGTAACATGTACTGCTTTCTTCCTCTATTTTGATATTCTATCATTTTAAAATACAGGGAATCATTAGTAACCCTTAATTGAACCAACATTTATTTTTATCCATCATATCTCATTCCATGCAAGGTGTGGTTCCTGTAACCATGTGAGTTGAGATGAGGTCTGTTTTCTTGGATCTGTTTCATCAAACAATGAAATTTTAATATCTAGAGGAAATTCCCAGTTCTTGAGACTATG
This sequence comes from Nannospalax galili, assembly GCF_000622305.1. Lineage (NCBI taxonomy): Eukaryota > Metazoa > Chordata > Mammalia > Rodentia > Spalacidae > Nannospalax > Nannospalax galili. Next base: position 1,195,690 of record NW_008349989.1, read on the forward strand.
TCCCCTAGAATGTCCTGTCCCATTAGCTTTTATAATTATGGATTTATATTTTTCACACAAAGCTGTTTTATAACATTTATTTCTGAAAAGAGCGAAAGTAAGGTTTATAATTTCTAGATATGAATCAGCTAAAAATTAACTAATTCTGGAGTATGTCCTTAATATTGGTTGAAAAGAGTCCATATATGTGATGTATTTCCTAGAGCTACTTTGCATCATCATAAAAGAAATTCAGTGTAGATTCATGAGAATGTAATGACTGCTCAATAGAGCCTAAACATAAGAAAGAAATTCAATACTTGATTTAAAACACATGAATGAAATGTAATTTCAAAAATATAAATCAAAGCTCAGTGTTTCCTGAAGCGTAGGTTTGAGGTGAATCAGGATTTTCTGTAACTTAATCAATAAAATTGAACATGAAAAGGGATAAATTCTGAGACATCTTTGTGGGTTAATCAGCTGTGGATTGACCCACTTCCACATACTGCAGTAATAACTTAGCATGGTAGAGTAATGTGTATATTTAAAAATAGTAATGGGTTTTAGAGTGAACACGCCAGACTGAAATCTCTGCGAGATTTTTGTCATATAAAAAAACCTAGCAACCAAAAAGGAACACATGTAGCTTTCCTTTTTTTCCTTTCTTTCTGCATTTTTCCTTAGAATACTGTTGTGTTCTTAAAGTTTCTTTTCACAATCATCATTTTGGAGAAAAATTTCAAAGAGAAAATTATTTTTCATTCTTTTAAATTTTATATGATTAAATTGAAAATGATTCAACTTATATACTTTACATTCAGTGGGTGAATTGTACTGCATATGGATTACTCAACAGCTTTAAAAATTCACTAAAGAAATAGTGACTTTCAGTTTGTGTGGCATGAAAATATTTTTAACTAGAACATATGTCCTGTAAGATGCAAGCATATTTAGATAAGACATATCTCAGTGAAAATGATTCATGTGACTGTGTACCAAGATCAGCTTTGCTTAGAGAGTTCCTTATTTGACTAGAATTTTATCTAAAAAAAAGGTAGACAATAAAGTCAATTCCACCTAGTTGATTTATTGGAAACTTGTATCTATTGCTATACATTTAAAAGAATATGTACATATTTTTCTACATGTACAAGCACACATAAAAAATATATATGATTATACATTGCATGTGTGTATATAGTACACACACACACACACACACATATCCTAATCATTTATTCTTGAGAACTTTCATATTTCAGATGGGATGTTTTCAATTATTTTTTTTAAATTTGTATATTTTAGTATATTTATTGCATCATGGAAGAAAAGCTGAAGCAATTTTTTTCTCTCTTCCTATGTATTTGTACATCTCTTTACACATATATATTATATACAATTTACTTCACACAGGAAATTAGTGATATTCAAGATTAAAAAAATTTAGTCATGTATTTTTTTCTTGTTTAAAGCCCCAAATAAAGGTATAAAATATGCAGGGCACTGAACATAGGAACTTCCAGGTGTATATTAATGGTGTTCCTAAAATGATCCAATTTGTCTTAAACGTCAGTGTTTCTTCTCCTTGAGTTAAGTTAAGCTTGTGCAATTGGAAAAATGTAAAATCGTTGTCTGCATCCTCTAGAGCTTAGCACGTAAGAGGAGACACAATCACTTGCATCCCGAGGCACATGTAGAAAGGAAGTACTTTCCTCCTGCTCTTCTGGTCCAGGAATATAACTAGAGAATAAAATAGGTTAATAAAGAAAGACTATTGGTCTAAGTGTTTGCCAATGTAAAAATTAGGAAATGTGCAAAGTGGATAATTGGCTGGAAAATTATCCTAAACTACAGTCACTGCGAGGGAGTTAAAGAGCTAAATTGTCGACATTTCTAGGCAATAAACTTAAGTCTATTACTAACTGAGAGAAATGCTGCTTTGTGCTAGGATGGAAATGCAGATGTGCTTAGGCATGCCTGGAGCAGCAACCCGGGTTTAGTTTCAGATGGTGAAATAAGAGCTGCACCATATGATTCTTTCTTTTTGAGTTTTCGCATCATGGCTATACAAAACATTCTGGTATAAATGTGCACATTGACAAAGAAGACAGAACACCAAAATGAGTTCTGTTCTCTAATGATACCTAGCCCATTACTACTTTGCATGAAAAAAATCAGGAAAATATTAGCTTTTTAAAAAGTTATAATATTCTTTTTTAACCTTCATTATATTTTTGAGAACTTCATATATAAATATTGTATTTCCACTTTCCCATCCCTCCCAGTCCGCCTCAACTCCTTCTGTGACCCACTTTCTCAATTTCTTTTCCTCTTCTTTGATTGTTAGTTTTACATATGCATTCATTTAGAAATATGTTTATATATAAGATGCACGGAGTTCATTGTTAGTGTTCGTGTGCACCTGTGTTTAGAGCTGCCTATCTGAAATTAGATTACCTCATAGGGAGCTCATCCCTAGAGAAAACTGATTCTTCCTCAGCATACATTGACTGCCTGTAGCTGTTTTTCTTTAGGTGGGACTCTGTGAAATTTCCTCCATCCACCTTGGCATGCCAACTTTTGTCATTATGCAGCTCTGTCAGATTACCATACTATGGAGATTTCAAGGGTGCAGCCTCCCTATCATGTCTAGAATGCAGTAACTAGCAGCAAGTATTGTATCCTTCATTCTTTAAGTCTAAATAGAAGTACTTCAAAATGAAAAGTATTTCCTGTGCATTGGGATTAGCTTTGATTTCACTCTGTAGTTCAGACTAGCCTGGAATTTACTATGTGACCCAGGCTGGCTTTGAACTCGCTGTGATTCTTCTACCTCAGCCTCTTGAGTGCATGAACTACTAAACGTGGCTTTATTAAGTTAAAGTGGTAAGATCAGAGTTATTTAAAATGCTGGCATTTTTTCCCTCTATGTTATCAGAGCTAAGTATTTTACTACCTCCCCTGGTTCAGTAGAACAACATAATGGCTTTCTAAACAAGCAACGTCTTTCATCATTATCCTAACATCCCTTAAATTTGGCATGGAGACCAGCCTTCTCTCTCTAAAGGTTAAAAAAGTGATTTAACCCAAAGTCAAATGATTTGCAGGCATGTACATACTTAAATCTGTATGAAGGGATCCTGTGGTCTCTGCAGGATCTCTATGTTTTCTTCCGTACTGACTGGAAATCAGCCAACTGCAGTTTTGTAAGGAATGATTTGAGTTTGAGGAGCAAGACTGAGGTGGCCCAAGAAAATGTGTGAAACCAGATCCCTATTGCATTATTTGCATTCACCTAGTAACGTAAATCAACTCTTTCAAGTTAGTTTCAAAACTAACTCTTTCCTCAAAACTATTTCAGAATTTTTTTTTTCAGTCACTTTTTACTTAAGACAGCTTGGGAACATCCAAAATTGAATGTGATATAAATTGACTAATTATGAAAATCCTCTTTGAATTGTAGCTGAAAAAATTCTTATCTGGATTCTTGCCATGTTTTCTCTTGGAGATGCATTTTCTTTTGTCTCCATTACAAAAGTTGTCTGCATGTTTTTGACAAGACTTTCAAATTATGCAGAAGTAGAAATGATGCATGGTGCCTTTGGAAATAAGGATATTGTTACAGTTTGTGTTCTTGTTTTTGATATATTTCTTTTTAGACAGATTAGTAGGCACTTGAAGAATCTGGATCTTCAGGGACTAACAAACGCACAGAAGAAGAGACAGGTATAGAATTCTAGCCTTATATCTTGAGTCATGATTGATGAAAGTCTTGATCAAGTCCTTACTTTAAAGTGATAGAGGCCTCTGCAGCTTTTCACCTGGGAGAAATGCAGGACTATAATAGCAGGAGGAGGGGAGGGAGTGTAGCTGATATCAGTAGAATGGGACTTAATGAGGTGATTCAATGAGGAAGAACACAAGGAAAGGCAAGAAAGAAAGACTATAGATAAGAGCAAAGTTAAGAGAATGCAGAGCATCCATACTTAGAGAAACTGAGGACCTGGAATAAATTAGAATAACATCATTATTTGGATGCTGTTGAATCTGATGCCTCTCTCTCCATTTGCATCTTTATTATTCTTTTGTTTGTTTTGTTTTTAAATATTCCTTTCTGTAATAATTTTCTGTATATATTCAAGATGTTTGAATCAATGTAGAAGGTTCACTTTAAAGAATAGGTAAGTTTTACTAAGATGTGGGAAGTGTTAATATTATATGTCTATAGCAAACTTAGAAATATAATTTTAAATTGATTCCCAGATAGACGATTGTTCTGTTAAGTGATAAAATAGAAAAGTAGATTAAGATAAAAATAAATTATGCTATAGTTCTTTCAAAAGATTTATTTATGGGTATGTAAGTGTGTGTGTGTGCATGTGTGTGTGTGTGTGTGTGTGATGTGTTTGCAGGTATCTTCAGAGGCTAGGAGAGGGTGTCAGATAACCTGGATCTGGAGTTATAGGTTGGTGTATGCCTACCAATGTGGGTGCTAGAAGACAGACTAGGATCCTCTGCAAGAGCAGCAAGCACTCTTAACTACTGATTCATCTCTCTTGCAACTTTTTTAAATATTGGCAAATGATGTTCATTTTTTGTCATGACTAGCATTAACACAGTTGAATGTGAAATATTACAAGATGGGAAAATTTTATCCATTAATAGTAGCAGGAAAACTATACTCTCTTTTTTGTTGCATGGTCAGTTTTCATTTGAAGGATTAATTGAATACATTAAATATTTTAGTTTGAAATCAAAATGGGCATTTTGTTCATTTAGCTTTTCACCCTTGACGTATTCATCATTTTAAATAAGAAAACCTGGAGTAACAAGACTAGAACTGTTATTTTATAATGAGTATTGAATTGACTTTTTCCTTGTATACAAATGGGTTCAGCAATTCAAAAAACTTTCATTTCACTGTTTATTTGACATAGTAAGGTATGCATTAGGGAAAAGCTCACTGAATCCCTTGTTGATTCTCTGCATGTGAAATATCCAGTGTTATCCAAGGGAGGGTACTCAATGTTGCACAGCACTGAAAATTGGTCTAATAAAAGAGAATGCATTAATTTACCATTAACTTGTTAAATCTCATCACAGTATTTTCACTTTTATACACTTTGCAATTCAAATGAAATTTTATGCAGTTCAAAGAGAAATAAGAACTGGGTTTTGCCTTTTGAATATTATCTTCACATGCCAGAATGGCCTTGCAGCTTGTGAGAAACTATTCACTGAGGATAGATACAGAGTTCCAGAGGGCAAGGAAAACACTTTCTAATCAATTTTTATTTATATCTACTGAAAGGTTGGTGCTTTAGTAAGCAAAGAATACAATGTACCTCTGGGAAGCATCTAACAATTTCTGTTGTGCATGCAACAACTGACAAGTCTGAAAAGGAAGTAGACAACTTAAAAATGAGCTATTGGTGCTTAATTGCTCCCTTTCACAATTTCCTTTAGCACATAGCCAAAAATACTCAGAAAATATTCTTTCAAGAAGTCTAAAAATTCCATCAGAAGGTTAGAGCGGTAAGAATTTACATATGAGAGGTAAGGGAACACAATTTTGTTTCTAAATATTCTTTTTCCTAGATGTGGTGTGCATGATGATAATTCCAGCATTTGGGAGACTTAGATAGGAGGATTGCTGTGAGTTCAAGCCTAGCCAGAGCTACAGAGAAAGTTCCAAACTAGTCTACATTATATAGCATAAACACATAATTGTTATGGCATCTGCATTACATACTTTTCTGTGGCTATGCTGAAACACCACTTATGAAAGAGTTTATCTGGCTTCTGGTTTCAGAGGAGTAAGAGTCCATTGTGGCAGGGAGGCATGGTGGTAGGAGGTGATTGGAGCTGAAAGCTGAGAGCTCACTTCTTCAAGCAAGCACAGGAAGGAAAGAGACAAACTTGACAAGGGATGGGGCTCTAAGTTCTCAAAGCCCTCCCCTAGTGACATGTTTCCTCTAGCAAGGCTGCACCACCCAGGGATTCTATGACCTTCCCAAAACAGTGTCAGCAACTGACCAAGTGTTCAAATACTTGGCCTATGGGGGACACCTCATTCAAACCACCACAGACTAATCCATGTGACTAGCATAGAGCTTGGTAGCTTCCTTATCTTCTTCATAGAATATTAAACTTCCCTTAATCATTTCCTTCCAGATAAAACAAATAACTTGAAAGTATCTTCATGCTTATATTGAAGAATAAATGAAAGTATTTCATAACTGAATTTTGTTAAATTTGAAGCCATATGTCCCAAGTGTAGCTGAAGAATAAAAATGGTTTGACTTGAGCCAGGGTTGGTACATGATCATAAAGAAACAGAGTCTTCCAGACCTCTGGGAACTTGCTTTCATGAACTTGTAGCAATGGTGTCAGCATGCACAATACCCATGCAAACTCAATAAGACAAAATCCAGCACAGAAGTGGGGAAATAGGTAAGAAGTCCCAACATTAGCTGAGCAACTATTGTCATCTGATCACTGCTGGGTTGTTTTCTTTAAGGAAGTGATGCTATATAGGCTGACCAGGCCACTCTGGATGAACTCACACTGAGGGACATCTGGGGACACAAACTTGACTCAATACCATAACACATATGACAGAATACATGAAATGTGGGGGTGGGCTATATGGGGGTGCATATATCCAAAACACTCATCATATTGCAGAGATACTTTACATTCATATTTGTTGCTGCTCTTTTCACAATAACTAAGAGATGGAAGCAACCTAAGTGTCCCTCAACTGATGAGTAGATAATGAAAATGTGGTTCATTTACACAATGGATTTCTACTCAGTGGTAAAGAAAGATGAAACCATGAAATTTGCAGGTAAATGGATGGAACTAGAAACTGTTACACTAAGTGAAGTAACACAGACTCAGAAAAATAAATGACATATATTCTCCCTCATATGTGGATCCTAGCACCAAATCCTTTTAAATGAGTATATATCCAGACATAACCGCAGGAACCAGAATAATGAAAAGGAAACAGGGAGGTAAAGAGAAATAAAGAACCTGAGAGAGAACAGTAAGAGACAAGTATTACTAAGGGAGAAATGAATAAAAATGGGGGCATTTAAGTGGGAGGGGGAGGGAGGATTATACAAGGAATCTTGGGGATAAAAAGAAAGAAGGAGCTCAAGAGAGGTGGAACCATAAGAAACTGGTGTTAACAAGGAAGAAATGGGGAAAATGGGGACACTTTAAATGGAGAAACCATGATGGAAGGATTAGACAGTGAGAGACAGAGAGACAGAGAGACAGAGAGAGAGAAGAGATAAATAATGCCCAGTTAAAAAAAAAAACAGAGGGAATCATATTAGTCCAACAACTTAATGAAAAATTACACACGCATTATCTCTACATGAGTCCATGTGTATAGCTAAAGGCTACATAACAAGAAATAGTGCCAGACAGGAGATACCTTCCTTTAAATTGTTGGCCAGGGTGGTCCAAGAGACTCTCAAAATTACTTGACTATTGCCACAGCCCTTGGTGGCCTCCCAGAGCTTGAATGCAAGACCCTAGTGCTGAAGACAGAACATACTTTGGACATAGGATTTGGAACAATAGAGCTGCAATGTACTTGAAACCGCTTCCCCTGAAGGCTACCTCCAGAGAGCACTTCATAGTAGCTCTGGAGAGCACTATGAAGGTGCCAAGGGAAAACGTCAATCTATGGGCTAACCCCCGCTTCAAGACCAAATAACCACATCAATGGCCAGCACAGCATATGGAAGTCGTGCAGTAGTGGCACTTTTATCTTGTGGGCAATCAACAGCTACCTGACTTGACTAAAAGCTCACTCAGTGGGAGGAAACTCAAGTGTGGTACTGTAATCATAACCAAATACACATGGCTGGAGTGGTCATAGATTTAGAGAAAACCCCAAGACTGTCACATCCCTAGACTAATGTGATTTCTTACTATGTGAAAAATATGTATCCTTATATTTACAGACAAATATCCCATCACCACCCACCAAAGAAGCTTATTTTGCACAGTTGGAGACTATTCCCAAGCAGCACAACTGATCACACATGGACATTTTCTATGAATTTCCTAGGCTTAAGTGATACATTGACAATGCAACCTCTACACCTAAGGCTCATGGAACATAGAACAGAGGTAAAGAAGGGGGCACTAATGAATCTCTCAGTTCTTATTAATGAAGTTCCCTCATGCAGCAGAGGGCCAGGAACACAAAAGGTTACAAATGGCCAAAGCATAGCAATCAAGAGTCTGCTGAATGCTGGTCTTTGTACAAGATTCCTTTATTAAACTTATCCCACTCAAGGCTCAGGGACCATCGTGGAAGAGGGGGTGGAAAGATTGTAAGAGCCAAAGAGGATGGGCATGACCATATGTAAACAGAGTCCTACAAGCTCCTGGGAACCTGCTCATTTGATTCTATGGCAGTAGTGTTAGCATACACAAGTCCCATGCAAACTCAGGCAGACAAAAACTCAGCATAGAACTGGGAAAATGAAGAGAAGACCTCAATCTTATCTGAAGAAATATTAGCAACTGATTGCTGCTACATAAAGAAAAGCTGATCTTCCTAAAACAAGGGACTTTAGATATGCTGAGTAGACACCAGTGGCTGGACTTGCACTGGGGAACCATTGGGGACACAGTGGGCCTTAACAGGGATGACAGAGTATATGGGCTCCAGTGCAGAGGCTATGGGAGGGTGCCCGTGAGGAAGGGGGTATAAAGATGATTGAGACGTTCTATATGAAATACACAAAAATTCAATTAAAAAACTTAAAAAATGTTAATGTGACAAAAGACAAAGAAAGATAGTCTCATCAGTGCACCCATCAGATATCCTGTGTGCTGACAGTTTCAGTTATCAATTTGACACACCTAGGAACCCGAATTGAGGAATTTCCTCCATTGGATTGTCTTGTGGCTATGTCTGTGAGGTACTCTCTTGATTATGGAGTAATGTGCAAAGGCCCAACCCTTTGTGGATGGTGCCACTCCTGGGCAAGTGGTACTGGGTTCTATAAGAAATAAGGCTGAGCACAGACCAGAGGAACAAGCCAGTAAGCAGTGTTCCTCCATGGTCTCTGCTTCAGTTCCTACTGACTGATTGTGAACTGTAAACCACATCAACCCTTTCCTCTCTAAAAAAAATTCATTGTATTCTTCCCTAAAACTTATTAGTATTTATATTAATATTCAGTTTAATGGAATATATGAACTTAGCATTGAATATTTGTAGATATTTGAAAAACATAAAATTTTCAATTGTGTCATCAAAATAAATGTCTTATGTATTCTATATATTAGATAACTAATATAAAGGAACAGTTATGTCTGTTTTGTAAAAATTAAATCCCTGAAAAACCTCCTCCCCCCAAAGAAGGGACCTGGATAGGAGGGGGCCTGTGTTCCAAGGCCCTATTCAAGGGCTTATTCCTGTGATGTAATTTTCTCAACTAATCTTTACCTCCTAACTATTCTGCTAACTTTCAATATTTCCAGAGGATTGGCCTTTGGAGGAGATTTAGAATCCATCTGCACTTCCATCTGCAAATAGACAGTTAATTTTTTGCATTATAGTGGTAGTCATCATTGGATGATATCAATACTACATGATCATTTCAATAGAGTAGAAGGAAGAGAATAATCTTGTCACTAGAGTTACCGCTGCTCATGTGAGGTTAGTACTAGTATTTTGTTTTTCCTTTTACTTAAAATGAAAGACTAAGCATTGCTTTAGTCATTCACCAGTTGCATATGTTTTAATAACTATTATTGATCTGATAACATTTATAATGAACATATTTACAATGATATGCTAATCCCCAGTTGTTAGACAAAAGAATAGTTTAAGTAATAGATCTATCTAAAAATTGAATTTCTAATATTCATGATCAAAACAAGGTGCTTTTAAATTTTTTGTATCAAGGGCATAAGCATTTCCACTCAAACTAAAGTGGGAGCCACTACCAAGAATAGTATTCTTTTACCAAAGCATTATCACTACTGTTTTAATGATAACTACATTGCTATTGGAGAAAATTTATTATGAACACTGATGTCTGATCCTGAGGATTAGTTTTCATCCTTCACACTGAAGTTTCAATATCAAGGGCTTATTTCTGCTGTAGGTAAAGCCACAGGTTTGTTTGTTCACAGACCCTCAAGCAACCAGATGTAGAACTGAGACTAACTCACAAATTTCATTCTTTTTTCTAGACTATGGAGGACTCAAATTTAAAGACATGAGTCTTTATCAACTGATTTGTCCATTCATGGATTCAAAATTTGGAGGTATGTGGAGGTGTCAGAACCATGGAAGATGGAGCCTGGCTGAGGGAAGGGCATCAATGAAGGTGTGGCCTGGGAAGATATATCTTGTCCTCAGCCTCTTATGTTGCTCTGTCTGCCTTTTCTGTCATGAGGTGAACTGCTTTAGTGTGTACATGCTGCTCCCATGATGCTGTACCTCCCCACAGGCCCAGAAGCCATGGAACAAAGGACTGTGGACTGAAACTCTAAAACTGTGAGCCAAATGAACCTTTCTTCTAGTTAAGTTGTTCTCTCAGGTGTTTGTCAGAGCGACAAAAGGGTACCATGAATATTCAAGCACAGACAAGTATATCATTCACCACTCATCAAAGAAGCTTCTTTTTGTAAGAAATGGAGGTGATTCCAGAGTTCCACAACTGGTCACACACAGAAAATAAGTGTCTGAAAGATGTCCAGTCCTAAGTGACACATCTACAATGGAACCTGTACACCTAAGGCTCATGGAACATGGCAGAATGGGGTAGAGAGAATACTAATGCATCTCTCAACTCTCACCAGTGATGCCTCCTCATGCACCAGAGTGTGATGCACACAGAAGGCCATAGCTGGCCAAAATGTAGAGAATAAGAGACTTCAGAGTGCATGTCCCTAGATAGGACTCCTATATTAAATCTTACCCACTCAAGGCACAGGCACCATTGTGGAAGAGGGTGTGGAAAAAAATTAAGAGCTAAGGGTGGTGCATAATCATAAGGAAACAGTCTTCCATGCCTCTTGGAACTTGCTTGTATGAACTTGTAGCAATGGTTTCAGCATATACAAGACCCGTATGAACTTGGTCAGATAAAAACCAGCATAGAATTGGGGAAATAGGCAGCAGGCCCCAACATAACCAAGGAACTACTGTCAGCTGATTACTGCTGGGTGAGGGAGAGTTGATCTTTTTTAAAGGAGTGACTTTAGATAGTATGTAGACTGTAGTAGATGAACTTGCATTAAAGGACATCTGGGTACACAAACCTGACTCAGTAGGCCTTAACATATATAACAGAATGCATGAAATTCAGTGGAGTGGCTGAGAGTTTTGATGGGGAAGGGGGTCTAAATATGATTACGATGGATGAAATGCACAAAAATTAATAAAAAATATACACTGAGAAAATACAAAAATTAAAAAAAGAACAAAATAAAATACCACACATTACCTAAAAACCCAAATACTCAACATATAATATTATTTCTGTATCAAATATTCCTATTTGGGAAAGTGTAAAAGAGGAATACTTTTGTCTGTTGTGGTATCTATTTGATTCTGCCTTTGTTTGAAAAGACTTCTTAACTAGAACTATATGTAATACTATTTTAATGTTATTAATTATTACATATGAAGATAACAAACCTCCTTCATTAAGAAAAAGTTACCTGATCTGATTCTTGTTGTTTGACTAACGCTGATGTTATAAGCGATGTTTTACAATTCGTTTAGAAGATGATACCTTTTTAATTGAGTAGTCCATTGTTTTAACTCCTATTTATCCTCATCTTAACGTCTAGGGATATTTTCAGTGAGTATTCTCTTAGCTGTAACTCATTGTTATCATTAATCAGAGAGTATCTCTGTAAGAAGTAAATTGGATTTCTCAGAATGAACTAGAATAATTCAAAGATATAAGAAAGTAAAAAGTGACTGATGTTCTTAGATAAACTCCAGCTTTCCTCTGGAACTCAGGATGCTATGAATGTGGTGACAGTGTGTTCTGGGTCAAGATTTCAGAGCTGTAAATGATGAAACCAGGCTAATGATGCTGCTGCCCAGGAAGCCTAAGCAATTGAATTTGACCATGAGGTGTCTATCCTGCGTTAAAGAACCAAACATTTGATACTGTCTTCTGAACTTCTGCTTCAGAGTTCCTAAGACATATTCATTCTTCTTTAAAATATTATTAGTTATGTACCCAGGCATGAGTGTGCATGCATACACACACACATACACACACACACACACAAAACCTCATACCTATACTATATACACACACATACACTAAGTTTAAAGGAAGCATTTAAAAAATTACTGAAACAGAAGTCAAATGAAAGGTAGTCAAAGGTGAAGGAGTTGAACCAGGGTGAGGGTGCTAAACTTTCAGAAAATGTGATGGTACAAAATTAGCTCACCGATTAGAGAGAGTGTTCAGTGTGGGTAGATTAGCAGTTTCGCAATCTGTTGGAAGAAAAAAAGGCTTACAGGAAGATTGAACATTAAAAATGTGTGTGAAGGTGTCATTACAGAAAATAAGAAATAGAATATTCAGTGAAACACGAGAGATAAAGGTTAATGTATTCATTATTATGTGGCACTCCCAGAAGGCATTGTGAACAGGAAAGTTTGGGGCATTTGCTGGAAAAGTGTGGGATGCTTGTCACTGAATACTTTGGGATTTGAATTTGACAAGAATGGGTGGAGGAAGTCCTGTGTGCTCACATGTTTGGTAACCAGAGGAACAGAGTCAGGAGGCTGTGGGTTGGGTAAGGACCTAGGGAACGTGCCCTTCTGAATAGGGTGACTGCTCTAAAGTACTGTTGGTCACTAACAAGTTTGAAATTCCACTTAGCCTGCAATTGTGATGCCCTGAAGCTGAATCATACTGCTAAATGCTGGTGTCAAATGGCAAATAGCAGGCTGGTGGGAAGTCTGCATAGATATTGATACAAGAATTCTTGACCATTGCTAAATGTTAGCACTCTTCTAAGCATAAGGCTTGCTTTCATATCTTTATTATTAATACATAACAGCAGCTATTAACAGCTCCATTTTTTTGAGATATACAGAATTTAAGTACATTGGCAAGATTTCAGGCCTTGTAAATCATAAAGCCACATGAGAAATCCAGGCTTCTAGTGCCAGAGACAATGCTTTCAGCCACACCAATACCTGCTTGCCTTGCTAGTACATTCTATGCCTAATAACTGACAGCTCGACTTTTGTCTTTTGCAGCTTTAAAAAATGTGGTAAATTTTCATTTGACAAATAATGTATATATTTATGGTATACAAGGTAATGTTTCTGAACATGATCATTCCAAAATGATCAAGCCTGGCTAATAAAAAAATATATTTGTTCACATACTTACTTCTTTGTGGTGAGGACATTTAAGATACACTCTTTTAGCAATTTTGAAACATACATGACTAGTTTTTTATTTTTTAAGTTTTTGATTTTATATATGTGTCCATAATAGAAAGATTTAATTAAAGTAATTAATCATCTCAATAGGGGATGTTTCAGCCTGTGAGAGAGCAGATGATCCCAGAAGTCTAAGTAAGCATGGCCACACTCCCCTCATTTTCCAGAGCAGTCCTCAGGTACTTTAAGATGCAGGTACTGACATCCTCTCTGCCTTCCTGTACCTGTGCTTATATCTTCTGTCTCTGTTATCCTGGATGGTGGTATATCAAATTCATTTGTTTTTTAAATGTTTAATTCCTTCCTTGAATGTTGTAATATTATAAAACACCATTAAATATGCTGGAGATTTGGGTCTGGAGCTATAGCTCAGTGATTAAGAGCACTTGCTACCCTTTCAGAGGATCCAAGTTTGGTTCTCAGCATCCACATCTGGTGGCTTGCAACTGCCTGTAACTCCAGATCCTGATATATGATCCCATTCTCTGGACTCCATAGGAACTGCACTCACATGTACAAACACACACACTCAGATACACACATATACATATAATTAAAATGAAAAATCTTTTAAAAACTAATTTTGTTTCCCTTTACCTCAAGGGGAAGAATACCCAAAGAGAGAAGAATAGTAGGAGAAAGGTGTTACTAGTGGAGAAATATGCAAAAAGGGGGTCATTAAAGGGGAAGGGGGGAAGAAGGGCTATACAAATAACTATGGGAATAAAGGGGAAAAATTCTCCTGATACACAGTAAAAACAAAAAAAAAAAAGCCTTAAGCACAGAAGGAACCCTACAGGCATGGAAGAAAGCCCTACCAGAAGCCATACAGTTATTAAATGAAAATCCCAGCACCAGAGGTGGGTTGCCCTCCTATGAGCTGTTGGCCTGAAGGGCCCTAGAGGTCCCCAAAACAATAAAGGCCATTGCCAATAATCTTGGTTGTATACTGGAAGTGGACAGTAAAACCCTATTGCTGAAGACACTGCATGACGTGAGGAAGGGAGAGGGAGAAATCAAGCTTGGACTAAGCTGGAAACTCCCTCCCACTGAATGGGTGGCTTTCTTAGTGCCAGAAGGTGACATATAGATGGCTAGGGGAAAACTATCCCCTATAATTCTGTTCAATGATGAACCCCGTATGCTGCACTATCATCATGCCAAATAAGATGTTCCAGCTGCTACAATAGTGGTGCGTCTAGTGTGTGTACAACCAGCAAATTTTTGATTGGATATAATGCCCACTCCTAGAGGTGGAACACACATCTTCTACTGTAGACCAGGCCAAACCCCTGTCTTAGGAGAGGATACAGACCCCAGTGGGGAAGCCACTGCAATTGTCTTGTTAGATGGATGTGATGCACTTGCTAAAGTACTGTCCAAGCATTTGTGTTTACACTTGTAGGCTACGCTGTTGTATCAGCCACTGTTCAGATATTCTTGCTTCTTGCTATTTGTGTTTTTATAGTAGTTAGAATCCCACTGAAATGGGACAACAGCCCATGGGAAACAGATGACACAGAGACCTGAACGTTCGGTGCCTTGCTAAAATGGAATGAAGATTATCCTATACCTATCACCCCCTTCAAGGCTCAGGGAATTTTGCAGAAGAGGTTGGCAGAAAGAATGTAAGAGCTGGAGGAAGGGGTGGAGTGTTAACTGGAAGTGTCCTGTGACCACTATTCCTGAAAGCTATAGTCACACATCCTTCCCTTCTTTCCACGCTCCTCAAGGAGTTGATGGGGGAGTCATTTACCCTTCCCATCCAATAAGTCGACCTTAGCTGCATGTGGGGGAGGCACTAAGGATATATAAGCTGAGAATGCCATGAGGCACCTCTCTTGTCATTTTGTGCAGCTGTTGGGAAGTCATAGGATCTATATTTGAGTGTGGACTTCCTAGAGCATGCATTCTTCTGTAAATAAACTCCCACCCTGTGCTCTGTTAGCAAGCCCAATAAACTTGTTAGGATTTTCCAAAAAAGAACAGAGCTAATGGAAACTTTCATTATTCCACCAAATTGACCCCATGTTGGAAAATCCTCTGGTCTTTGATTTCTTATTCCTATTTTTTCCCCTTAAACTTCATTGAATATTTATTTATTTATTTATGTAATCTGCTTCAAGTTATTTCTGGAAAATGTGTTAAAACTGCCTCTCTTTGGAATAATAATAAAAAATAAAAATTTTTATTTATTTATGTGTATGAGTGTTTTGCATTTTTGTATGTAAAGTGCACCCATGTGTACAATGCCCACAGGGACCAGAAGAAAGTGATAGCCACCATGTGGGTACTGGGAATGGAACCAAATCCTCTGCCAGTGCAGCCAGTGCTCTTAACCACTGAGTCACATCTCTAGTACCTAAAGATGAAATCTTTAAAAAATACATTGGGCAAGGCTATGGTAGTACATGCCATTAATCCTAGCACTGGGGAAGGCAGGCAAATCTTTGTGAGATTGAGACCAGCCTGGTCTCCTTAGCAAGGGATATAGGAAAACTCTATTAAAAAAAAAATGTTGATGCCCAGGGAGGAGAGGGAGGAGTTGGAGGGGTAATTGGGGATCTGTATGATGAAAATACATTGTATATATGCATTAAAAATTTGTAGTGTTGGGGCTGGAGACATGGCTCAGCGGTTAAGAACACTGGTTGTTTTTGCAGAAGACCCATGTTCAAATCCCAGCACCCACATAGCAGCTAACAACTGTCCGTAACTCCAGTTCCAGGGGATCCAACAGCCTCTTCTGACCTCCGCGGTCATTGCACAACACGGGTGCACTTACCTACATGCAGGCAATACACACATACACATAAAATAAAAATAATAAATAAACATTTTAAAAGAGTTAAAAAAATTTGCAATGTTTTACCTCAGAAAATTGTCAGCTGGGAAAGCAAAGAAAATGGCTTTGTATTGTTTTTGTAGTTTGATATCTAGTAAAAGAGCTTGCAATATACTTTTCTATTTGAAATAATGTGATTTATTTTTCTCTGTTTGTCCAAATGGCATAAGGACGATGGTTGCCTTCCTTAACTATCCCATTGCTCTGGAATAGCCCATCCTCTGGAGTTTTGTTTTTCAGAGTATATGGTACTCAGTGAGGAATTTCATATTACTTACCCCTAATAATCTTAAGTTCAGTTTTATTTCCTTAGACTACAACTTCCATAAGAACAAGGACTGTATTTCATGCTGTGTCTATAACTCTCATACCACTCAGCCAAAGAAGAACCTTCCTAGATGCTCAGATACATGAGAATGGTCCCGTAAGACAAGAGCAGAGTCAGAAATTCCTGTTGCCTGGTGACATTGTGTCTGTCGTAATGTTGCCCAAAGAATTACCTGCCTGTTTGTTGCAGTCCTGGTATAAGCAAACCTGCATTGCCTATGGCATAAAAATATAGGACCTATACTTATGGACATATTGTACGCAGTCCTTGATAATGGTGATAACATGCTTCCTATTGTTATTTTAGAATGTAGTCCTTCTACTTTACTTTTTAAAATTAAAAAAAAATTTTTTTTTTATTTTTTGGTCTTTTTGAGACAGGGTCTCCCTGTAGCCCCAGCTGTCCTGGAACTTACAATGTAGACCAGGCTGGCCTTGAACTCACAGAGATCTGCCTGCCTCTGCCTCCCGAGTACAGCAGTGGCAGACTCACATCTCCCATTTACTTCATTTCTTGATTGCATCAAGTGCATGTGGATTGACCCAAGCCATGTAAGTACTCTACTGTTTGTGTAACAAGAACGCGTAACAGTGCATTTCTCAGAATGCATCCCTGTTATTAAGCAACACAGGACTACAGCTTTTGAGGCATTATTATTATTATTGTTTTATTGTTTTGAGACAAGTTCTCCCTGTAGCTCCAGTTGTCCTGGCCTGGAGCGCTCTAGACCAGGCTGATCTCAAAGTCATAGCACCTCATAGAGATCTGCCTGCCTCTCTGCCTTCTCAGTGCTGGGATTAAAGTTGTGCACCGCCATGTCCAGCTGCTTATTATTATTATTAATTATTATTATTATTATTGCCAGTTTTCATCTTGGTTCTAAACAGAAGAAACTAGACAACATCTTTCTAACTCCAAAGTTTTATAGATAATAACTCAAAAAGGGTTAACATGGAGTAGCTGCAGCTCTCTGGTGCTGCCTTGTCTCTTAAAGCAGCAGTGATCACTGAAGGCTTCAACTTGGGGGATGGGCCTACAGGCCATGTTGATCCCTAGTGGCCACAGAACTAGCAGTAGATCTCTAACACAGAAAACAATTTGCACAAAGCAGCATCTGACACGGGAATGTAAAGACAGGCGAAAGCAGGATCTATAGTCGGTGCTACAGCAAAACAAAGAGACACAAGGCCTGTACATAAATAGTGTACAGTGCGAAGTGTAAGCACAGAAAGGACGATGGAATATACAGTGGAAAGGAGGGGTGTGTGTGTGTGTGTGTGTGTGTGTGTGTGTGTGACAGAGACAGACAGAGATTATGAATATGAATGAAGGACTGAAGGCCTTCGGGGTTGTTCCTAGTACATTTCCACATCTAATTGACCTTTATAAACTCTCTAAAACAATACCTTCTCTTCTCTGACTTTCTGTATCTTGCAAATGAATGATCTCAAAGGCATTTTCATGGTATGAAGCAGTTGCCCAAGTTTATGTGCAAATTAACCACACTTCAATACTATTCATGGTACTGAACAATCTAAGGGTTCCTGGTGAGCAAACTTCCCAACTTTCTACACTGATTCAATTCCAAAACGCTAACCACCCTGCTTTACTTCACCACCAATGCCTCTTCTTCCAGTTCATCCCTTAAAATGCTAAAGCAATCTTTGAGAAATGCAAATCAGGCAAGAGAATCTAGCCCCAGGATTCACATAAAGTCCCACACCACTTAAGACTATGCATTAGATTAAAATACAGAGTTCTGTGCCACAACAAAGAGATGTGCTAATTTAAAACCAGCAGCAGAAAGTGCTATTTGCAGGAACTCTGAGGCAGACTGCAGGCCTGTGGTGAAGGCCTGTATTGCGAGCACATGGGAGACATACTTCAAGATACTCAAAGCAAACAAAGAGAAAACTTTCTATATAACAGGATAGGAGAGAAAAACTCAAAGGTCAAAAGCAACACTGCAAAACAGAAATTCTGCAGCAATGTTTGCTGAGCTGTCCAACATGGTACCCTGGCATGTGTCTACTGAGCTGGTGCATCGAGGAAACAGATTTTTTAATCAGTTTCATTTTTATCAAGTTAGATAGCAAGGCTTATGTGACCAGTGGCTATGATATTGGGCAGTATAGGTTTGTAGGGTCAATGCAGACAAAACTTGGCAATGCCAAACTGATGTGAACTGTCATTGGCACCTAAGCCACGTGCAACAAGAATAACAGAATCTTACCGCTTATGTCCAAATGTTTCAAAACTTTTGAGCCACAAATTCCAATTTAATGTGAAACAGTGGCAACAAGTTAATAAAATCTGTCTTGACCAAAAAAAAATTTGCAGTGAATAAATAATTTTTTTTTTTTTTGGTCTTTTTGAGAAAGGGCCTCCCTGTAGCCCCAGCTGTTCTGGAACTCACTATGTAGACCAGGCTAACCTTGAACTCACAGAGATCCATCTGCCTCTGTCTCCCAAGTGCTGGGATTAAAGGCATGTGCCACCACATGTGGCAAATAAAATATTTTAAATAAAAATGTTGAAGGGATGGCTGAATTGCAGTGACTGAGGAAACCCATCTGCTTAACCACTGTGGCCCAAGGTGGAGGAAGACAGTCCTGCCCTCCTGCAAGCAACCCCTTGGTAGAGTCCCACAGCTACAGGCTTCTGGGTCAAGGCCCTGTCCTGAGATTTGCAGCTGCCGCCAACCCCCATCACCGGCTTGCACCAAGAGTGAGCTACAGCAACTGAGACAGGAGGCTGATTCAGCTCTGATCCAGATCACAAATGGGCTTCACTCTGAGGAGAATACAGACAAGAACACGCAGGACCCTCTATAGACACCTGGCAAAACTCTATGCCATGCACTGGGGAACAGACTCAAGGCTGTTGGTCAGTGCCTCCCAGTACTGGTAAACTCATCTGGGAATGCTATACCAAAACTAGGTCCACACCATCCCACTGCGCATGTCCTGAATCATG
The DNA here is from genome assembly GCF_000622305.1 of Nannospalax galili. Lineage (NCBI taxonomy): Eukaryota > Metazoa > Chordata > Mammalia > Rodentia > Spalacidae > Nannospalax > Nannospalax galili. The sequence continues at coordinate 1,215,289 of NW_008349989.1, forward strand.
ACCTGTGCCTTTAAGCCCTTTTGGTACTGTGGGGGTTTGGACAACATCTGCTACATCTATAGCCTCAAAACCCAAGAGGGCAATGTCAAGGTCAACCAAGCAATGACTGGCCACCCTGAGTATCCTGGGGATACCATCTGTGCCCCATGAGACACAGAGACAGGCCAGAAGACCATGGGTTTTGCTGGACACAGTTGGGGTGTGATATCTTTGTCACTGGCCCCCATGACTGTACCTTTGTGTCAGGTGCCTGTGACACCTCCATCAAGGATTCCATGAGCCCACAAACCTTCATAAATCGAGTCCAGATATCAACACAGTGGCTTCCTTCCCAAACCTTTACACCTTCACCACAGGTTCTGATGACTCCTTGTACTACCTGTCCAACCTACAGATTGATCAGGAGCTGCTCATGTATTCCCATGACAACATTGTTTCCGGCATCAGTTGCCTCCTCCTGCAGTGGCAGGCAGGCTGCTGCTCTCGGGCTATAATGACGACTTCAACTACCTGCAGATGAAGTCTGGGATATTATGAAGGGGGACCTCACAGGTGTTCTCACTGGTCATGACAACCTCATGAGCTGTCATGGGGTCATGGATGATGGAATAGCTGTGGCCACAAGCTCCTGGGACTCCTTTCTCAAGACCTGGTACTAACCGTCCCAAGCTCAGCTGGACCCAGGCAGGAAGCAGCCCTGTCCATAACCACACTTATAGGCCCAGAGCTCTGGGGCTGGGCACATGTGTCAAGCCTTCTTCCTTGGGCCACAGGGCTTGAGTCTTGCTCCCCCACCCAGGTTTATTTCCTCCCTGGAACCCGCACTATGGAGATGAAGACTGGGATGGAATGTGAGGAGAGGTCTGAAGCCTTCATCCTTTCTTGCCTTGGGGTCTGGGTTTCACCCCTCTGGAGGGTCAGATGTAGAAACCCTAGGGACTGGCTTTTTAAAATTGTTTTTATTTTAATTTTTGTTATAATTTCAGTTTTCTATAAAGGAACCAATTCCAACTCTGAAAACAATATGTTGGAGATTTACCTATTTCTATATAATATAAAATTAAAAGTTTCATTACATAAAACAACCATTTATTATTTCTCATAGTTTTGTAGCCTGGGTAGTAATTATGTTTCCTTATGTTATAGGTAACAATAATTACTAATATTCTTCATCACCATCACCAATCACTATCATCATCATCTTAATATTAACAGTATACAACTAAGTACCAGGGACCTTTACTTCTTCTTATCACCTGAACATCCTAGAGTCAGGAGCACAAAACTGGAATATTTTATATACTGATTTTCATGGGAAGCTGCAAAAATGTTTCATTTAATGCAAGCAGCATAGTATTGTGAGAATTAAATACAAAAAGATTCGGGGGCTCAGTTCCATCATTTGTTACTTGGGATAATTGGGGAAAATCATAGACACTCAAATATCTGAATATTAGTTTTTTGATTATGGTCAGTGGGGTGGATGCATATCTCACTAGATGGTTACTGTGTGATGATGGTGATAATCAGTTACCGATATGTACAGGTAGCTTAGAAACAAAGCACTAGGGTTGGGGAGATAGCTTAGTCAGTACAGTGCTTGCCTTGCAAGCATGGGAACCTGAGATCCTGCGTTTGATGCTCAAAACTCACATCAAAAGCCAGGCATTTAGGGTGGGGAGATGGCTTAGTAGATAAAGCACTTGCTCTACAAGTTTGATGACTTGAGTTCAGATCCCAAATAACTCACAGAAGAGCACATCTGAAATCTTAGTGTTCCCATGGCAAGATCAGAGCAGAGACAGAAGAATCCCTAGGGCTTGGTGGCCGTCTACCCTAATTTATGAACTCTAGGCCAAAGAGAGACCTGCCTCAAAGGAGACACCCAAGGTTGGCCTTGGCCTTCACCTCTCTCTCTCTCTCTCTCTCTCTCTCTCTCTCTCCCCTCTTCCCACAGTCCCCACACATCCCATATAGAGAAAGCATTAAACAAACAATACCTAATATATATCAAAATCTTTCATACTACAGACTATGGCTCTGTTTGGAATTTTTGACATGTATTAAATTACCTATAATTATTCCTGGCTGACCCTCTTTCTGTGTGATTCTGGGAACATAACTCAGGGTCTTAAGAATTGCAAGCAAATCATCTATCACTGAACTCTATCCCACACACCTTTGTGCAAAATAGGCAGTCAATTAACGATACTTGAATAATTTCTACCCAAGAACACCTCTGAAATCTATGTAGTTATTTTTTGGGCACCATTTGGCAGCTTACAGGGTTTCCTAATCTGTAAGATACCAAGTATAGCTTTTTGATGGATAATCTTGGTTGTCAGTTTGACACACCTGGAAAGAGGGATTCTCAAGTAAAGAATTTCCTCCATTGGATTGGCCTGTGACCATGTCTGTGAGGGCATTTTCTTGATTGCTAATTGATGTAGGAGTAGTAGCATCCCTAGGCAGGTGGGACTAGGCTGAATAAGAGAGGTAGCAGAATGTGAGCCTGCAAACAAACCAATAATTAGTGCTCTTCCATGTCCCTGCTTCAGTTTCTTCCCATAGGTTCTTACCTTGAGTTTCTGGCTTGATTCCCTCCATGATGGGCTGCAATCTTGAAGGTTAAATAAACCCTTTCTCCCCCAAGTTACTTTTGTCCAGAGTGTTTCAATCACAGCAATGGGGAAGTAAACTAGAACAAACTTGAAACCTACTGGATTTACACAAAGCTCAAGGCAAGGAAAATTATTATGTCTGCTCAGAAGACAGATATTATTTTATAAAGATGTAGGAAGGGTGTTGTGGAGACAGGTGTGGTGCTGCAAGCCTTTAATCCTAGCACATGGGAGGCAGAGGCAGGCAGATCTCTGTGAGATGGAGGCCAGCCTACCCTACAAAGCAAGTTACAGGTCAGTTGGGGCTACAGGGAGACCTTGTTTCAAAAGCAAAGAAGCGGGCAAAAAAAAAAAAATGAAGGGCGTAGTGGATGTTGCTGAAGGTGGTTATGGGGGTCTCTCAGCTCTTGTCTTCTTGAAAGAATGAACTCAGTCATGATATAACAACTTCATGCAGTTTATATAGCAAAGCCACAGAAGCAAAGCTAAGCAAAGCTAATACTCCAAGGAGATTGATATGGGCTTCCCCAAGGTTGGGAGCAGCACAGCAGGTTCTGTATTGTTAATTTTAAAGTTTTTATTAATATTTATGAGGTGGGTGACAAATTCATGAGGGCAGGTGACTCTCTTGTTTCAGAACATGGTAGACTGGATCTTCCTTTCAAATATTTTCTTCCATATTCTCCATGAAAGGGGAGATGCATCAGAATGAAAATACATGTGTTACCGTAATGATGTCACAACATTTGAGGATGCAGATGCTTCATTAATGCACCTTTGTGGGAGAAGGTCCTGGTACCTTAGTTTTTGAGATGGTGGGAACAGTCTTACTGCAGCTTCAAGGATGTTTATCCACAAAAGGGCATTCTGCCCATCAGGAGACACAGCTACCAAGATGCATCTTCAGTTTTTCTTGGTTGCCTACATCATGTCAAACTCCTTCTTTATGGGGTGGTCTGGGATATTCTCCTTCCTGGAATAGGTGGAAACTTTCCTTAAAGCCACCGCTATCCATGGTTCAGTCTGCTAGAATTAGATACTTTGGTTGTAAGGACATGTGAAAGGGTAGCAGTGTCTTGCATATGTTCCTGGGCTGGGGAAGGGTGTGGGGGGTATTGATTTGTTGGAGCCAAATGGGGCCTGCCAACCTGTTTTGTCATCTTCCTCAGGGCTCTGCCATTTTCCTCTTAGCTGGTCAGCCTGCCTGTCTCTATCCAGCTGCAGGTCAGTCTGCCTGTCTCTATCCAGCTGTAAGCACTTTCATTTCTCATCTCTGCTATTCCTCATTTCAAATCTGTGCTTGTTAGTTTTTGTAGGCTTGAAACAAACTAGAGACACCTAGGAAGAAGGAACCTCAACTGATTAATTGTCTCTATCAGATTGGCCTGTGGGCATGCCTTTGGGCATTTGCTTAATTGCTAATTGATGTAGGAGGACCCAGTCCACTGTGCGCAGTGCCTTCCTAGGCAGGTGAGCCTGGGCTATATCAGAAAAGTATCCAGGCAAGCCAGCGGAAGCAAGATGGTCAGCAGCATTCTTCCATGGTCTCTGCTTTAATTCCTGCCTCCAGGTTCCAGTCTTGAGATCCTGTCTCGGTTTCCCTTAATGACAGACTGTAACTGGTAAGATAAAAAAAACCTCTTTCTTCCCCAAGGTACTTTTGGTCAGTGTATTATCACAGCAACACAAGGCAGACTAGGACAACCACTAACATTTATTTTAACCCATTAACTCACACTCAGTTTCAGGGTAACAGTAGAAGAGTATTTTTAAATTTGTGTCATAGATTTGGAAAAGCAAGACTTCTCTTACCATGCTCAGAAGTATGGGCTGAGGAAATTTACCCTGCATAGCAAAACTTGTAGATTCATTAGTTTTCTTTAATTATACCCTGGAGATAGTTTTGTAAGATTGAGAAATATATTAGAATTCATCATAGGTTAATGCAATCAGCTTTGAAATTAGATAACCTTTTTGGATTCAGATGTATTAATTGCACATATTAGTGGGGTTCAGTGTAATATTTCAGCATGTGTGCCAGGGTAAGACAGGGAAGCAACCACTTCTCTTTATCATTTCTTGATGCTTGGAACCTTCAGGCTCTTGTCTTTTGTCTTCATAGAATGTATAGATTTTGTGAACTCTAATTATCACACAATGCTGTGGAATTCTAGAATGTATTCCTTCCATCTAATTGTGTTTGTATTTGGTCCCTATTCCCTTCCTAGAAATTATTGTTCTGTATTAGGCTGAATTTTTAAAGTTTTCAACACATGAAAGAGAATTTGTGTGTATGTGTATGTGTGCATGTGTGTGTGTGTTTGTGTGTGTGTGTATACATATATACCTTTACACATATATGCCCATACACATAAATATTTCATTTATAGCTTATTTTCTTTAACATTAATGACCTTCAATTTCATTGATTTTGCTATAAATGACAGAACTTCATTCTTTGTGTCTGAATCCATTGTTTATACCTACCATGCTTTCTTTATGTGCTCATCCTCTGATGGGCTCCGAGGTTTATACCATGTCTTATCTAGGTTGAGTGGTGCCACAGTAAACATGAGAGAGCAGGTGTCTCTTTGGTTTGTTGATTTTACTTCCTTAGAAGTAAATCCAGAGATAAGATAAGAGGATTATGTGGAAAATCTATTTTTAGTGTTTTGAGGGTGTTCCATAATGTTCTCCAAGGTGGATATACTATTATTTGTGACAACAATGCATATGAGCTCCTTTCCATATTCTTCAAACATTTGTTAATTTTTCAACAGTAGCCATTCTAACTGGAATGATACCTTATTTCAGTTTTGAGTTGCATTTCCTTGTTGATTAATGATATTGAACACTTTTGCAAATATTTCTTGACCATTTGTATTTTTTGAGACATGTCTATTTAAATTATTTTCAGTTTTACGAGATAGCATTTTTGTTATTGTTTTTTAATTTCATAAGCATTCTGGATATGAATTATTTGTCAAGTGCACAGTTCACCATTGTATAGCTATTTAATCTGATTTGAAGCATTCTATCATGGAGAGACAAGGGACTCATAAGACTCAGGAAGTTCATGAAACATAAGACTCCGGAAGATGAGGAAGTTATAAGACCCACGAGGCTCCTTCCAAAGGATACAGACTCAGTAAGCAATTGCTGTGGAGATTGCTCTTCAGTAGAGCTGCTTGTAAGTCAGGCAGGTAGCTCCAGGGATGCAGTATTCATGCTGAGGTGGGCATTTCTGTGGTGATGCTGTTGCTTTTGGATCGCCCATGCTTCTATACGTAATAAATTTATTGGTTCACCAGACTGTACTTGGGTGGAATCCTTTGGTTTGTCATCAGTGCCCTGTCTGGGGTGAATAGACATTTAATCATGTCTCCCCAGGAAAAGTCATGAAATTTATGAATATTTTCTTTCATTATGTACATAGTCTTTTCACTGTATTGCTCAGTCCCTTTGCTATACAGATTTTTTTTGATATGATACAATGTATCAATTCTTGCTTTTGTTTTCCTGAACTTTTGCAGTCTTCTCCTGGGGCTGTTGTCTGTCCCAATATTTTTAAGTGTCCTCCTTAGGTTTTCTTCTAGCAATTATGTCTTTGTTATATTTTGAGTTGATTTTTATATAGGGAGGAAAGAGATAGGGCTGAACTTTCAATATTTCACATGTGGATGGTTGCACATTTCTACAAAACCATTTGTTAAAGAGGCTGTCCTTTCTCTAATACGTATTTTTGACATCCTTGTCAAGAAGCAGTTGGCTGAAGATGCATTGATTGATTTCTGTGTCCTGGGTCTTCTCTTCTGTTCCATTGATCTCTATGTCTGGTGTCATGCTGACTCCTTTTTAATTTTTTTTACCATCCCTTGGTGATACATCTTGAAACCATGTACTGTGATGCCTCCTCCTTTGCTTTTTGCTCAGGAATGCTTTGACTGTTTGGAATCTTTGCACTTTCATGTATGAGAATTTCGTATGAATTTTAGATCTTCAAGATCTGTGAGAACGGCATCAGTATTTCATCAAATATGTAAATTACTTTGGGTAGTATAGATAATTTTAAAGAACATTAATTATCCTAATAAATGAATATGGGTTATCTTTCTGTTTAAGTGTCTTTAAACTTTTTTCATCAGTGTTTTACAAATTTTTTATTGATGTCTCAAAATGAAAACATAAAAAACTGTTATCAAATAAATTTAATTAACTACCTTGGTATTTTATTTTATGTTACTTTTGTGTAACTATTGCAATGGACTTATCTTAATGATTTATTTCTTATTAAGTTTGCTACTGGTATACAAAATGTTTCTGAGTTTTGCATGTCAGTTTTGTATCACATAACTTTACTATGTTTATCTATTATAATAACCTTTTTGGAGGAGTTGTTATATTTCCTTCCTATATGCAATCATTTTATTTTTACTTAACCGCTCAGACTAAATCAGTATTCCAACATGGACTATCTATCTATCTATCTATCTATCTATCTATCTATCTATCTATCT
>NW_008349989.1:1222763-1224658 GCF_000622305.1 Nannospalax galili
CTAGTCTTCCAGTGGTGTGAACAAAAATTATCGATGTTATGGGAAACACTCTCAGATTTCTCTTATGCACTATGGTATTGGTTGTGATTCAAACATTTTAAAATTAGAATCAAATTGCTTAGAATTGGTCATAGCTATTTTACTATGTCAATTATTCTTCAGGGTATAATATAGTTCCCACCTATAGTTTTTAAAATTTTCACCTAGGTGAAGTATGCTTATTCTATTGACTGTTCTGATGTATTTACTCATTTTTACAGACCACAGCTTGCCCCAAAAGAATTGAAATAAAATGTAGCTTAGAAGTTGCATAGAACCATGTGCATAATTCTCCAAAGGTCTTATCGACCAATTGAAAATAGAGAGTTTTTATTGTACAAGAATATATATAAATATATAGTGATATAAGCTTGTAAGAAATGATGAAGTTGGACAATTGATTGTGTATGTGGCAGTTGGGCAACTCAATCAGTCTTTAAGGATGGCTTTTGAAAAGAACACAAAAGCTTCAGGCTTCAGGTAAAAGCATATATTTTGATCTCAGAATTTGTATTAAGTGAAAAGAGAAGAGTCAGTCTGATTGGTACAATTTTCATCCATCGTATTTCTTCATGATGAATAATTGCTCCTTAGCAGTTTGAAGTCATTTAAAGCTCTTGTCTTTCTATGTGTAACATATTTCCTTAGAAATTTCAAAAGACCAAAATGAGCACATTATTGCCATGTTATCTCCCTCTCATGTTTGATTATTTGTAAACATTTGCAATGAATTGCTTTTTGGAAAGTTGATTGATTGGTTGACCCTATTTTGAATAACATGGAACATCTATTTCACAGAAAAAGAAGTAGCTTCATCTTCCATTTGGAAGCAATCCAGCTCCTAAATCCTAGGCATTCTTAGTGTTCAAATAATCAAAGTTAAATTCCTATCTGTACCTGACTTGATAGAACTTTCAGTGTGTGTTTTGATTACTCGTCTGACTGACTGATTGATGGGTACGTCTTTCTTGGGTTGAACTGATTGTGAAAGTGTCTGCAATAAAAGGACCATGCTGTGTATTCTGTGAATGGATTTGGCGGCTAGTCTTTTGATATAGTTTTTAAGAGGGTAGATAAATAGGCATTGCAAGTTCAAGGCTGTGCATCACTTCACTTTCTTCATTCTGTAAATGACATAGCAGTCAAACTAGAATATAAAGTTTAGGCTTCTGAGACAAACAACAGTGTAAAATACATGACAATATGCAGCTATAATGTATGAGGATAATTAACATTCTATGGTTTATTTCTACAAATATCTATCTAATGACCGTTCCAAAATCTCTTCTATAGGAGTAAAGGTCCTCTCTATGACCTCTACGTGACTAAGAAAGTTATTTTAAGTTTCCACTGGAATCAGATTCCATGTTTGCTTTAAGACCTCAAACCAGTTTCCACAACTGGCTTTTGCTCTACTTCTTTTCCCCATTCAAGGAGTCACCTTATGTGTAATAAGTATTATGATGACCTCTTGCCTCTACTTTCTCAGCACTGGGATTACAGGTGTAGGCTACAGCACCTGGCTTTTTGTCATGTGTTTGGGAATGGATACTCAGGTTTTCATGCTTTTACAACATTCACTTTCCCTCTTAAGTCACCTCCCTAGCTCAAATCCATTAAGGTTTTACTACATGGAGGTGTTGCCCTGACTTCCCTCAGTGATGGACTGTTACCTGGAAGTGAAAGCCAAATAAAGCCTTTCCTCCCCAGGTTGCTTTTGGTCATGGTGTTTATAACAGCAACAGAAAGAGAGCTAGAACAGTATTTAAAATTCATCAGAGAAGGGGAAGTTTTAGAGTAAGTTGTCTTGATAGAATTATAGAGAATTCAAAGTCTTATAGATATATTTTATTTTA
>NW_008349989.1:1225226-1257015 GCF_000622305.1 Nannospalax galili
TCCATGCCCACTCTCTCCCCTCCAACTCCTCCCATATCTCCCCATCACTTTTTTTTTCTGATACCTTCATGTATTCTTTCTTTTTCTTTGATTTATTTATTTTTTTATGGGGCTTTTGGCTAATGTAACATCCCCCCCTGAAGAGGTAACCCTAAAATCTTTTAAGGATTGGATAAAAGTTCCCAAATGTTTTCAACATTTTTGGCTTTTGGAATGGAGTATGTTACTAAGAGGCTCAAGGACGTTGTGAGTTTTAGCCAAGAAACTCGCTGCTTTTCTTTGGGGTCTGCCTAGCCAATTCCTACCTCGTATTCTTATCACACCATCCTCTGAAGAGGTTACCCAAATTGCCAATAGGGAATCAGGACGCAGACCACTCTGGTTTCTTCCATGTTGAACAGGGATGCAGGATGAGGCAATTGGAGGACCGCTTCAATCTAAAAGACTCCCAAATTGCATAACTCTTATCTCGAGGGGGAAAAGAAAGTCCTTGAATCATGAACAGGAGATGTGAAGGAGAAGTAAAGGCAAGAGCAATTAGCATTACAAGTTCTAGACAGGGAACTAGAAAAAAGTCAGAACAGCTCAATTTTCAAATGTTCACATGAAAGTCCATTGGAATTTCTTGACAAGGGCTTCTGAAAGCATTGTTCTATTGGGATCCTCCTCATTTTTCTTTTGTCTTTCAAAGCTGAACTCTAGAGTGATGGATTTGGGATTTGCTTTCAGGTATTTTGATAGCTATTGGAGTAGTTAGAATCAGTGTCAGTTCCCTCTCAAAGGCTTCTAAATAGGGGGAGAAAACAAATTTATCCATTATTTTAGAACAATAGCTGATTGTCTCCCTTAGCTACAGGTGGACACTACAGTACTGGACACTAAGATTTGAAGTCTTATATCTGAGCAGCACTTTCTGGTTAGGAACAAATTCATCAATGAGAAATAATTGTCTAAATAACTTTTTTATATAGACTTAAGCCGAATGTCTGGGAAGTGTGATCCCTTGAATTCTTAAAGAAGTATACTGATGAGTTTACTCTTTGGTTATACTTTCCTTTTGGGTGTTTAAGACCATACAGTTGGCCCAAATACATCAATTTATTTTTACACTTTAGGTCCTTTGAGGATCTGTTCCTCAGGGGTCACATGGGCTTGGGAGGAGCGCCTGGCTTCTCTCTTTTACCAGTTCCATATATGTGAAGATAAATCAAAGGTTCTGTTTGACCATGTCTGGCTTCTCTTGGAAGCATGAATGAAATATTTCCTCTGAGTTGACCCTCCTCTTTGTAGACTGGACACTGGTTCAAGTCCATCTTGTGAGGTCTCCATGTCCTCCCTGAACAAGAGGAGAGGTGAATCACCACCCTTAAAGGACATTTTGAGAGCTGTTCCATAATCCCCTGGAATTTGGTTGACCTTGGAGGGCAAGGGGCAAAAACTATCCTTTAAGTCCCTCTGACCACATTAGTATAGGCCTTAATGTATGGCTGTTGAACATCCAATAAGGTTAGTTCCACCAGTCTGATACTTTTAATTATCATGTGCTATGTTGATAAGGCTTAAGTAAAGAACCAAATATTCTCAGATAAACATTGGCTAGATTTATATTTTGTTTCTTAAACTACTTGACTAAACTATGACCATCGAAATTTTAGATTATGTGCGTATAATTTTTGTCTCATCCTTTATATATAACAAACCTAAACAGATCTTCATCACTTGCTTAGGCTTTCTAATTTTTTCTACTTTGGAAAATATCTCAATTCCCATATCCTTTTAACATCTTTTACATTGTCATTTTCTTTTCTTTCTTTTTTTAAAAAAAATAATTATGAGACATAATAGCACTAACATAAAATTTCCACCAGTTGTGAAACTTCTTTTCCTGGGGATGCTAAGCAATGCTTATTTGAGGTTCTAGTGTCAAGCCAATGTTTGAATACAGTTTTACTGGGGAACAAATGAATTTATTGAGCTTACTTACCGAGATAACTGAGGGGTTGCTGTATGACCTGAGGGTATGCAAACTGGATGACCTTTGCCCAGCATGGGTCATGTCTTCTCTTCCTAGTCTTATGCAGATTGTATATTTTAGCTTTCCTCAAATCTTGGAGGCCATGTATGATTAGGGTCAAATTACATACAGTTGGCTGGGAAGAGTGCTCCTCAAATCTTGGAGGCCATGTATGATTAGGGAAGAGTGGCTGGATACTCCAGTAAGGGTCCAGTGACACTGCTTGACCCTCCTTTAATGAATGGGCACAACCATCAACAAGCCCAACTGTGAAGATGTTTAGCGATCAGGCTCAGCTGAAGTCATGATAATGGTAGTTATTTAATGCAGAAGAGACTGGTGTATAGCATCATCTTATTAAAAGAACCTAGAATTTAAAAGGATTTGGTGCTAGGATGTACATATGAAGGAGAATATACATCCTTTGTTTTTCTGAGTCTGTTTTAGCTCACTTAGTATAACAGTTTCTAAATCCATCCATTTACCTGAAAATTTCATTATTTCATATTTCTTTACTGCTAAATAGAACTCCATTGTGTAAATATGCCACATTTTTGTTAACTGCTCATCAGTTGAGGGGCACTTATGTTGCTTCCATCTCTTAGCTATTGTGAAAAGAGCAGCAACAAACATGGTTGTACAAGTGTCTCTACAATAGGATGAGTCCTTTGGGTATATACCAGGGAGTAGTATAACCGGGTCATATAGTAGGTCCATTTTTAGTTTTTTAAGAGTTCTTCACAGTGTTTTTCACAGAGGTTGCCTGAGTTTGCAGTCCCACCAGCAATGAATGAGCGTTCTGCTTTCTCCACATCCTTGCCAGCATTTGGTATCATTTGTTCTCTTGATCCTAGTCAGTCTGATTGGGGTAAGTTGATACCTTAGGGTGGTTTTAATTTGCATTTCCCTAATTAATAATTATGTTGAACACTTTTTGAAATGTTTATTAGCCATCTTTATTTCCTCATTTGAGAACTCCCTGTTTAGATCTTTAGCCCATCTTTCAACTGGGTCATTTGTTTTCTCGATTCTTTGTTTTTGAGTTCTTACATATTTTGGATGTTAAACCTCTGTCAGATGTGTCACTGGTGAATATTTTTTTCCCATTCTGTGGGTTTTCTCTTCACTTTTTTGATTGTTTCTTTTGCTTTACAGAAGGCTTCTAGTTTAATGAGGTCCCACTTGTTGATTGCTGACCTCAGTTCCTGTGGAAGTGCTGTCTGATTTAAAAATCCTTTCCTACACCTGTATCTTATAAGTTACTGCCAATATTTTCTTCTAATAGCTTCAGCGTTTCCAGTTTCACATTGATATCTTTAATCCATTTGGAGTTGACTTTTGTACAAAGTGAAAGATAAGGACCTAGTTTCATTCTTCTACAGGTGGAGATCCAGTTTTGCCAGCACCATTTGTTGAAGATGTTGTCTTTCCTCCATTGTGTGTTCTCGGTACCTTGTCAAATATCAGGTGGCTGAAATTGCATGTACTTGGGTTTGGATCTTCACTGATGTTCCATTGGTCTATGTGTCTATTTTTGTGCCAATACCATGCTTTTCTTAAGACTATAGCTCTGTAGTATACTTTGAGACATGGTATAGTAATCCCCTCAGCGTTGCTCCTGTGCTCAGGTTTGCTTTGGCTATCTGGGGTTTTTTGCTTCCATATGAATTTAAGGATTTTTTTTTCTAATTCTTTAAAGTATGTCATGGGGATTTTGATTGGGTTTGCATTGACTCAATACATCGCTTTTGGTGGGATGGTCATTTTCACAATATTAATCCTTCCAATCCATGAGCTTGGGAGGTCCTTCCGTCTCCTGGTATCTTCCTCAATTTCTTTCTTTTAACAATTTAAAATTTTCATTATAGAGATTTTTGGTATCTTTGGTCAGATTTATTCTAAGATATATATTTTTTCAGCTATTGTGATTGGGAACATTTCCTTGTATTCTTTCTCCAATTGTTTGTTATTGGTACGTAGAAAGGCTACGTACCAATTGATTTTATAAGCTTCCACTGTACTGTAAGTGTTGTTCAGTTCTGGGAGTTTTCTGTTGGAACTTTTGGGATTTCTTAGGTATAGTATCATATCATCTGCAAAAAGTGATAATTTGACCTCTTCTTTTCCAATTAGTCTTCCTTTAATTTCCTTCTCATATCTTATTGCTCTAGCAAGAGTTTCAAGCACTGTGTTGAAAAGGAGTAGAGAGAGTGGACATCCTTGTCTGGTTCCTGATTTTAATGGTAATGCTTCCAGTTTTACTCCATTTAGAGTGATTTTGACTGTGGGTTTGTTGTATGTAGCTTTAATTATGTTGAGGTATGTTCCCTCCAGTCCAATTCCTTCTAGGACTTTGAACATAAATTCATTCAGAATGTTGTCAAAAGCCTTTTCTGCATCTATTGAGATGACAATGTGTTTCTTGTCTTTGAGTCCTTTTATATGATTAATGACATTTATTGACTTCATATATTGAATCATCCCTGCATCTCTGGGATAAAGCCTACTTGATCATTGTGAATGTTCTTTTTGAAGTGGGTCTGTATGTGATTTACAAATATTGTTGAGAATTTTTGCATCTATGTTCATTAAGGATATGGGTCTATAGTTTTCTTTTTTGGTTGTATCTTTACCTGATTTAGGTGTTAGACTGATGCTGGCTTCATAGAAGGAATTCGGGAGTTCTCCCTCTGTTTTTATCTTTTTGAATAATTTACATAGTATTTGTTGGAGGTCTTCTTTAAATGTCTGGTAGAATTCTGCTGTAAATCCATCTGGGCCTGGTCTTTTTGCAGTCGGAAGGCTTTGTATTAATGTTTCAATTTCCTCATATGTTATGGGTCTGTTTAAACTTGTAATATCCTCTTGGTTTAACTTTGGTGGTTCCCTTGATTTTAGTTATCCATCCATTTCTTTTAGATTTTCAAATTTGGTAGCATATAGGATTTTTATAATATTCCTTTATAATGGTCTGGATCTTTTGGGTGTATATTGTGATGTTTCCCCTTTCATCTCTGATTTCGTTGATTTGGATTTGCTCTTTCTTTCTTTTGGTTAACTGGGCTAAGGGTATGTCTATCTTGTTTAGCTTTTCAAAGAACAAGCTCTTAGGTTCATTGATTCTTTGTATTGTTTTCTTTGTTTCTATTCTTATAGATACATTTTAATGTTTACTTTAACTATAATATCCCCTGACTTTGAAATACAACATCTTGGTTTTATATATTTTACCTTTTAGGGTGTTTAAACCTTCAAGAAAATTGGAGAAGGCTTCAAAGAAAGGCTAAAAGCTCTTTTAAGAAATGACATAAACATAAATCTCAGTAGGCATTGAATACATTTAATTTGTGTTATATCTAAATTTCTCTGTTTCTGTTGTTCGAAATGACTGAATTAATAGCGAGGGTTCTCTGATTTAGAGGGAGATGTAGTTTTGAGAATGGGGAAGGTGGATTGATGAGAAATTACATTCTAACCTGTGATTCTAGGTATGTAATTTTGGGTGATATATCCAATTTTTAATCTTCTAAGACCCCATGTACATAAAGCAAAGGCTGGTTTGAGGTTTGGTCCAGACTGCTTGCTAAGGACCATGTGTACCTGGCAATTCAACTGACCCTAAGTAAAGAACAGTTATTTCCATTCCTGAAACTATTGAGGTATTTGTATCTAACAGGGACTTGGAGAGATCTGCTCCACACCTGCTTTCTCTGGGAAGCATTTCAGGACTTTCTGTTCAGGGCAAGGCCTTCCTTTTTGCTACAGTTTATCCACTGGGTTATGAATTCTTTCAGGGAAGATATGAACCTTTGTTTCTAATTGATCATCTCTTAGGACAGAAGTGCAGTTCTTTACAAAATAATTCTCTTCAGTGACGATAGTTCATTTCCTGTGATAGACAGAAATAATAGACACAATGTACTTGATTTAACATGGATTTTCTGTTTTACTTAATAATAGCAGACCTCTGTTTTTTTCTGAATAATTCCTTGCTTAGAGCTTATATTGCAAAAGTTTTTTTTTTTCTAATTAACGTGATGTTTTCCTTATATGATTGATAGAAACTAAGCAGGATACATTGAGGGGAAAGATTTGTTTCAGAAATTACTTTTAGTACTGTGGAGTACTAAATATTACAAAGCTCATTCTCTTGGCTATGGTAGAACTGTGGGGGTTGGCTATCATTCCACTATTAAATATTTATAAGCTACAGAGACTGCAGTTACAGTGCCAAGTAACATAGCAAGGCACTGAAAAATTATAATTAGTAACTCAAATGATCAGAACCAAATTGGGACAAAACCAACAAATTAATGTTGTTTTTCCTCATAAAATTAATCTAAATTTATAAGGTAAAGTGCTTTTTCCTTTTACTGATCTACAAAATAAAGAGCTGCTAAATTCTTCAACTTCCATGGGATCATGGATTATTTATTTTATGGTCCTTCAGTTTCTTACACAAAAGTACAGCATTTAACAGGATCCCCAGGAGCAATAGTGACATACACTGAGGTTATTGACTTCGAAAGCCTGTAAACAGACAAAGCCATTTCCACTGGGGCAGATTTCATGTCTTTCTTCCAGTTATTCCTTATTCTTCAAATTCTTGGCAAAGTACCAACTGAGAAGTGCTAGATGTATAATAGGTGTGTTTGTAGAATACTAACTTGCACAACAAATTGAGCCATATTTTCCCAATAGTGTCATTTAATTAAGAAGAGATTTAATTATTGAGTAGAACATAGATACTCTCTCTGTCTTTATTTTTTCCCTGTAAATATGCTTATAAAAAGCAAATTTCTGATTCTCCTAAACTAATGGGATGATAAAAATTTGATATTAGCATATCACACTGGATCAGCATAGATTCAGCCTAACCTAAGACTTGTTAACTTATTGGCACTGCTCTGGGCTGCTCTCAGCCTTGGTCAAAGCAGATGGGAAGCAGTCAATGGAAAGATGCATAACTGATCAAAGTGTTGAGAATAAGAGACTGAATGCTAAGCCCCAGTGGGATATCTATATTGACTCTTCCTCCAAGTCTCAGGAAACATTTAGGAAGAGGAATCAGAGAGAATGTAAAAGCCAGGAGATGGGGTGGAGTGCCATGCAACGCTGTGTTCTGGACATGACCTGGCTCTTAAAATCATGAACTCATAACAATTATGGCCACCTGTATAAGATCTTCATAAAAACAAGCCAGTCATAATCCCAGCAAAAATGGGATAGATGATCTCCAGGCTCTACCTCATTCTGAGGAGCTATTGGCAGTGGATAGTTGCTGGAGCGTGAGAATCATTCTCTTTTGGGGATATGGCCACTGGTAAGTTTCCCATTTGTGGTGGTTTGAATGAGAATGTACCCCATAGGCTCTAAGTGTTCAGACATTTTGTCCCCAGTTGGTGGCATTGTTTTGGGAGGTCTTAGAAGGTGTGGTCATGCTGGAGGAAGCATGTCACTGGGGGTGGGCTTAGAAAGTTCTTAAGCCTTGCCACATCCTGTGTCACCCTCTGCATCCCATGCTTGCTTGAAGATGTGAGCCTCTGCTTCCTGCTCCTGCTCTGGTCACCTCCTGCCACCATGCCTCCCCACCATGACTAACTCTTAATTCTCCTGGAACCACAAGCTCAAATAAACTTTTCCTTCTATAAGTTCCCTTGGTCCTGGTGTTTTATCATAGCAACAGAAAACTAATACACTGTTCTTCAGTGGATGGCACCACGTCCGTACATATGGGTGACACTAATTAGATTTAGTGGGTTGTCAAAAAAAAAAAAGACATGAAATTGGGAGGGGGCTTTTGCTGGATATGAGGGAGGTGGAGGAGGAAATGGAGGAGAGACGTGATCATATTTCATTGTATACTCATACAAAAATCTGAAAAGTACAGATTGAAATTTAAAATGGATTCATTAAAATAGTAAAACAAAACTAAGGCTAGAAACATAAAAAAGATAATATTCTAAAGCATAAAATCTATATCATTCCTTGTTTTCCATGGTATTTGAAACAATTTCTTCACTTAGCTGAATCCTGTTCATTACTTTCCACATCACTAGCCACTTAGGTTTGCTCTTGAGCACCCCTAAATGATGGAGGTCTGCTGTCAGGGCTCCTCTTTTCACTCAGCTTATCTTAAAGTGATCCCTTCTAGTCCAATAGCTTTATTTTCACCCATATGTGATTCTCAAGCATATGCTTATATTCTGACTCACTGAATTTCAGACTCATGGATTCTTTAGACTAATTAATTGACCTACTACTACAAATTTACTGAAATTGTGAAAACGCCACATTTATTATGTCCAGAATAGAGTTCTATATTTTCCCTTCAAAGCGTCTGCTCTATAGTTTCCCAGTTCTTGGTAACTCACCCTCCTCCCAGTTAGCTCACTGGAAAGTGCAGAAACTTGGGAGTTCTTCCTACATTGTCTCTATCTGATGTTTAATTTTGAGCTCACCAACAAATCCTACTCACTCTAAATGGATGCTTCCATATTCCTCTGCTATTGCTTTAGTTTAGGCATCAAGTCTAGCCTTAACAGAAGCTAGGCTTTTCCTGCTTTCATTCTTTCTTTTCCTCTAGCACCCTATCCTCTAACAAAATATCTAAGAGGTCCTTTGCAAGATGTAAGTCAGATGCCATATTTAAAGCCAATGGCCTTTCAGTCTCAGTCAAACTAATCCTTAACTGTGCCTTGCAGGCTGCACATGAGTTGACCTAAGCTTAATCCACTCATTTTATCTTTTATCTTATCTTTCATGAAACTATCCTCATTAACAGTGGACTTCATGGCCAGTGGCGAACACTAGCAGCTATGGAAAGTGTGTCAAAAAAGAGCCTAAGTATGTTCCAATAAAACTTCATTGTGTCATTGAAATTTAATTGCATATAATTCATATGCCACAAAATATTGTGCATTTTACATGCTTTTAAACCACTTACAATATATGTCATTTTAACTCATGGAGTATACAAAAAAATATAATTAACTCCTGTTCATAACGATCCTTAGACTTTTATACTTTCTGGGCTTTCAGAGGCTTCTCCAAAATCTTTGCATAAATATGTCCCTTAAATAATTTATGTCTCTGGCCCCACACTGCTTCCTAGAGGGATTTTTCTGAAAACCAGTCCATTCTTTGTCTATGCACGTGATCTACAGTAGCTGTTTTTCTTTTGAGGGGGATTAGAAGGGGTGGAAATGATGTAAATGCAATGTTCATGTATGAAATGTCTCCCAAACTAAAAAATTAAATAAAAAATAAATTTACACTGAAAATTAAGAGAAAAAATGCAAAGCCTGATGGGGCTGTTACTATGGATCTAACCTCCAGGCCACATCTCCAAGTATAATGGCCTCTGGAATTACAGTCCAGGGGTATTGTTCTTAAGAGCTGTATTTGAAAGTTCTGATCCTCTGCAGACTTACAGCAGCTTTTATTTTCTTAGATTACTCTGAACTCACTTCTGATTGTCAGTCAGGTCCACAATTCATGGTACTGTGATGTTATGTGAAAAGATCAATAACTCCTTTGAAGTATCCACTTTAGTCAGAAATCACTTCATTTTCTACCGCCTATATTTTTTTCCAAGAAAAAAAATTAAAACACAATGTTAACCTGCTAAAACTTGTAAGCCATGTAGTTTTGTCTAGCCAGTATAATTTAATCAGTTAATGTATATCTTTAGGAAACTTCTGAAGTTTCTGAACGTTTTTCTATAGTTGTTCCCCCCCACCTCCCAGTGGACATATAAAACTATACTGAGCACAGTTGAGAAAAAAGGGGACAACTTTGAAATTTATTAAATTTAGAAAAATTACTCCAACAATAGAAGAAACAAAAGGCCATTATAAATGGGAAAGAAGCTGGGCGGCGGGTACTTCAGAACAGTGAAATGTCTACCTCTGAGCTGTGCTCTGAAATGTATTACCTGAAGATTAATGTTGTGTGCAAAATAATTCAGTTCATTGAAAGAGATTTTATAAAGATATGTATTTTTGAGCATACTTTAAGTTGAAAGTAAATTTATCTTGAGATATATGTGCTATCTGTGCATCAAATTTTAGCAAATTGTCCTAGTCAGAGTATGAAGGGGAACATTATGATTTATTACTAGATATCCTTTCCGTGAAATCCTGATGTGTATTATATGAAAAATAACCACTTTTTTGCATTTTTGTATTTATATATGTAAATATGCATATATTTTTATGTATATGTCTGTATTGATGTACAACACTATGCAATACTGTCAATAATATTGTGTGCTTCCTGTTGCTAAACAGTCAAAAGCAACTTGGGGACAAAAGAGTTGATTTAAACATATCATACAGGTTGTATATGGTCTACCATTCATCTGAGGAAGCCACGGGAGGAACTTAGGCAGGAGCTTGAAGCAGACGCCATGGAGAAACACCACTCACTGGCTTGCTCCTAGGTTCACATTCAGCTACTGTTCTTATACAGGTCAGGCTCGCTTCTAGGGATGGCAATGCTCACAGTAGGCTGGGCCCTCCTCCGTCAATTAGCCATCAAGAAAATTCTCTACAGAAATACCCATAGGCTAATTTGATGGAGGAAATTCTTCAATTGAGGTTCCCTTTTCTCAGGTGTCTCAAGTTGGCAACAATGTCAACCATCACAGATATCAAATGTTCAAGGACTAGGTTTGGAATGCAGTGCAGGAGAGCCTGTGATCACCCTAGCGAACTAATCATATCCCTGCCCACTCAGTTGCCATCTCCCTCTTCCAGGACTAAGCCTGGAAAGCTCTGCTGTAGTTCTGGACTAACTTGGTGAGCTAGCTAGAACTAGTTCACCCCACTATCATCTCCAAACTTACAGGCCTAGCTGTGATGGCCTACCTTGCACACTGGACTATCCTGGAATCACTCTATCATTCCAATAAAAGGTCAAAACCATATTCTACATATGTATCCTTATGTTAGTGTATCTCTCACCATTCATCAAAGAAGCTTCTATTTGCAAAAGCTGAAACTATCACAAAGTTACACAACTGGTCAAACACAGAGGATATGTAACTGTGATGTGTCCAGCCCTAAGTGACACATCTACCCCTCTATACCTATGGCTCAGGAACATTGTAGAAGAGGGGACTGAAAGAATGTGAGAGCCAGAGGGACAAGACACTTGCTGCTAGTTATTACATTCTAGACATTATAGGGAAGATGCACCATTTAAATTCTCACAGAATGATAATGAACAAGAGTTGCATAATGATAAAGTCAGTTGACATCCCATGGTGGATGAGGGAAATATTATGGGGTCCCACCTCAAGATGAAGAGCTACAAGCAGCCAGTGTATGCTGAGGCAGGGAGAATCACTTTTCTTCAGGGACTAGCTCCCTGAGATGTAAGTTAATCCCAATTGGCATCGTTAAATACAGGTACACATAGTCACCACTAAGTAGGCTCACTGTATTATGTGCGAATGCGTGCGTGTGTATTTATAAATATGTATATGTAACAATAATACAGAAGAGGACAAGAAGCTGAGAGGGAATGGGGAGCATGGGAAGAGTGAGTTAGTTGAGGACTGGGAGGGATAGAAATAATGTAAAAATAATACTCATGTATGAAATCCTCAAAACTTCCACAAATACCAAAAGTTATCTGTGTACATAAATGATAATAACACCAAGAGAAATCTATGTGCATAAGCAATAATACCAAGGGATATCTATGTGCATAAGCAATAATACCAAGAGATATCTGTGTGACTAAATAATACCAATGAATATCTATATACATAAGTAATAATGTCAATCTGTGTGTATTATACTAAAGAATGTATGCATAAGCAGTAATGTTAGGGAGTATCTATGTGCATAAAAATAATACCAAGGGGCATCTGTGTGCATAAGTAACAATGCCAAGGGGAATCTACATATATAAGTAATAGTATCAATGAATGCATAAACAATAATTCCAAGGAGTAGCTGTATGCATTACACCAAGGAACAAAGGAGTATCTGTGTGCAGAGACAATAATACCAAGGATTATCTATGGCCATAAGTAATACCAATGATTATCTGTGTGCATAGCAATAATACTAAGCAGTATCTGTGTGCTTTTACCAAGAAGTACCTATGTGTATCAACAATGAGTCATAAGTCATAATACCAAGGACTCAATGGTGATCAGAATATTGGCTTCTTTTCTCTCATGCTTGCAGTTTGCTGCTCTTTTCCAGCATCCTCCACCTTCCACCGAAATCTGAGTACCTTAACATAACATATTTCAGTAGAGAAAAATGTCGTGTGTGTTTTGGATAAATAAGGCTCAAGGGCAATAAGATTGCCAAGACTGGTTTCGTCAGTTTGAGTACAGGGTCACCTCCCTTGGCAGGGCTAAGTGGAAGAAGAGAAATGTCACCTGATCTACATAACACCTCTGCTAGCCAAGTAACCATGAAAGTGAGGGACTTTGAAGCAGTTAGAAAGTCATAATCATATGTTAAAAATACCAAATTTGTAACCTACATTTTGACATTTTTTAGTTCCTCCATATTTGCTTCAAATTCTTTTTAAAAATTATTTTTTATTTATTATTTTTTATTTTATGTGTATGCATGTATTGCCTGCATGTAGGTAAGTGCACCCATGTTGTGCAATGCCTGCGGACGGCAGAAGAGGATGTTGGATCCCCTGGGACTGGAATTACAATTCTTTTAATTAACAGCAATGAAACTGTAGAGTTTATTGATCTAAAATTAGATATTTCTTATTCCATGTTGGAAAGAATTAAAATACAAGTATGCCAAGTGTAAGGAAAGTAAAGCGGATTCCAAATAGATTTATTTTTGGCATTTTCTTGCAGTGGAAAGAAGTGTGTTATTTCCTTGCTACATAAAAGTGATAAAGAAATGATTAGCAAGCCATATTGAAAAAATTTATACATGGAATAAATCTAATGACTGACTGGAGGAGAAAATTTGTAAAGTTAAAAAAAATGTTCATTGTACTTTGCGTTTTTTTTTTTTTTCTCAATCCATTTAAAATAAATTCCTCTTTGAAAGTGAATAGAAGTTGCAACCTGCCCTCATGGAAGCACACCTCTTTGATGTTGCTTTGATATTTATTATAAGAACATGGCTTGGTATCAACAGCTACCTCCAGGTTCCTATTTTTCTGGTACTCTTGGTTTCAATCATGTTCCTTAGTGGTGATGGGGAAGGAGGCACTAAAACTCTCATCTACAAACTCAGTGTAATCCGTGCTGAAATCTGTTCATTTGTGTGTGCTTGTGTGTGTTGCATGTATGTGTCTGTGTGGATATGTGCCAAAAAAAAAAAAAAAGAAACAATCAAGATAAAAGGGATTGGAAACACATTCTAAACTATCAGATAGAATCATAGAGTAAAATGGTTAATTAAAAAAAATCCTTAAAAGTACAGACTAGAAGACACTTAGAATTCTATATAAAGCGAGGGAAATTTCTTGCATCTTGCTAATGAGATTTTTTGAACTCTAGTCACTTTCAATGAAAGTTAAAATCAATTCATCCATTGACTTAGAAGCTTTCTTAACAAAAAAGAGATGGGAATAAAGAAAAATGAAAAGAAAAAAGCACAGATGAAAATTCAAAATGAAGAATGATTCATAAGTACCAAATTTATAGTTTTATTTGAAGTTTTCCTTTGTCCATGATGTTTTCAATCAAAATTAATTGTGTTATCTCAGATTAGCAGGTCAGGAAATAAGGTGTCAAGTGAAATGATGTCTGTTTCAGTAAAGAAATGCCAAAGAAACATGGCGTTTTATGGTGCTCACATTTCTAGAAAATATCATACTTGGTAAGATGGCACTGGGGGCAAATGGCTGCCTGGGTTTCACTCTTTCTGAAAAATCATGATATAATTCTACAATTAAACCAGGATGCCCCTATATTCCCAAATATTCCTGGATCACTGTTACCCTTTTATTGCAGCTAACACACAGCACAGCTTGGGCCACTCTTTCTGTTAATAAAGTAAAACCTTGCTTTTTATGGGGTCCTGTCCTTCAAAAATTTGAGTAGCTTATGGATCCTAACAAGTTCAGCAAATACATCCTCAGTGGCTGCTTGTCATCCCTTCTTACTTGTCTTATTTGAGAAATCAGATGACCAATTTTTCCACTTTTCTGATCACTCTAGACAATGCTCCTCCATCCACTATTATGGTACATGTAGAATCGAAACCTGCAAATCTCCTGGTGACATAATGAAACATATCCACCATTTTTCAGAGCAAAAGCCAAGAAAATAAGACTGCCATACTGAAAAAGAAAGTTGGAGAGCAGAGTGGAATTGCAGTGTATCATGGTTAGCTTTATTGCCATTTGGATGGTTTAAGGAATACACAGAGAACTGGTAAAACACTAGGTGTTGTCTTAGTTCCTATTCCTATGACAAAAACAAAATAAAACAAAACAAAACAAAACAACAACAACAATCACCTAACCAAAACCTGCTTGGGGAGGAAAAGGTTTATCTTACACCTCCTAGATGATGGTTCATCAGTGAGGGAAGTCAGGGTAGGAATTGAGTCTGGAACCTGGAGGCAGAAGCTGAAGCACAGGTCATTGAGTCATGCTGCTTGCTGGCTGGCTCCCTTGGTTTGTGCTCAATCTGCTTTTTTTTTTTTTTTCAATATAGGACCACCTGCCCAGGGGTCATTGTGTTTTTATGATTACTGGAGTAGTCCTTCCAAGAGAGAAGAGCTTTCCTCTAAATTGAATTCCAGGTTTTAATAGAATTTTTGTGTATTTCATAGAAAATATCTTAATCATCTTTATACACCCTCCCCTGTCTGTACCTTCCATAGCCCTCATGCCAGAGAGTCAAATTAGTGTATCCAGATGTCCCGCAGTGCAAATTCATCCACCGGGGTCTAGTCAGCCTATCTAGAGTAACTCCTTTTAGGAAGATCAGCTCTCCATCACCCAGCAGTAATCAGATGCCAATAGTTCTTCAGGTAAGATTGGGACCTGCTGCCCATTTCCCCAGTTCTATGCTGGATTTTTGCCTGTTTGAATGTGCATGAGTCTTGTGTATGCTGGCACCATTGCTCTAGGTTCATATGAGCAAGTTCCCAGGAGCCTGTAAGACTATTTCCACATGGTCATGCACCTCCTCCCTGGCTGTTACAATTTTCTACTCCCTCTTCTACAATGGGTAGAGTTTTTAAAACCAAGATAGAAGCAACTTTGAACCCAAATGTTGTCTTCCTTTATACAACTGAAAAATTTAATGATGCAAAATCACATTTGCAACAAAAGAAACAGAAGGAAGTTTTCAAGTAAATGAGTAATTTTTCTACTGTGTATTATGATCTGTTAGGTAACTGCTTCTTAGTGCATCAGCTGCTGTAGCAGCATCTCTGTAGATTCCCATCAACGTTAACATAGACCAAGGCCAGCAGACTCCTTACAACATATTTTGTGTTTTATGCTATCCTAATTTACATTTATGCATAATTTATGAAAAGAAGCAGTTGACTGATGAAGGGAATAGTTAGGTGTGAACAGAACTTAGAGAGGCATGGAATTTCTTTAAAATGTTAAATATTTTTAGTCTAAAGGTTTTTTTAAAGACAATCTGCAAAATTTCTTGAGGGATATTAACATAGTCCATCAGAATGTACTTCTAGGAACTTACCTTCTAACTTTGTGAGCTATATGTGAGGTGCTATTTCAACTTAAATCAACTTCTAGTATCAATAGGCTCAAGAAATTCTTTGTGAAGCTATAACATTCTTCATAAACCCAATGTGTATTGCAGAAATCCCCAAATTTATTGGGTTTATAAAAGAAGGTTATTGATGTTTTTGAAAACTCTGTATCTAAATGGGTAGATAATTCATAACACCTATAACAAATGCCTTTTTATTTGTTTTCTGTAGTGAGAAAATAAAAATAATCAGATATTTGATAAAATAGGTCCAAACATTCTGACTTATAGGATTGATCTTATTTAATTGAAATAATTTCATGTTGGCACTGTGAATTTTAGCTTTTGATTGCATCTTAGTAGGATATAAAAATCATACTGTTACTTCTTAGTTGAAACTAGTATGCCATTCTTGCTTACTGTAACATTGTAAAAATATTTCTACCTTTGGTTTTGCCATAAACACAAACTTCTCTATCTATAGCATTCCCTTCTTTAAGGAACAATTGTTCCCTATCTTCATAACACACTCTATCAAAAGAACTATGCATCATAATATGCCTAGTGTTAGGGTTTCAAGAAAAATTGATGATTGAACATAATGTGCCAACCTACTACTTGACATTTTTCAAGGCAATTTCTCTTTGTAATAGTTGAGGGTCACTTTGCCTCAAAATGTGTGTGTGTGTGTGTGTGTGTGTGTGTGTGTGTGTGTGTATCCACGGAGCTGTCTTTTGGAAGACGGCTTTTTAACAGATGGTTCTTTCAAGACCTCATAAGTGTTTTGAAAATATTTTTAAGACATTATGGAAAGGTGATGGTAAATATATTCATGATCATGACCAAATGCTGAATAACTCATAGAATATTCTATCACTCTTCACCAGTGTCTTTTCAAAGGTTATTCAAAATCATTCTCAGCTGAACTTTAAAAAATGTCATTTGATCTTGGCAACACTCAATTATGTAGAGGAGAACTCTTGGTTTAATAGAATATCAATTGGTGTTTTTACTAGAATTGTTTTTATAGTTGTACCCTTTTATTGGTGAAAGTTTTGTGTTTCTGAACAATGAATTCATTTCTCCTGAGAATGACATAAAGTTTAATATTAACATACAAATTAAAAACATTCTATATACTTCAGGTTTTATACTAGAGTGTTAGGAATTTGGATGGTTATATTAATTTTGCTGATTAAATATTACTCAGAAACTACTCTTGGCTAGAAAACAGAGAGAGCATTTCAGCTACCATTTGTAACTGAGTAGTTCAGTATGGAAAAACATATTTTCATTTTGTTGCTGAGGATTTTCTAGGCCTCACAACAATTTCCACTATAAACCCTCCTAAAGGGACAAGCAGTGTCCCTGGAATATTGTGGAATTGTTTACTATAGTTCTTAATCAAGCTTGTGTGTGTGTGTGTGTGTGTGTATGTGTGTGTGTACAGATGTGTATATATGTGCATATGTATTTCTTGGTTGCATATGTAGTTATTGGTGAAGTTTAGAGATGGTATTCTTGAGGCATCATCTACCTTGTTTCTTAGACAGAGTCTTTCACTGGAATCCAGGGCTCACTAATTAGGTTAGGATGGCTAACCAGGTAATTCCAGGAGTCTATTTATCACTTCTTCCCCAGTGCTGGGACTAAAAGGGTGTGTTACCAGGCCTAGGATTTTTTTAACTTTTTTAAAAAAAAATTTTATATATAATACTATATTTACATTTCCACCCCGACTCCCTCTGAACTTCAGGAACTCATCTCTAATTATTATTATTATACATCCAGATTCATATGTAACCTACTGAGTCCATTTAGTGTTGCTCATATGTACATATGTTTAGGGATGACCATTATGAACCGGATAACCCATGAGTGGGCTCATCCCCGGAGAAAACTGATTCTCCCTCTCTCTGCAGTCATTGATTGCCTGTAGCACCTCAACTAACAGTGCAACCTTGTGAAATTTCCCCATCCATGTTGGCATATCAACTGATGTTGTCATTATGCAGATCTTGTTTAGTCAAAGATAGTGAGATTTCATAAGTGCAGCTTCTCTTTCATGTTTGGAAGACACTTTCTAGCAGCAGGTGTCCTGATCCTCCAGCTCTCTACAATTTTGCTACCTTCTCTTTCCCAATGTTCCCTGAGCCTTAGGTATAGGAGTTGTGTTGTCAATGTACCCATTAGAGCTGGGCACCATCACACATAGGTGAGCAGTACACAGCCCATGACATCAAGAAGGATCTCTAGGTGATGTGAGTATTTCAGTTGCATTACTGTCTTATGGAATCATCATGGTATATGTGACCTGCCACTAACAAAACCCAATCATTGTTGTGTGATACATTAATGAAATTGAAAGAGAAGCCCAAGGAGGTGAATGTTTTCTGCAAATGCTTCAGAGGAGCAGGGCTATGTCTGCAACTGTATCTCACTGCTTCTTTCCCATGGCTGAGACTTTTCATATCATGTCTCTAAATTAGTTTCTCAGCCAAATTTCTTGCCACCTCAATTTACTCCTTTGCTACATAATTTCCAAACCTTGAGAGAGACGAGCAAATAGCCATTATTTATGAGATAAAATTTATAAGAATTTATTTAATAATGGATAATATGATCCAAACCTGATTAAATATTTCCAGTAGATTCATTATTTGCTTTGAATCAAATGGAGAAACTTCCTTGCAAGATATTTGCTTCCTATCTCAGTTGTAATGACTGATACAAGGAAAGAGTCAACAATGTAACCAGGTGGAATTTGTCACTTTGTTTTCATCGACTGTGGCATAGATTATGTGAAGACAGAACTCAATACCTATGGTAACTTTGTAGGAGGTTTTGAAACATAGGATTAATTTTTAGGCTAAAAGTAATTGCTATTCATACTTACAAATTTATTTATTATTTCTTTATTTTCTGAAAATACATGTATACAATGAAATGTGATCATAACCACCCCTACCTCCCCCTTCCATTTCCACTCATCTTCTCCCCCAGCAAATTTCCCTCCCAACTTTGTATCTTTTATTTTTTTGATAACCTACCAAATCTGATTAGTGCTGCATCAGTGTGACATTATCCACCAGACATGGGAATCCTACCAATGGCCATACCGCCAAAGAAAAATGATTCTTCTATCCCTTGTAGCTATCAATTTCTGATAAATTTATGAGTAATATTAGTAATATTTTTTAAAAATCAATGTGTTAAATACTAATTAAAGCCTTTTCTAGATAATGGGATTATTTGGCAGTTGCAACTGATTGAAAGTACACATAATACCTCAATACTTCAACAACTACATATTTATATATGCTTTTGAATTTGAAGACTTTGACAAGGTTTATTTATAAGTTCCTTACCTCTGTTTTTCTTGAGCTTGAAGTCTTGTAAGACAAGGTATTACTATAATAGTTCTGGGACACACAACTCTTAGCATTATGCTGAAATTAAAAAAAATTAACAATAGAGCTCAAAATACAGCCTTTAAAATTTCCAAACATTTATTGGTTCTAAAATGGTTGAATTAGGCTTATAGTTGAGAACATAAAATGCTTCCCATACAAGAAATGTTTCGACTTACTGCCTGCAAATTCATTTTTGCTGAGCGTGTTCTTCTGTAATCCACAAGTTTTCAGGCATGCTGCATGTCTGCTAATTCTTGATTCAGAATATGTCATCATTTGGATTTACTCACATTGGATGGATGACTACACCTTGCTTTGCTGTTCATCTTTAGATCACTTTAATTTCACTTTATCTTTTGAATAAGTGTTTCCTCATTTTCAAAGAGAGTCATTCTATAATTCTAAGAATGAGATTTATGCTATAGCAAAAGGAAGTGGTCTGGTACTTTAGGGCATACTAACAGGGATGTTAATACCTGTTCCAGACTAAGAAGATTAAGTTCCATCTCTTCTAATACAGTGAAATTGCCAAAGCTTTCATCTTTGTTACTAGAAATCACTTTATGACATCCCAAATGTCATATCTTTCTTGCTTTTGTTCCAACTTGTCTAAGAAGTAATGAATGTATTTTAAAGGAGGAATTTTAAAATAAAAGCTTAAGACCTTTTAATTCTATCTGTAAAACTATTACTCTAAGCTAGTAAATATTTTATCATTTCTTTGCCATGTTTTATATTTGTATTTTAATTTTTTACCAAAATGAGTGAAGAGTTGTTGAGTATAAAAGTACCAAATTGAGAAAACACACACACACACACACACACACACACACACACACACACACACAAATGAATAAACAGCACTAAGAACAGATCTGCCCTCAAAAAAATGCTTCTATAGTGCTAGGCTTCTATGTTTTCCCTCCCATGCCCTACTCTCCCATTCTCCAGGGCCTTTAACCCTTTCTACTCATAGGATAGAGAAAGCCTAATACAGCTATTCCACTAAATAGATATTGTATTAAATGGGTTTCTAATGAGTTATTGTTGTATTCATAGATTAATGTCCATCACAACTCTTAGCAGGGAGGCACTGTTATAACAACAGATGGTGATTAACACAGAGAATCATAGCTGGTCAACGTGTAGACAATAAGAGATTTCAGAGTGCTTACCCCGGAATATGACACCTGTATCAAACTTCTGCCTCCCTGGACTCAAGGATCATTGTGCAAGAGGGGTTGGAAAGATTGTAAGAGCCAGAGAATATGGATGACCACAACAGACAGCTGGTTAGTTGCTTATATGAATTTGTAGCAATGGTGACAGCATGGACAAGCCCCAGGTAAGCTCAAGCCAGACAAAAATCCCTGCATAGTTGTAGGGAAGTGGGAAAGAACCCCCAGCCCTATGTGAGGAACTATTGGCAACAGATGGCTAATGGGAAGGGAGAGATTCAGTTTCCTTTAAGTGGGAGACTTAGTGGGATGATTAGGCTCCAGTGGATGAACCCACACCAAAGTGAATTTGGGGACACAAACTTGATGCTATAAGACTTAACACACACACACACACACACACACACACAGTTTGGTGGGGGGCTAATGGGGGTGTAGATACAGAGAGGATCTAAATATATTCAAGATGCATTGGATAAAATCCATAAAAATTTAATATAAAGAACATAAAAATAGAGACACAAGTGCATATTACTGTAAGGTCTGTCTCAAAGTATCTCACATGTACTGCTTTATTATTCAAAAGAATCTCATGAAATTGTTTTCTTTTTTTCTTTTTTCTTTTTTGGTATTTTGGAGACATGGTCTCCCTATAGCCCCAGATGGCCTGGAACTCACTATGTAGACCAGGCTGGCCTTGGTCTCACAGAGATCTGCCTGCCTCTGCCTCCTGAGTGCTGGGATTAAAAACATGTGCCACCATGCCAGACTGAAGTGTTATTTTATTCCCACTTCAGAGGAGGGAAGTGTGAAACTCAGAAATATTAAGAGACTTGCCCAGTGTCACACTGCTGTCAGTTACCAGTCAGGATGAGAACTCACTAGGGCAGATTCCAGTCTGCAAGCTCAACCATTTATAACATACAGCCCTCCCCAACCACTCTAAGTTAATAAGTATAATTAAGCATAATGTCAAATTACAGATTTCTTAATTTTTTATGATGCAATATGACAAAATAATTTTTGTTATTTATTAAAACTGAATATAACATTCCTCCAAAGAAAGGGACAATTTATTTTGATGCTAAATCCTATTAAAATTATATAAGCCTTTACCTATGAGGGAAATATTTTAATAGTTTCAACCTAACTCAATTGACTTTTTATATAGCTTTTTTCTTTTTCTCTTTTTCTCTCCCTTTCTTTCTTTCTTTTCCTTCCTTCTTTCTTTCTTTCTTTCTTTCTTTCTTTCTAAAAACAAGTAGAATGTAAAATGTTATTTACTAGAGTAATAGTTAACTAATGAATGCAATATACTTCCCACTAAATTTGAAAATTTTAATGGCCTTGAAAAAAAATCTAAAGATTTTGATGAATAGTACTTGATTATCTTCTAAGCATAATTTTACTGGAAAAACTGATACAATTTATTATTTTTGAGGATCTAACAAATTTTGATTAGTAGTACTTTTTGACTTATACACCCTGCAGGGAGGACTGTTAATGGACTGTCTTAGAAGTTTTAAGAATTCACTAACATTCTCATTAGTGTAACAGTCCCTTTGGACCCTGCTTGGCACACATACATCTGTGCTCAATCCTAATGATTTCTCCAAGTAAAGAACTTCATATTCTGTTGAATTTTACACATGCTTGTTTGAAACATCAGAATCCTACTTTAGAAAACAAAGTAGGGCTGATTATAACTGAATATGTCTAAGTGTAGTCAACTACACTCATACTTTGACCGCAGTCAAACCCCATATTGCTATTTAGAATGTGTTAATAAGAATGATTTAGCTTCAATGATCAGAGGTAATTGTAATCATGGGAAGTTATACTTGGAAATGAGAATTGGAAACAACTTAAGTTGTTTATCCCAATAAGCTGGTGAGAGGGAGGGAAGGCTGGTTGGGTTCAGTTTGCAGAATAGCTCATCCTATTCTGCCTTTCCATTTACGTTTCTCTGTAGACCTCCCTCAGTTCCGTCTCTCACTCCTTCTGTGTTCATACAATTTTTCTCTGGTTAGGAACACCTTGACTATTTTCTATATTTAATTTCCAAACTCTCAGAGAAATGCCTAGTAGAATAATTCAATTATCAAAATAGTTGGTTAGGTAAATGTTTATTGAAAATCCATTTAGCTTTTCCAGAGGATTGTTTTTGTATTAGTTTCCTAATATTGCCATGATAAAATTACCAAAAAAGCAAGTTTCATTAAAATAATAGTAATGAATTCAATCACAGTCCTATAGAGGTCAAATTATTTTTATAGGGAAGTTTTCTTTTAATTCCTTACAATTGGAAGAATTGTATCAATTAATAAAAATTGAAGTTGGTGGTGAAAATGTATTCAAAATCAAGGCATTCACAAAACTGCATTCTCTAAAGATGATGGAGAATCATCTCTTGCTTCTAGGTTCCTCTAGCTTCAGATAGTGCTTGACTTGTGGCTGTATAAACCCCGTCTTTGCCTGCCTTTCTTCCTCTCTCTCCTCTCTCTCCTCTCTCTCTCTCTCTCTCATGTATGTGTGTAGTTTTATTTAGCCATAAATGTCTGGGAGACATTCTCTCAACCCCCATGCCCCCCCCCAAAAAAAACCAATAAAACAAACACCTCTTTCCAAAACAAGCACGTATATACAACCTGACTCTCCCTCTCCCAGAAGCTATCAATTGTCAATAGATTCTCACCTAGCACTAGAGCATCTTGTGCACCTCCCCCATCTATGCTGGGCCCCTGTCTTGCTTGGGCTTGCACAGGTCTTGTGCATGCTGTCACCAGCACTGTGGGGTCATAGGTACAACTACCCTGAAAGTATCTAGAATATGGGGATTCTTAATATTTCTAACTATTAATGCTTTTCTTTGCCTCCAAAGGGAAAATGATGCACACAACTGAATAGATATTTTGAAACCAAGTGAATTGTATCTCCAGAATTCAGTGGTAACCAGCAACTGATGTGCTAAGTATGGTTTTATATCTTAATCCAACCAAGACCCAATTATTTCAAACAATGTATCATGGAAAGCTATAGCTTCTTAAACAACCATGTGTAATTGCATAGTTATGATAAAGTCTTAGTAAAACTATAAGTATAGTATATTTATATTAATACAATAATAGGTTATTAAAACAGTCTATCTTATGTGTGTTAGTGTAAACTTAAGAGGGAGAGAGCACCAATATCAAAACATTTTCTTTAAAACTAGGTTAGTTCTAAGAATAATAGCTTTAAATTTTTGTTTAAAAAATAAGTTTAATAAATAAAGCTACAAGTTTCAATTCAAAGTTTAGCTCTTTGAATTGCTCTATTATCTTGTAAGCAGAAAACATATTTTTCATAGTTTCCAACATTGTATGTAAAAGGGAGACACTGATATACATATTTTAATATATTCACACAAATAGGAGTTTTAGTCTCAGCCATAGGCTTGCATTTGCTCTGTGGTTTCTGGATGGGAAACTGTTCACAGAACAAGTCTTGGAAGGAAGAGCATAAGAGAAACCATCAAATGCATCATCTGCCTTCAGGACACTACAGAATAGAAGACACACTCAGTGTGGCACTGTTTCATCTCTTAATGGTGTATCAAATCCCTTATATCATCCGGTCCAGCCACAGGATTCAATGGTGTAGAATCTTTTTTTTTTTTTTTTTTGTACAAGATTAGTGTAGCTGAGTGATTAAAATAAATAAATAAAATAAAATATAAAAGAATGATTCTGAATTTCAAGAAAGCTTTCTCTAGTACCAATCTTACCAATCTGGTTTTGCCTGGTTTTTACTGAGAGTTCTTCCAAAATGGACCCAACTTTGAAGCTCATTCCCTCCTAAAGCTTAGTGGCTTGTGAGCAATGTTACTCACTTCAGCAACTTCTCAGCAGTAAAAAGGAGGCAGCTTATGCAGAACTTAGATAACAGCACCAAGGCACCATTCCTCTTCAGGTTGTCACGGGGCTGTTTTCTGATCATTGTGGGTGCAAGATATTCCCATGTCATGCAAAAGATTGTAGTATTACCAAAAATAGTAATTCTGTCTTTACAAAGCTTAAATCTGTTAAGACAATTTGTCCCATTGTATCTGAAGAATTATTTTCTGGTTGCAATTCTCTCTGTATAGTATTTTAGAGGAGTGTAAGTAACCCAAGGTACTGGCAGATTGAGTAGTAAAAAAACCTTGATATTGTTCAGGAAAAGGCTATTCTCTTTGTAAGTGAAAGAAATAATTTCTTTCCATCAGCAAAATCCAGATCAAAGTAAAGCCCCTCTGTCATTTGGAGAGAACAAGGCAGGTCAATCAAAATGGATGCTTCACAGTTTTCAAGAGCACAATACGTTCAAGTATAATATACTTTTTTTCTGTTGGGAACTACTTTTTTCTATGGCACTTTGAGAGTATAACATTTTTCATGCAGGTTTTGTTTGCAACAGTAACCTTGCTCACACTGTCTTTTTATGTTAAATAACATTTAGTATTTGAGAGTTTTATTCAGTGTATTTTGAGCATGTTCAGAGTCCCTCCCCCATCTCCACCCCATCTTGTTATCCCCCAACTCCATGTCCTCTGTTATTGTTGTTATTATTATTATTGAGTCTAATTTGTGCCCTTCAAATGGTCTTGGGTGTGAATCTATCCCTTGAAGCCTGATCAACCTATGAGGTGTCCCATACCTAATTAAAACTAATTCTTCCCCCTCTGGCAGGTATTGAATGTCAATAGATCCTCAGCTAGGGCTAGTTTCTTGCCTTCTATTCATTCTGGGCTTTTGTCTGCACAGGTCTTGTGCATGCTGTTGCCAGCACTGTGGGTTCATATGCAAAACTGCTCCATTGTGTGCAGAGACCAAAGCTTCCATGTAATATTCATCCACTACCTTTGACTCTTAAAAAGCTGTCTACTTTAATTTTCAAAGATCTCTGAGTTCTGGGAGGAAAGGGCACAATACAGTTGTCTTATTTAGGACTGAGCATTCCACAGTCTCTTATTCTCTTCACATTGGCCAGTTGTGGGTATCTGTGTTAATCACCATCTGCTGCAAGAAGAATCTTCTCAGGTGCCATTTGAGAGCTGCACTAATCTATGGGTGTAACAATAAGTTACTAGGAGTCAGTTTAATACTATTTCTATTTAGCAGAATAATAGTAGTTTCTTCCTTATGGCGTGTGACTTGTCTAGGCACAGGTATTTGACCCTGATGATAGTGCCAGTTACAGGTTCCATGAAACAGGTCTTAAATCTACTCAGAAGGTGGTTGGTCACTTCCTTAACATTCATGCCACTATTGTACCAGTACACGTATCTTGCCAGGCCAATTGTTATTATAGCTCAGAAGTTTCACAGCAGGGTAAAACTGATGATCGTACTTCTCTTCCAGTAGCATGCATAATACCTTCCAGCGCTATGAAAGTTAAGAAGCAGAGATCAAGGTAATGTGGTTAGTACCAGCTTGATTTCTCCTTGTTTGTTATATGAGTCATGTGTTTAGTGTCTTCAATAACAGCATTTTGGCATCTAGTTCTGGTGGCTAACCAAGTGCAATGGCATCAACCAGCATTGTTTTAGGGCTATGGGATCCTCCTGGTCAACAACCCCAAAGAGGTAGGCCATTCCTGGCACTGGACTTTTTATTTTCAGTTAATTACTTTAGCATGAGAAAGGTCAGAATGGTCTCAGGGTGATGCTCTGTAAGGTGAAATGGAATGAAGCTGCTTGTGCCATTCATCCTCGCCTTCCTATGGATCTGACTGATGGCTGGGCTGTGAGTTTGAAGGAATGCTCTGAGCTCTGGATGATTATAAAGCCCTAGATACATAATCAAGTTCTGGATGAATTCATTCAACTTTTCTCTTTTTTAATAAAATTGAAGATAGCAGTTTAGTTTGAGACCAGTAACCAAAGAGAAAAGAATTTCCTTTGTTTGGTGCACTATGGACTGTGATGCACTAAATGATACTAAAATTTTCATTTTGCTACTGACTTTAAGCAGATTTGAAATCCTCACATAAAATTCTGGATGAAAATGATCACCTAATATTATCTTCCCAGGACTTTTCATGGCTATGGAAGTAATCTCTTTCTTCAAAGTAGTGAAAAGCTTATCCAGCTCTGTGTGCCTTCTGAAGACAAACTACTCACTCCTGCAAATGAAGACCACAATTTTATAAAGTATAAACATCTTTCTTTTCTCTCTTGTTCTCAGAGATGGAAGTTATTGTAGTTTGGAAGCTTTCCTTATTTTTCCGTGGTACAATCTTTGCACTTAATGCCACAAAAGGTCACACACATAAATATACATAGAGTTCAAAGAAACAATATGTACAACAATCTAACCCACAGTATGAAAACTCTTGAAGTAAGGTTCATATTTCACCACTGAATGGTTTCAGAGAAGTCAATCCAGTTCCTGATGGTGGGGAAGGCCTGGTGGAACAGCTTAATTCATGCCATGGCAGCCTAGGAAACAAGAGAGAATCTGTAGTCAATACTTAATGTGCATCTTTCTCTTACAATATTGTTTAGTTTGATCATCTTTTCAAATGGTGGATGCAATTTCTAGCGACTAATTCCACTAGTTATTTCCTTCTCTACTCTTTTACTTTGTTTTTGTTTTTTATTTTAAAGCATATTATTTTAAGTTTTATGTGTTCATCTTCTTTATTTTAGTTTCTTTAATTTCTTTTAAAAAACAAAATATTTTAGCACTATTTTATGACATGCTTTTGATTGAGATATTACATGATATCCCAAGAATGTAAATCTGTATTCATTAACCATTTTAAAATTACTGTTATTAGCTTTGGTCTTAGAGCATATTAGAGATTCTGAATATTGAAGTACAGTCCAAAGAGGGCTCAAAAGAACAACCAGGGCAGTATAGCCCATGCAGTGTAGCAGCCTTTCATTTTCTGTTCTTTGTTCTTCACACTCATCCACCTTGGCCACTGATTTAATAAACAAAGATTTAAAATAAGACACAGCAATAAAAATGACTCATCAGACTGTGTATGGTGGCTCAAGCTGGTAACCCAGATTCACAAAAATCTAAACAAGACAGAACAGTAAAAATAACTCTTCAGATTTCTTATGGTGGCTCAAGCTTATAACCCCAGAGCTTCATAACTGGAAGTAGGAAGATCAAGAGTTTAAGGCCAGCCTGGTTTGTATAGTGAGTTTGAGAACCGCTAGACTACATGTGAACCTGTTTGAAAATAAAAATGCTAGAAAAGACAAATATTTTTCCTCAAGGTGATTTTGACTATGAATTGAGAAAAAAGAAAAAAAAATTTCTATTGGAGTCTTCTGGACCCTGCTCTTTGTTTCTTGTTTACCAGTTTATTATAACTCAAGTCTCCCAGTTGATTAACAATATTCTTAGCATATTTTTTAGTAGTTATGTGAAAATCACATATTAAAAATACTTCCCACTTTTCTCCCCTTTTTATTTGTTCTTATTCAGATAGATACGGGAAAAGGAGAGAAGGATGAAGAGATACAGGGAGAAGGATGATAAAGAGCTGGAAGACATTAAGGATCGAGAGAGGGAGGCAAGGGAGAGAGACGGAGAGGAGGGGAGAGAGGGAGAAGACCCCATAGTCTTCACAATGTATTCTTATTCCCTTCAAAATTCATCTAGGCACATGGTCACATGCCCTGAATCTACATCCATGAATTTTGATTTCCTATGGATTTCCATATTTCAAGTGAAGCATCCCCCCAAACCTGGCAGCTACTGGCTGATCTGTTGCATAAGCTCTTGCTTTTACTTTTGTCTTTGAGTCTTAGTTCCACTTGCAGTATAAACCTGAGCAACTCAAAAGTCATTCATAGGGCTGGGACAATGTAATTGAATTATTTTTCAGGACTGGAGAACACACAGAGGGACAACTGATTATAAGTAGTCTTAGATTCATTCAGCTCAAGTCAGTGATTCCATTTAAGGTGCATTATGACCCTAGTCACATAAAATGGAGGGTTATGAAGCTAACACCATAAATAGAAAGTGTAAAGTTTTTTTTATTGCTCTTTAGGCACAGATTATTAATGCTGTAATGACAGTTAAAAAGTATTAAATGCAAATTTTCAAAGCTCTAAAGGGCTTTATCAGGATAAGCAGCATTTTATTGAGTCAATTCAGTTATTATTTTATTGAAAATCTGGAAACTAAATCTCAGTGGAAGTCACCACAGATGTTGTGTCATGAATTCTGGGAAATAGTAATTGAATTTGCCAGTGTAGCAGGGTTGAAACCTAGAGGAGGCAGGGAAGGCTTGGAGAAGGTGAAACTTTGTCTTTAATCTGTATTTGAAAATGATTTACCCCCAGATTACTTAATGCACTGGGATAACAAATAATTCCCTGCATTCTGATACCAAATTGGACTCTCTGTAACCTATAAATAAAATATGAGTGACATTAGTACTGTGTGGTAGATAAAGAAATCACTGTTTTAGTTTGAAAACTAAATGAAAGAAGAAGAAAACAAAGGAAATAGCAAGGAAAATTATTTTTAAAAAGAGTTTGAAGGGTAATACCCTGTAAGGTTAGAAAAATCTCTTCCCAGAAGCCCACAGATTTTTAAACAGAAACCATAGCAACTGTGATGGGATGCATTGTTGGTCAGTGAGGCCCCAGAGGCCTCCAAAACAATTCAGCCAATTGCCATTTCTTTTTGGTTGCTACCATAAATAGAAGAGCCTGTTAATGAAGATCCCACAAACCATGTATGCGTGATGTAGGAAAATCATGCTGGAAATGAACTGGAAGATTTCTCCATGTTGACTAGCATTCCTTTTTAGTCCTGTAAAGTACTATGCAGGCCACTGCAGTGAGAACATTATCAGTGGTCTTACTGAGCTTTGAAGCCTATGATCTGTGATACCAACCTTGCAGGCAAGATGAGCCCTACTTGTGCAATCATGGCACTACTGCTATGGGGATAACCAACTATTCTTTGTATTTTAGTGCTTTTTCACAGGAGGGAATCCATGTCTGATACCATAAACCTGGTCAAAACCCCATGTGGGTGATAATAGACCCCCAGGAGGAAACAATACTGTTTAGCAAAAGTGATATACATGTTCATACCATAGACAAATGCTACTCTTATTCTAAATCAGAGAAGCCTCTCTTTCCCGTGGATGGAGATGAATGGCTGCACAAGGTGCTGGGAATCAGTGACAGATGAGTGCTCATCCCTAAACAAGTCATTTATAACATCTCTCTAAATTTCAGGGAACATTTTAGAAGAGGATGTCGAAGAGTATAAGGCACAGAAGATAGGGAGAAAGGCTACAAAATGTCATCTTTTGAGTAATAAGCAGCCCTGCTATCATGAGCTC
Organism: Nannospalax galili; assembly: GCF_000622305.1. Classification (NCBI taxonomy): domain Eukaryota; kingdom Metazoa; phylum Chordata; class Mammalia; order Rodentia; family Spalacidae; genus Nannospalax; species Nannospalax galili. The sequence goes on from NW_008349989.1 coordinate 1,254,855, forward strand.
ACAGCAGCCATGGATCCCAGTACTGGGTCTGGATAAGAATGAGCCGCTCAATAATCAGGCATGGATAGAGGGTCTCAGGTGTTTTTATCTCACTGCCACACTGTTTGCTCTTGATAGATTCAGGGAGCAAGAGGATCATTGCTTTTAGCTGTATAGTCACTGATGACCCCACTAGGATCCAATGGATAGTATCATTGCTTGGTTAAATGAAATGGGCTATAAAAAGACCCAGAAGGCATTCTGTGAAAGGACCTGTAATGATGGTGATTGATAGGAATGAGAAAGAGATACGAGAGGGTGTGGAGGAGAAGCAATCAGAATATAGTTTTTACATGCTGGAAACTTTCAAATAAAATTAAAGGAGTGAGTCAAGATTTATTCATGATTGTTTATGGATTTTAAAATCTTGTGTGCTTATGTATGTGTGTGAGTGTGCATGTCATAATGTGGGTGTGGTGCCCAGAGACAATCTGTGGGAGTTGGTTCTTCCTTTCAAACCATGTATGTCCTGGGGACTGAATACAAGTTGTCAGGCTTATCAGCAAGCACTCTTCCACCTGAATCCCCCCCCCTCGCTCTACTTATTACTTTGCATGATGCATAAGAAGACTGGAAGTTATTCTAAATCTCTTGGTGTTAGTAGTGAGACACAGCATTTATTAAGAATGTACTCCTAGATAATATGGCTAGCATTTTGGATCAAAGATTTTATCTTTAAAGCACTCTTCACCTTCCCAGTGATATTCTGTCTCACACCTTAAAAGGAGACAAGTTACTATGGTTACTAGCTGTCTTTCTCAGCACTCGAAAGCCAGAAACTTTGTGAGAGATTTCAAAATACTCACTGGATGGCTTTTTGGAGGCCACTGGGCCATTTCTGACTTCTAAGATCTTTTTGGTTTTAAAACATGACAGTGTAATAGGTTATCAATAGGGTACCTCATAATTTGTTATGAAAACTAGCATACTTTTGAGATTATACATTTTTGAGGTTATATACTTTTGAAATTAAAAAGATTATAAATACTTTTGAGAGTTACCATTAATAACATTGTGTGATGGAGCAAAATCAGGGGATATACTTTTCCTGGAGCTATTAATCATTAGTTTTGATGACTCCTTTTAAAAACAGAATTATTGTAAGATTTATTGTAGTTCCACTAACATTCTTGGATGTTTAACAGCCATACTATGAGGCCTATATTAATTTGGACAGAGGGACATAAAGGACAGTTTTTGCTTCCTCCTAGGTTGACCAAGTTCCAGGGGACTATGAGCATCTCTGTAAATGTCCTGTAACTGTGGTGAGTCACCTGTCCTCTTGATCAAGGAGGCTGTGGAGACCCCACCAGATGGACCTGAACCAATGTCCAGTCTGCAAAGAGGAGGGTCAACAGAGAGGAAACATTTCCTCCATACTTCCAAGTGAAGCCAGCCATGGTCCTGCAGGACCTTTGACTTATCTTCACATAGACAGAACCGGTAAAAGAAAGGAACCAGGAGCTCCTACCAAGCCCATGTTACCCCTGAGGAACAGATTCTCAAACAACCTTAAGAGTAAAAATAAATAAGTTTATCTGAGCCAATTGTAGGGTGTTAAATACTGTGATGGCTAATTCTGGGTGTCAACTTGACTGGATCTGGGATTAACTGAAATGAGAGAGATCTTGATTGGATCATCTGAAGCTGGAAGACACAACCTAAATGTGGGTGTTACCTTCTGATGGCAGCCCGTATAAAAGGCTATGGCAGAGGAGAACATCTGGCTTCTTGGTGCTTGCCTTCTCTCACTGGTGAGTTTGTCCTGCTGCTGTAGACTGAAGACTAGCTGATCTTTTGGAATTCATCAGACCAGACAAATTCAGTGCCAGATTGGGACTACTGAGACATTCAGGCTTGTGGACTGAGCGACTATGGATTCTCAGCCTCTCCAGTGTGGTGCAACCCTTGTTGGACTACTCGGATTCTATCCTGTGAGCTAAGCTGATAAATCTCTATACATATATATTCATTCTGCCAGTTCTGTTTCTTTGGAGAACCTTGACTAATACAGCTATACAACCAGCTCTAGGCCAGCCAAGGTTTACATAACAAGACTCTGTATTTTAAAAAAGTAAATAAGGGGCTGGGCGTGGTGGCGCACACCTTTAATCCCAGCACT
>NW_008349989.1:1257097-1262888 GCF_000622305.1 Nannospalax galili
AGGCGTGTTCAAAAAAAAAAAAAAAAAAAAAAAAAAAAAAAAAAAAAGAAAAGTAATTAAGACATGTTTTCTGTGCAAACCTAAACTCATGACAATGACAAGTCCAACAACTCCTACCTCTCTAAATGTTTCCCCAAGGCTCTCCTGAAGGTGTCACCACACCATGCCCACTATTACTTCCCTATGCAAACACAGCCCAGAAGTTGTTCCCTGTGATATCTACAACTCTTTTAATGGTTGTATAATATGCCACCAGGTAGATACTTTTTCTTTGAGATTAGCCTTGGGTAGCCCAGACTATCCTGGAACTTACTGTATAGCTGAGAATGACTTTGAATTTCTCATCCTCCTGCCTCCATCTTCTAAGTGATAGAATTACAGACATGTATCGGGCATGGTGGCACAAGCCTGTAGTCCCAGCATTGTGGAGGCAGAGGCAGGCAGATCTTTGTAGGTTCAAGGCCATCCTGGTCTACATAGTGAGTTCCAGGTCAGCTAGGGCTACAGGGAGACCTTGTCTCAAAAGAAAAAAAAAGAAGAAGAAGAAGAAAAAAAGAATTACAGGCATACAACACCATTCCCAGTTTATGTCCTGGGGATCAAACCCAGGGATTCTACCAAATGAGTTATATCCCCAGGCCCTAGATGGAATTAAAAAATTTTTTATTAATTTATTTTATTTTATTTATATGAGTGTTTTGCCTGCATGTAAGTGTACCCATGTTGTACAATGACCACAGAGGCCAGAAGAGAGCATCGGATCCCCTGGAACTGAAGGTAAGAATGGTTATTAGCTGCTATGTGGGTGCTGGGAATGGAACCCAGGTCCTCTGCAAGTGCAGCCAATGCTTTTGACCACTGAGCCACGTCTCAGGCCCCTAGATGGATTATGATGTTCTTTGCTTATCCATATTAGTGGCATCAGGGTAAACATCCATAAGAAAGGAGACTTGGCATTCTGTACTGTCATAGATAGAGTCTCAGACTGTGCACGTCTTAATGGAAGAATAAGTGTGGTCACATAATATTTGCCAGGATGATACCACTTGCCATCTACACTAGAATAGGACTGTTTTATTTCATCTTTCACCAGCATTGGAGATCATCTTACAATTTTGTGTCTCAGAGACTAAACTGGAAAGGTTATCACTTGAGAGTTCCAGCTTACATACCCATCTCTAATTCTATAGATCTGAGACTGGGTCTTGGGGATTTGAGGGATACTCAGTTGACTCCCTGTCCCTCCCAGCTCTCAATGTTGGACTCCAGTCACTGGACCTGAGCTGGAATAATTTCCACATTTGGGGAGCTACAACCCTGTGCAACCGTCTCCGGGTAAGGCACTCTTTCAGAGGTATTTTGAACCATTTCCTTGTGGTAACCTTGGATGAGGGTATAAGGAGCCCTCATCAAAGATCTTTTGAGTTGCTGGGCTCCCTTCCCCAATATCTGGATGTGCATTACTGTTTTATAACTCATACCTGCTGAGGCCTGGGTGACATCTTTGGGAATTTTTCAAGAGGAAAGTGTAGTTAAAGGGTAGGGAGACCAGATCCCAAAAGAAATGACACCCATGAGGGTTAAGGTAAGGGCACTGGTAGGGAAAGATTGGAGTCCTGACATGTGGGATGGAGATGTGTGGGAGAAACCTGAGGAGGCTGAGGATTTTGAATCCTCAGACTCTGAGGAATTTGATTCACCTGATGAATTAATCTCCCCACCCTCAGCAGACCCACCCTCACCGCCCTTGCCTGAGGCAACTAATCCCATTGAGGAAGCTAATCCCATTCAGCAAGACAAAGCTGATGTTCCTCAGGGCCCAGCTGTTGTTGCCTCTAGACCTATAACCAGGATCAAAGCTAAGCAGGCCCCTAGAGTAGAGATAGAAAGTGTAGTCCATGAGAAGGCACACTACACGCCAAAGAGCTTAGTGAATTTGCTAATTCATTCAAGCAGAAGTCTAATGAATATGTCTGGGAATGGATTTTAAGGGTATGGGATAATGGTGGAAGGAACGTAAAATTGTATCAGGCCAAGTTTATTGACATGGGCCCCCTGACTGGAGACACTAGGTTTAATATGGAAGCTCATGCAGTTAAAAAAGGTGTTAAAAATTTATTTGATTGGTTGGCTGAGGTATTTATCAAAATATGGCCTACTGACAGAGAACTGGAGATACCTAATATCCCTTGGCTTAGTGTTAATGAAGGGATTGTAAGGCTCAGGCAAATTGGTATGTTCAAGTGGATTCGAACTCCTCCTGTGTGTTAGGGTTCCAAACAGCAGCAGCTTCCCGCCTCCCCAACAGAGACCTACAGACTTTGGAGCCTGAAAAAGGGAACTGAGCTGATAAGCACCTTGACCTTTGAAGTCAAGGGAAACAAACTCTGCTGAGAGGCAGCCTGCCTTTCCTCTGACCTCCAAAGATAGGATAAGCGGATTGTACCTGTTAACCAGAGATTTTAGAAGTTGTTTATCACAACAGCTTTTCTCTTAAGAGGGAAAAAGTAAACACTTCCAGACCCTAATCCTACCTGCTTTTCCTGCTTCCCCCTCCCTGATTTCTCCCCAAACATTCCCCCCTTCCACACCCTAAGGCCCCCATATATAAAGTCCCAGCTCACAACCCATGGCTCCCTTCTACACCCTAAAGCCCCCATATATAAAATCCCAGCTCACAGCCCGTGGGCTGACATCTTTCCCTTCCCTGCCCTTTGCTGACATCTTTCTCTTCCCTGCCCTTCGCTGACATCTTTCCCTTCCCTGCCCTTTCCTGACATCTTTCCCTTCCCTGCCCCTCCCTGACATCTTTCCCTTCCCCGAGGGAAACGTGTCCTGTGTGAAATAAAGCTGTATCCTGCTGAGAATTCCATCTGTGCCTCGGTGCCTCCTCCATCCATCCGCTCGTGCTCTCCACCACACGCTCTCTCCAACATTTTTACCTATCACTGTGGTTATTTCCCCAGTACCAGAATGTATAATTGGGATAGATATACATAGGAATTGGCAGGATCCCCACATTGGTTCCCTGACCTGTGGAGTGAGGAAAAGCCAAATGGAAACCACTGGAATGTCCTCTGCCAGGGAAAATAGTGAACCAAAAGCAGAATCACATCTGTGGACGGATTTCAGAAATTAGTGCTACCATCAAGGATTTGAAAGATGCAGGGGTGGTGATTCTCACCACATCTCCCTTTAGCTCTTCTATTTGGCCTGTGCAGAAGACAGATGGGTCATGGAGAATGACAGTTGACTATTGAAAACTTAATCAAGTAGTGACTCCAATTGCAGCTGCTGTACCAGATGTGGTTTCCTTACTCGAGCAGATTAATACATCTCCTAGTACCTGGTATGCAGCTATTGATTTGGCAAATGCTTTAACTTCTTGATACAGGTTCATAAGGACCACCAGAAGAAATTTGCTTTCAGCTGGCAAGGCCAACTGCATACCTTTACTGTCCTGCCTCAAGGACATATTAACTCTCCAGCATTGTTCCATAACTTGGTTCAAAGGGATCTTGATTGCCTGACTCTTCCACAAAATACCACACTGGTCTACTATATTGATGATGTTATGCTGATTGGATCCAGTGAGCAGGAGGTAGCAGACAGTCTGGACTTGTTGGTAAAGCATATGCACATGAGAGGATGGGAAATAAATCCAACCAAAATTCAAGGGCCTTCTACCTCAGTGAAATTTCTAGGAGTTCAGTGGTGTGGAGCATGCAGAGACATTCCTTCTAAGGTGAAGAATAAGTTGTTGTACTTGGCCCCTCCCTCCACCAAGAAAGAAGAACAAGGCTTGGTGGCCTGTTTGGATTCTGGAGGTGGCACATTCCTCATCTGGGTGTGTTACTACGACTCATACATCATCAAGTGATTTGGAAGCAACTACCTTTGAGTGAGGTCTGGAACAGGAAAGGGCCACTCAACAGATCCAGGCTGCCGTACAAGCTGCTCTGCCCCTTGGGCCATATGATCTAGTAGCCCCGATGGTTCATGAGGTATCAGTGTCAGATAAAGATTCTGTTTGGAGTCTCTGGCAGGCCCCCATAGGGGAATGACAGCGGAGGCCATTGGGATTTTGGAATAAGGCTTTGCCTTCATCTGGGGACAACTATTCTCCCTTTGTGCTGGATAGCTTTAGTGTCAACTTGACACACCTGGGTTGAGGGAGCCTCAATCAGGGAATTGCCTCTATTGGGCTGGCCTGTGGCCATGTCTAGGGGGCATCTTTTTGATGAGTGATGTGGGAGGGCCCAGCCCACTGTGGGTGGTGCCACCCCTGGGCAGGTGGGCCTGTATTGCATAAGAAAGCAGGCTGAGCAGGGGCCAGGGGAGCAAGCTAGTAAGCAGAGTTCCTCCATGGCCTGTGCTCCAGCTCCTGCCTCCAGGTTCCTGCCCTGAGTTCCTACCTTGGGCTCCCTGATGAACTGTGACCTGGGAGATGTAAGCTGAATAAACCCTTCCCTCCCCAAGTTGGTAGTGGTCAGAGTATTTTGTCACAGCAATGAAGAAACAAACCAGGACACCCTTTGAGAGACATCTCTTAGCCTGCTATTGGGCCTTCATGGAAACTGAACGTTTGACAATGGGCCACCAAATCACCAGGCTACTGGAACTGCCCATCATGAGCTAGCTGTTATCTGACCCCCTGAGCCATAAAATAGGCTGTGCACAGCAACAATCCATTATTAAATGGAAGTGGTATATACATGATTGGCCCGAGCAGGCCTGGAGGGCACAAGCAAGTTACATGAAGAAGTTGCCCAAATGCCTATGGTTCCTACTCCTGTTACTATGCCTCCTGTTCTCAAGCATGCACCTATGGCTTCATGGGGTGTGCCCTATGATTGGTTGACTGAGGAAGAGAAGACTAGGGCTTCCTTTACAGATGGTTCTGCACGCTATGCAGGCACCACTCAGAAGTGGATGGCTGCAACATTACAGCCAATTTCTGGAACAACCCCGAAGGACACTGGGGAAGGAAAGTCTTCACAGTGGGCAAAACTTTGGGCAATGCACATGGTTGTGCATTTTGCTTGGAAGGAGAAATTCGATTATATACTGATTCATGGACTGTAGCCAATGGTTTGGCTGGATGGTCAGGGACTTGGAAGAAGCATGATTGGAAAATTGGTGAGAAAGACATTCGAGGAAGAAGTGTGTGGATAGATCTCTCCAAATGGGCAAAGGATGTGAACATACTTTTGTCTCAGGTAAATGCTCATTAAAAAGTGGCTTCAGCAGAAGATGAGTTCAGTAATCAAGTAGTTCAGATGACCTGCTCTGTGGATTGTCAGCCTCGTTCTTCAGCTATCCCTGACATTGCTCAATGGACCCATGAACAAAGTGGCCATGGTGCAGAGATGGAGATTATGCATGGGATTGACAGTATGGACTCCCACTCATGAAAGCTGACCTGGCTACAGCTGCTGCTGAGTCCCAGATCTGCCAACAGCACAGACCAACACAGAGCCCCCAACATGGCACTGTTCCCTATGGCAACCAGCCTGCAACCTAGTGGTAAGTTGACTACATTGGACCACTTCTATCTTGGAGGGGACAGCGTTTTGTCCTTACAGGAATAGACACTTATTCTGGTTATGGATTTGCCTTTCCTGCATATAATGCTTCTGCCAAAACTACCATCCAGGGACTTACAGAATGCGTTATCCACTCTTAAGTTATTCCTCATAGCATCACTTCTGACCAGGGAACTCACTTCACAGCCACAGAAATGTGACAGTGGGCCCATGGTCATGGAATCCACTGGTTTTACCATGTTCCT
>NW_008349989.1:1262938-1264427 GCF_000622305.1 Nannospalax galili
AAAGACACAGTTACAGCACCAATTAGGTGGCAATAGCCTGGAGAGCTGGGGCAGCGTCCCCCAGAAGGCAGTGTATGCTTTGAATCAGTGTCCACTATATGGTACAGTTTCTCCTATAGCCAGGATTCGTGGGTCCAGGAATCAAGGGGTGGAAGTGGGAATGATTCCACTCACTATCACCCCTGGTGACCCACTAGGAATATTTTTGCTTCTGGTACCCTCAACTTTGTATTCTATTAGCTTGGATGTTTTGGTTCCAGAAGAGGTAGTGCTTCTGCTAGGAGAGACAACAAACATTCCATTGAACTGGAAGCTAAGGCTTCCCCCTGGACACTTTGGACTTCTGATGCCCTTAAGTCAGCAGGCTAAGAAAGGAATAACAGTATTCGGAGGGGTGATTGACCCCAACTACCAGGGGAAATTGGACTGGTTCTCCACAATGGAGATAATGAAGATTATATCTGGAAGGCAGGAGATTCCTTAGGACGACTTTTGGTGTTACCATGTCCTGTGATTAAGGTCAATGGGAAACTGCAACAACCCAATCCAGACAGGACAACAAATGGCCCAGACCCCTCAGGGATGAAAGTATGGGTCACTCCTCTGGGGAAAGAGCCAAGATCTGCAGAGGTGCTTGCTGATGGTGGAGGAAATACAGAATGGGTAGTAGAGGAAGGTAGTTACAAATACCAACTTAGGCCACGTGACCAGTTGTAGAAATGTGGATTGTAATTGACATGAGTATTTTTGTCCTATTTGGTTAAGAATAGGCTTGTTCATGTATACACATATGTTAAGCAGATACTTGTGTTATTCTGTTTTGAATGTGTATTTGAGAAAAATGTTAAGTGGTTAAGTGTTGTGAACCTATATTATTACATTGGGTAATGAGACACTAAAGGACTAAGCATTCCTCAAAGACCTTATCACCTACTCTAAGATATATAATGCATTGGTCATTGCATGATGAGATAGTCATATCATGTTAGGTGAAATTATGACCTCAATATTGTTTTCATTTGAAAATTAAGCATGACATAGAGAGATGCTATTGTGCGTCAAGTTGACAAGGGGTGGACTCGTGATGGCTAATCCTGGGTGTCAGCTTGATTGGATCTGGGATTAACTGAAATGAAAGAAATATTCTTGATTGGATCATCTAAAGCCACCCCTAAATGTGGAGAGTTACCTTCTGATGGCAGCCAGTATAAAAAGCCAAGACAGGGGAGAACACCAGGCTTCTTGCTGCTTCCCTTCTCTCTCGCTGGTGAGTTCATCTGATGCTGTAGACTGAAGACTAGCTGATCTTTTGGAATTCGTCAGACTTTCAGTGCCAGATTGGGACTACTGAGACATCCAGGCTGTGGACTGAGCGACTATTGATTCTTAGCCTCTCCAGTGTGGTTCAGCCATTGTTGGACTACTCGGACTCTATCCTGTGAGCTAAGCTGATAAATCTCTATACATATTCATTCTACCGGTTCTGTTT
>NW_008349989.1:1264488-1280809 GCF_000622305.1 Nannospalax galili
ATATATTCATTCTACCAGTTCTGTTTCTTTGGAGAACACTGACTAATACAAATACCTAAAAGGAAAGCATAACCAAAGATTAAAGGGGTGAATATAATTTTTTAAGAGTCTGTGTGTATAGCTAAAGTCTACATAACAAGAAAGGATGCCAGACAGGAGATCCCTTCCTTTGAGTTATTGCCCAGGGTGGCCCAAAAGACTCCCAGACAGTAACCCAGCATAAAACTGGGAAAATGAACATCAGACCCCAATCTTATCTAAAGGAATATTGACAACAGATTGCTGCTAGATGAAGAACAGCTGATCTTCCTAAAACAAGGCTCTCTGGATAGACTGACTAGATTCAGCAGACGGAAAAGCACTGGGGTATGGCTGGGGGTGCTGATAACACAGTGGACAGTAACTGGGATGACAGAGTATATGGGCTTCAGTATGTGGGAGGGAGGGGAGAGTCTATGGGAGGGTGCCATTTGTGAAGTGGGTATATAGATGAATAAAATTTTATAGGATGTTCTGTATGATATACACACACACACACAAAATCAACAAATTTTAAAAAAGACATATTTGAGGAGGAAGCATAAAAATTTACTTCATGTTAACTAGTAGATGTGATAAACATTACCACCTGATGGTTAATATAAAATCTACCTGATGATTTTATATCCATACTCAGGTACTAAGGATCCGAGTGTAACCGACTGTGTCTAGTAATAATCAGATACACAGTGATTAAAAACACATGTGCAAATATCTAAGTGCTAGTAACATTAAAAATGTAGGAAACAGCATATTATAAAATGAAATGGATATCATCTTTAAAGGGTAAAAACTCATTCAATTTTATGTCTTACAGGGTTTATACTGAGTTCAATATTGTATAACCATATTCAATTTTGAACCAAAAAATTTACAGCCACTATTGAAAGTGATATATCATTGCTCTGGAAATTGTTACTGAGTATGTTAAAGCTGTAATGAAATGCTTCTTCTAAAAAAGAAGATTTATTGTAGTTCCTTCTGTCTGTAATTTAATTTTTTAAATTTAAAAATTTTAATTTAATCTGTATAATGGGACTGGAGAGATGGTTCAGAGGTTAGAGGACTGACTGTTCCCATAGAAGACCCGAGTTCAATTCCCAGCATCTGCATGACACCTAAACACCATCTGTATCTCCATTTCCAGGGGATCCAGCGCCCTCTTCTGACCTCCTCGTGCATTGCATGATAAGGGTGTGCTTACACACATTCAGGCAATACACGTTTAAAATAAAAAAAAAATAATAATATATATTTTAAAAAGATCTGTATAAGTTAACAATCTCAATGTGTGATAAATGCTTAGTTCATGTGAAAAAGTCATTAAACAGTATGTAAGTATCATATACATGGAGTTTGGTATTGTGGTCTTAGGCATCGTGTGGGCATCTTGGAATGTATTTCCCATGGATAGGAGAGACTGCTTTACCTCATAATGATACAAAGTAAAGATGTGAAAACCCAAAAGATGTTATGAAACTGTGAGCCAGGTAACAACTTTTTATTTCAAAAATGAAAATACTGGAGAGCTTTGGATGTGGTTCAGTGATAAAGTGCTTGGCTAGTGTTGAAACCCTGGTCTCAATCCCCAGTACTGCAAATATATAAAAGTAAAATAGAATTCTAAAATAACTCCCCTGTGAGGCAACTCACATATTGCTGTGATTTCTTAGTCTTTCCAAAGACAACTCCTATTCTGACTTTTATACCATTACTTCTTTCAACTATTTCCCTTGTCATTATAACAATAATGTGTATACTCTGCAAATTGATACTTGAAATATACAAAGTAAAAACAAGTTTCCTGCAGTCCTTAATATCTTTTGTAAAAAGTATGTTTAAAACTTCTTTAGGTTATTTTAAAAATATTTATTTTATTGTTTGAAATTGTGTGTGTGTGTGTGTGTGTGTGTGTGTGTGTGTGTGTGTTGTCTCTCAGCCAACCAACATGGGTGCTGTGGATGTTGGGAATTGAAATTGGGTCCTCTGCAAGAGCACTATGAGCCCTTAACTATTAAGCCATTTGTACAACCCCTCCTTCAGGTAATTTCAAAGGTGTATATAGATATTTTTTTTTGGTCTCTTTGAGACAGGGTCTCCCTGTAGCCCCAGCTGTCCTAGAACTCACTATGTAGACCAGGCTGGCCTTGAACTCACAGAGATCCACCTGCCTCTGCCTTCCAAGTGCTGGGATTAAAGGTGTGTGCCACCATGCCCAGCTGACATATATGTATTTTTAAAATTGAGATCATCAAATGTATGTTATTCTTCAATTTGTAAATTTATTAGTGATGTGTACTTTATACTTTTACTTTCACTTGTATAAACAATGACAATTGGGCAATGTGGTGATGCTCTCAATGCTTGTGCCAACATTGCCTTTTTCCTCTATCTTGGAGGTAGATCTTTGGATGGAGAGAGAGAGAGAGAGAGAGAGAGAGAGAGAGAGAGAGAGAGCGTGTGTGTAGAATAGAAAGTAATAGATGGTTGGAGTGAGTCTTGTCTTTTATGAAGTTTCTTGTTATTTACATGGATACTGGACACTTGTCCTAAACTTCAGTTAATGCATATTGGACTTGGTACGGTTGTAATTCCTGACTGATAGGAGTGAAGAAGAAAGAGAGGCACTGGAAAGTTGGCAATCAATCAGATGCAACTTCTAACTGCTATTCACTGTCTCTGAGGTCGTTGGTCTGTTGTATGGATTATAATGCTTGCCTGGACACTTTGAAAACAATGCTAAGGCATTTATAATATATACGGAATAGGTATAACATTGAAATATTCATTGTATATTATTGCAACGTAACTCAGCATTCATAAATTTTGTGTTTTCCTTAAAATTAACAAAGAGATCATGGGAAGATATTTAATGAGTCATCTCATAATTTAAGTTGCTTGAGTTTTTAAAACATCCAATGTTATGATTAAGATGTATGAAATGCACAAAATTCAATGAAAAATATACACTGAGAAGAAACACAATAAAATTAGATGTTGTGATCAGATGTACTTGGGGTTGTTTAATCTGATATTAAATAGAACTAAATTTCACTCTATGTTCCTATATTTAATCAAAGTTGATTCATTTGAAAGGGTTTCTGAGGTGGTGAATGTATTTTCTTATGACTGTATTTAAACTGAAATATTCCATATTGGGTCACTAATCCAAAAGAACTGTTCAAGAGAGTTTCTAAGCCCAAAGAAACAATTATTATTAGGTTCCACTGTATTTTCCATGGTAGTGACACAAACTCTAAGGGTGGAACATGATATTTAGTGCTGTCAAAGTCAATTCAGAGTAATCAGATTATAGCAGATGTAATTTAGATGTTTGGAGGTGGAGGATTTTGTGATAGCAAAACCCAGTATGTGTAGCTCCCCAGATGGAAAGCTTCTCTTAGAAGATGACCTTTTCCAAGGGAGGAGGGGATTTTCAACATGTCCATGCTGACAACTTGTGAGTTATAAACTTATTATTTCTGCAATTTTTCGTTTGAAATGACATTGCAGTTTGTGTCTGGCCCGAAGTCCTGTTGAAGATTGAAGCAGGTGAATTACTTTCTCTTGAGCTTTTATCACCTTTCATTCTGAATTTACCCTCCATCACTTAACAAGAGAGTCAATGAGTTTTTGCTGCTGTTTTTGCTCCATCATGATACTTGCAAAGATTTTCATATACACAAATAGAAAAGGGAACTGAAGCACAGGGGAGCAACTTGTGTAAAGTGACACAGTTAAGTCATGATATCAGAATTAAATTCTAGATGTGACTTGAGTTGTCTTTTTTTTAAAAAAATTTTATTAATTTTATGCATATGAGTGTATTGACTGCATGTGTGTAAGTGCACCTGAGTCACGCAATGCCCGCAAAGCTCAGAAGTGGTCATTAAATTCCCCTGTAACTGAAGTTACATATGGTTGTTAGCCACTATGTGGATACTGGAAATTGAACCCAGGTCCACTGAAAGAACAGCCAGTGCTCTTAACCGCTGAACTATCTCTCCAGCCCCTTAAGTTGTCTTTTGACTAGTGCCATGATACCTTTTTTTTTTTTTTTTTTTTTTTTCTTGGGACGGGGTCTCCCTGTGTTCCCCAGCTATGTAAAAAGAGTCTTTCTCTAGAATGGTCTTCCTATCTACCATAATATTAAATGAATCCCTAAACATCTATTGTAAACAACTTTCTTTAGCTAGAGATCTTTCCTCTCCATCAAGGACAGAGTGAAGGTATAAAAGTGAGTTCTGCTTTAGGAAAGGATGCAATTACTTCAGTTATTGTGTCGTTTCAGAAGTCTTGAAACCATCACACCTCAAAACGCACTGGGTAGTAAGTCCACTTATCACAGGTCAGCAAGGAAGACTGTGTTCTTCTACTATTATAATGGGAATGATTGCTTTAGAGGGAGATAATGGTGGTAAATGTTACTGATGCTAGAAAAATCTTTTGTGAATATTATGAGATCCATTTTGTTAACACTCATCAAACTTGCCCAAAAGTTGAGCTTTAAAGATTTATTTTATTATTTTTAATGATGTTTATGTATGTATATCTGTGTGTGGGTATGTGCACATGCCTATGGAGGCCAGAAATATTGGATTATCCTGGAAATAGAGTTATAGGTTCTTGTGAGTTGCTAGATGTGGGTTCTGAGAAATGAACTTAGGTCTTCTGGAAGAGCAGTGTGAGCTCTTAACTGCTGAGCCATTTCTTCCTCTCCAAACCCAAAGTTGAGGTGTTTCTTTTTTGTGTGTGTGTGAGATAGGGTCTCCCTGTACACCAGTGGTCTGGAACTTGCTATATAGACCAATCTGGCCTTGGTCTTAAAGAGATCTGCCTGCCTCTGCCTCCTGAGTACTAGGATTAAAGGCATGTGCCACCATGCCTGATAAAGTTGAGTATTTAAAAGAGTGGTTTCATGATTTGTTTTTCTCATGAGGATATCTTAAAAATAACTTAGAGGGGTAGGTAGAAATTGATATCAAAATTCAACTGTATCATAACTGTTACCTGACTAAATATATTCTAGGTAAGTATAAAACACATGCTAACTTTTTGTTTTGAAAACAATAAGTGTTCTGTCAGTTTACCAGTCACACATGGATGAAGCTAGCCTCTGGGGCATCCTCTAGCCAACTCTAAATTGGAACTCAGTGTAGTCAGGGAATGTTCTTTTATGTTGGAGCCATAATTTTATAGAACATTCACTTTCTACATTTACTTGTTTCAGAAAAATCTTATAATACACACAGTATAATTTTAGATAGCTGTCTCCTATGTTTTATAATTTTCAGAATTAAAAAACCTAAACACTTTTCTTATTATATTCAGTAGCTTCTTTGAGCATTTTCCCTTCTTGCATTTCCCATCCTCCACTTCCTGTCTAATTGTTTTTGATGTACACCTCACTGACTACATTGAGAAGTGCCAGCCTATTTCAGACAAACCCTGCAGCCTCCTGGCACTAAATCTGTGACTTTATTTCCATCTACATGCAAATCAGGTTTCCCCTAGGCTTTAGAACCCTACATGCTTTCCTTATTTCAGGTAAAAACACTTAACTGCATATTTTAATTCTGTCTGCATACTGATACCTTCCTTCACTTAGGCATTTTATATAGGATCAGGTCCTTCCTATTTAAGGATTCTTTTTAAGTGAGTAAAGAAAAACTCATATTAACTTGAAACAACTGTCCTTGAATGTGACTGACCTCTACAAACTGTGTTTTTATTGTCATTCTTCAGCTTCTACATACGTGTGCTGTATTCCCAGAAAGATTCCTTATATTAAACTGTCAACAGCAGTCTGTGATCAGATATTGGTCTTGCTAAGTTGTTAAATAAGGCAGAGGACAAAATAGTTATCCTGCATGCAGAGAGTCTCTTCCTCTGTCATTATGTGTTCCTCTTTTATTTCCTTAGAAATCTCAGTTTTCCTGAGATGTAGGGCTATTAGTCTTATTAAGAGAAGTAATTTACATATGCTAGATATCTTTCAAGCTCATGTAGAGTCAGGCAGAATGAAATTTCTTGTGTTCTGCCTAACTTTTAAATGATCCTATTGATAACAATTAAGTGAGATGGGGAAAATACCCATCTCCCCCAAAAGCCAAAATTATACATGCCATTCTAAATGTGAAGCTTTCATGTGACCTGAATTTTACAAAGTTATAATCACTATGAAACTTGAGGAAGGTGGATATTGAATAAGATGCTTTCTCAAAAGTTTTTCACCATTTAGGAAAATTAATTTTCTAATTGCAATGTTGTTGGTAGATTATGAGTCATTACCATTATAATCATTACCATGATTATATTGCATGGTAATATAATGATTACCATTATAATCATTACCATGATTATATCGCATTGCTGCGATAAAGTACCTGTAATGTTTTACTATTGGTTGGCAAGTTGAGAAGGTCTAGAATCAGCTAGGAAATAAGGTTTTGGGAATACCTATGAGAGATTATTTAGATTAGGTTAGGCTCTAGGCCTTCCTGTGAGAGATTGTCTAGATTAAGGTAATTGAGATTAGAAGGCCCACCTTAATGTAGGGCAACATCATTCTAGAGGATGTAGACCTGAGCTGAATAAAAAGAAGACAGAAATTGAATGTAAGTTTCATTACTCTCTGTTCCTAACTGTAAACACAGTGTGCCCAGCTGCTTCAAGTTCTTGCCACTGACTTCCTCAGTATCATGGAGTGTATCCATGAACTATCAGCTAAAATTAATCCTTCCTTCCTTCCTTCCTTCCTTCCTTCCTTCCTTCCTTCCTTCCTTCCTTCCTTCCTTCCTTCCTTCCTTCCTTCCTTCCTTCCTTCCTTCCTTCCTTCCTTCCTTCCTTCCTTCCTTCCTTCCTTCCTTCCTTCCTTCCTTCCTTCCTTCCTTCCTTCCTTCCTTCCTTCCTTCCTTCCTTCCTTCCTTCCTTCCTTCCTTCCTTCCTTCCTTCCTTCCTTCCTTCCTTCCTTCCTTCCTTCCTTCCTTCCTTCCTTCCTTCCTTCCTTCCTTCCTTCCTTCCTTCCTTCCTTCCTTCCTTCCTTCCTTCCTTCCTTCCTTTCCACTCTCCCATCTAAGAGCATGACCTAAGAACCTAACTTTCTCCAACTAGGTCTCTTCACCTTGCAATAGTATGCTGGGAGCCACACCTTTAACACATGAACTGTTGGTGGGGGCATTTCAGATAAAAAAAAATGTAGCCTTTTGTGCTTGGTCCCCAGAGGCTTTTGTTAATTTTACAATGTAAAATGTGCTTAGTATATCCATCAAGATTCTTCAAAATCTGAACAAAGTCTTCAAAGTCTTATCTTCCATTAAAAAGGCCATGTCCAAAGTTTTCTCAAATTTATGGGATTATAGAGGCTTCCTCCAAGATTTCAAAGGAAAGTACTCAGTGATAGGAAGTATGCATCACAGTCGGAACACATACAAATAGCCCGTGACAGGGAAATACGTGAGGTGTGAGAGTAGAGGCCAAAGATTCATGGTTGGAGGAGATTGCTGACTCCAGAGAGTTGTCCTCCGACCTCTACACACATGCTATGTCAGACGCATGTCAGTGCACCTGTGTGTGCTCATGTGCATGTGTATACACACACACGCACACACACAGATATACAACAAACGCTAGTGGTTGTAATGCTTATTTTCCATATTTCTATCAGAATTTTGCTCTTTTGAGGTCTTGCTAGCATCATATAAGCTCTGTGTAGATGTGTAGGATTTTCCTAGTGTCTTTATATAAGCTTTCCTAAATTCCTCCTCCTAACCAATCTCAAAGACTTCTGAAGAATATTACAGGTCTGTTCACACAAACAACCCCACATCTCAGTACCAATTTTCTGTGTTAGTCTTCTATAACAAAATACCTAAGGTGATAAAGTTTTCCTTAAGCGGTTTCATTCCATGGTCACCGGCCCTGTTTCTTTGTCCTGTGTTCGCACAGTACAGTAGATGGCACATCATGGTAAAGTACACTGTGGAGGATAGTTTATCCCTTCATGGTAGCCAGGAAGCAAAGGAGGAAGCAAAAGGCATGCTCTCAAATGGGATCATTTTCTCTATCAAGAACCACTGCTTTTCAATAGCACTGTGGGATGGGATCAAACCTTTAATACACAAATATTTGAAGTCTATTTTTAATTAAAAGTATGGCACTGTTTTTGTTCCTTAAGTATCATCTGATTTATCTAACGTTTCTTTCCCTTTATCCTATCAGTTACTTATGATAACCCTTGGAAACAGTTTTAAAAAAAACTTCACTCATTTCATGCTTATTATCTTCCTTTTTGATTAGACTATGAACTCTACAAAGAATTTTAATAATAATTCTTATCCCAAGTGTTAGCATAGTTGGCACTCAATAAGTATTTGGGCAATACATACATAAATAACAAATGAACATAATTGTAAAAATTATTTTTATTTTAAAATTATTTTTATTGTTATGCAGCCTTTAGCTACAGGAGATATGTTCCTTTGAGTTATTGTCCAGGGTGGCCCAAAAGACTACCAGATAGTAACTCAGCATAGAACTGGGAACATAGACAGCAGATCAGATCCCAATCTTATCTGAAGGAATGTTGGCAACTGATTGCTGCTAGATGAGGAAGAGCTGATTGTCCTAAAACAAGGGACTCTAGATAGGCTGACTAGATTCGGTGGATGGACTTGCACTGGGGAATGGCTGGGGGCACAGTGGACAGTATCAGGGATGACAGACTATATGGGCTCCAGTTGGGGGGCGGTATGGGAGGGTGCCATTTTGGATATGGGTATAAAGATGAATAAGATTGTTTGGGATGTTCTGTATGAAACACACACACACACACAAATCAATAAAATAAAGAAATTTTTATTGATTTAAAAACATTTTTTATTGAACTTTTAAAATTTCATACAATATTTACCAATCACATCCAGACCCCCTCCCCCATCTATGCTACCTTTCCCCCGCCAAACCATATGCAATGCAGTCTGCAATACATGCTAAGTCCTATTCATTCAGGTGTTTGTACCCAAATGTCCTTTAGTGTAAATGCATTCACTGGAGTCTATCTAGTCAGCCTATCCAGTGGTCATATGTAAGTCATACTCTCCCTTACCCAGCAGCAACCATTCTCAAATAGATCTTGATCTAGTGCTGACCTGACGCCTATTTCTCACCTCCCCTTTGGGGCCTTGTTTACTTGAGCTGACATGGGTCCTGCATTGGATGTCACCACCGCTGCAGGCACACATGAGCAAGCCTCCATTGGCCTAGAAGCCTCCACCTCATAGTTCATGAACCAGGCCTGACTCTTACAATCTTTCTACCTCCTCTTCTGCAATGGTCCATGAGCCGTGGGTGGGTGAGGTTCCATATAGGAGTCCCATCCTACACTCTACAATTTCTTCTTCTCCAAAACTTGGGCAGTTGAGGCCTTCTGTGTGTAATGCACTCTGATGTACATGGAAGCCTCACTGGTGAAAGTTGAGGGGTACATTAGCCCTCTCTCTACCCCTTATTCTGCTATGTTCCATGAGCTTTGGTTGAGGAATTCGACTACAGATGTGTCACCTAGTACTAGGCATCCCCCAAGCACTGATTTTTTGAGAATTTCATACAATTTCTTATGGTCATATTCAGAACCCCCCATTTCCATTTTCATCTCATACCTTCTTGACTTCATGCCATTTATTATTATATTTTTTTGCGGGTCTATGGAGTCTAATTTGTAGGGAAAAAAACCGATGTATAATTTTAATGAATATTTTTTCTTTGACATATATAAAACTAAAATATGTTTAAATAAAGCAATGGTTTCATGACACATGACATGCTTTCTTTTATTTTTCATTTCTTAAAAACATTCTAGTCATGACCAACTAATGGGTTACAACCTGTGGTTTCAAAAACACTGTTATGACTTCCTGTTGATGTGAAAATTGCTCCTAATTAGTTGTAGTTTTAGTAATTATATTCATTAAGAGATGGTCATGTTTCTTTTACCTTTTTTTCTAATATTAAAATCCTCTACAACACTGTGCTATTTTGTAACTGAAGACACTTAGGATTTTGTTTTAAATAATAAAGAGAGATATTTGTGCCAAGTACATCTGACTTTGTTTCAAGCACAATTTATGTTGAGTCATAAATATTGAAACATTGGAATTCAATTAATGTAACCAAGTTGGTAAGCTTATAATTTTGGTTCAGAACTAAAAATTTATCTAATGTTTTATGTTTCCCCCTTTCCAGTGGTTTGGAAAGTTCCCCCATGATCTATCTAGACAATCCTTAGAAAGCACTGTGAGAAAGCTTTTGTGCCTGTGAAATGCATTCCATAAACTCAGCCATTTTTATGGGGCATGAACTGTGTACTGGGTATATACTTGACCTTCAGCTTATAATTGTGTGTAGTGTGGTCCTGGCTCTGCTAACATAGTACTTCGGAAATTAGGTTTTCCTGTTGCTTTGCATTCTTTGTGTCCTCTACCTTCTTTTTATGCTCTACTTTTGGTGAGACGGTATGAACGAAACATATTTGGCTCTCCACAGCATCTTCCAATAACCTGCACTCTTGTATTTCAAATATGTTTTATTTATTTTTATTTTATGTGTGTGAGTGTTTTGCCTGCATGTATTTAAGTACACCGTGTGCATGCAATACCTACAGAGGCAAGAAGAGGGCAATGGATCCCCTTGGAACTGGAGTTATGGATAATTGTTAGCTATGTTTCTTATGCTGGGAACTGAACCCCAGTCCTCTGCAAGAGCAGCCATTACTCTTAGCTGCCAAGCCATCTCTCTTCTATTCTTTATAATCTATTCAATTCTGAGGTTCACCATTTAGGATATAGCACCTTTGCCAGTAATTCGGCTTACTATTGAAAACCATTATTAATTGTATTCACCAATGGTTTTATATTTGATTGGTCAGTGTCCTCTTAATTCTATCTTTGGATTTTAGCCTGGATGCTTCATTTTTTCAAAGTTAATTTGTCTGTAGGCTAACCTTATTCAATGTCTTAATCTCAGCTGATTTGTTAAGCAAGTGATTAGAGCATGGGCCTGAGCTCCCATGCATTTGGACCAGATGTTTTGGATGAAGTCAGGATAGGACACAAATGGCAGCTCATGAGCTGAGACTGTTTCTTTTGTGCTGTCCTTTCAGGCGTGGCACTCAGTTCCTTTCTATTGGTGATAAAGATAAAATAGTGGAGAGAGGAAGACCAGGTGGTGTATTTACTGAACTTTCTGCTGGCTTATTTGTGATTTTTAGCTGTGCAGGTGCATGCCCTGTGTTTTCATTTGTACTCTTGTCAGTCTGAAATGTGAAGTAAGGCCTACTCCATTCATGCATTTAAATCATTTTAAACTGTTACCAGTACACCTGTGGTTGACAGAGGGACATGCGTCCTTGAGAAGATGTGGGAAAAATACAACCAAATCTCAAAGACAGAAAAGGAAATGAGAGAAAATAAAATCTTCGTTGGGTTTAGACCAATCAGAAACAGTTTATATGGTGATATATCATTTTATACTTAATCAAATAGAGAAACAATTATCAAGTGTGTTATTATCAGAGGTGTTCTGATATACATTCTATAGTTTGTGTCAGGATAAAGGGAAAAACTATGAATGAAAACATAATATAGTTTTACAAACATTAGATTTTTCTGTCTTCTCTCTCTTTTGTGGCCAACTCTCTCCATCCTTTCTTCCCCTTCCTTCCTTCCTTCCTTCCTTCCTTCCTTCCTTCCTTCCTCCCTCCCTCCCTTCCTTTCTTCTCTTTCTTTCTCTATTTCTTTTCTTTGAATTTTCAGTATGATCTTAAGACCTTAGAAAACAGAGATGATATGTACATTGTAGTAAAAAAACTAGAACAGGCCAAAGACATAGGAATCTAACTCAGAAATCACTTTGATTTTGAATTGTTATGGAATTTTTAGCTTTATTCACAAGAAACCACTAAACATTTTCTAAAGAGTCCAGAAACCACCTGCAATTCTGTACTCTTCAGAAACATGTGCTAGATCTCAAATGGCAGCAGTCTGTCTGCTTGAGAGGTTGATGCAGATGTTCAATGATATTTAACATCTATGAGGTGCTAAAACCAGCCTTACAGCTGTGGTAGAACAGCAGGAAAAAAAATCAGAATTCTAGTCCCTATTCTCATGGAATTTTGAGTCTAGAAGAGGCAGTGGATGCTGATTATACAGCCACAGAAAAATGCACATAGTGGTGAGGTATGCTGTGAATGTAAAGGAAAAGAAATGAGATGAGGCCACTTACATGATATGGGGATAATGTTCAGCATCGCACAAGTTTGTAAAGTGATGTTTGAGCTCAGTTCCAAAAGACAAATGAATAGGATTGATGTTTATGTAAAAGATAATAAGGAAAGCACTATATAAAAGGTAGGCAAGTAGAAACAAAATCTCATTAAAAACTTTTAGTGCTTAGAAAATAATCTTTGCTGCTTTAATTATTACTCAAATTGTGATATTAATTAAATTTTTATATCTTATCAGGAGGTGATAGGGTACTGTATTGGAATGAACACTTAAAAGACCTAGATGTCCCATTTTAGGTAAATATTTTCATACATAATAAAATTTTAAAATCAAGTGAGATAGTTTATATCCTTAAAACTCTATCTGGTGGTATACACCTTTAATCTCAGCACTCGGGAGGCAGAGGTAGGTGGATCTCTGTGAGTTAGAGGCCAGCCTGGTCTCCATAGTGAATCCAGGACTGCTAAGGCTACAGGGAGACCCTGTCTCAAAAAGACCAAAAAAAAAAAACAAAACAAAACCCAACAACAACAACACCACCCAACAACAACAACAACAAAACTTCTTTTTATGGTAGAAATTCAAATTCCTATCTTCTGGCCTTTCAAGACAGTGCATAATTGTTACTGGTAGTCACATTGCTGTGTAGCACCACACCTGAGATGGAGAGATGCCATGTTACAGTGGTGCCTGAACAAAAGCAGATTGACTCCTTGGCTGTGGTGAAAATCAGAAGTGAGCGTCATCTGTTCTGATAACTTTTTCCTTTCAATTTCTTTCAACTTTCTCCCAAAGGACTTGTTCTGTATTTATTGAAACAGTACATTCAACATGACATGGGAAAGGAAAAAGAAAAACAAAATCAAAAACTTGTCTTATCAGGGAAGAATTTTTCCTTTCTGACCCCTACTGACCTAGAAGAGCATACACAACCACAAACAGATTTTTTCAGCCTAATTCCACTTGTTGCTTGCAATATAAATGGGAAAAGTTTTGCTTGCATAGATAGTCAATATTTCCTGCTTTCAGCACTGATATTCTCATAACCTATGGACATATAGGCATTATTCTGGGTCAGGGCCAAGGAGGGGTCATGAGAGTTTAAAGCTATGCTTCACTTATAAAAGGAGCCCATGTACCCTAGTAAGATTTTTTACATTGTCAACAGCTGAGATAGTGCTAAATGATCTCAAAAGGTAACATTCCCATGTGTAGCATAAGGCATTCACAGAGGTCACTTGCATCCACTCAACACTAGTTTGCTATCCAACTATCAGTATCCATTGATCACTACCCACCAAAGTGTTGACAGACTACCATTCAGCTCTCAATTTCTATAGAAATTTTTTATAAAAACTTTTTATATTTCACACGTACCAGTCATTCTGTTTGACTCAAAATATCCTTAGTTCCATCCATTTATTTTCTACAAATGACAGGATTTGATTTTTTCTATTGTTGAATTGTATTTCATTATATGGAATTGCTGTAAAAAATTTTTTAATTTTTTTGGAGAATTTTCTGATTTTTTTCTAATGTACTACTAATTTAGTTTCTCACCAGCACTACGCAGGAATTGCCTTTCCTCTACAACCTCACATGTTTGTTACCTTTGGTGTTTTTCATGAGAACAATTCTTTTTTTTTTTTTGGTATAGAACTTTTGCTTAACTGGGGTGATGTACTATCTCATGTGCTTTTGAATTTCACAAAGGATGTTGAGCATTTTTTTTGTGTGTGTGTACCTGTTGACTATTTGTGTGTCTCCTTTATGTATATGTGGATTTGTTGCTTATTTCTTATCAGGACATTTGGTCTTTATAGTGTTGGGTTGTTAGAGTTTCTTCTATATTCTGGATATTAACCCCTTATTAGATATGTAGTTTATAAATATTTCTACCAATTCGTAAGATGTGCCCTCAGTTTGGTTATTTTACTGTGCGGCTACTTTTCACTCTGTTGTAAACCAATTTGTCTGTTTTTAATTTTGTTTCACCATTTAAGACTTTGTATAGAAACTCTTTTCCCACCTCCATGTCTTGGAAGGTGCCCCTTGTGTTTTCTTCTGCTGTTTCACTGTTTGGTTTTGAGTTGATTTTTGTAATTGGTGAAGATAGGGGGTGCTTCCGTTCTTCTGAATTTGAATGTGCCATTTCCCCAGCATCATTTTTATTACAGAGACCCTCTTCTCTTCACTGCATGTTCTTAGAGCCTTTTTAAAAAATCAGTTGTTTTTATACGTGTATTTTATTCTTGGCTCCGCATTCTACCCCATTAACTTATATGTTTGTTTTTATGCCGATGTAATTCCTTATTCTTAGTTCTTTAAAATTAAGATGGCTTTGGCTATTAAGCACTTCTTTTTGTAGTTCACATAAATTTTAGGTTTGTTTTTTATAATTTGGCAAGGAATGACTTTGTATTTTGACAGTGAGTGTATTGCATCTGTAGATCGTTTATGCAGTAAGGACATTTTAACAATATTGACCTTCAAATCCATGGATATGAGATTCTTTAGAAGAATTTATGTCCTTTTTGGTTTCTTTAAGCAATTACTATAATTTTTTATTATTGACATATTTCACCACTTTGGTCAATTTATGTATAGTTTTGCTGTGTGCTTGTCTGGCTTTGGTGTTAAAGCAATGGTGACTCTGTAGAATATGCTTGGAAGAGTCACACTTCTAATTTTTGTATAATTTAAGAGCTATTTTTTTAGAACTCATTAAAGGAATTATTTGGCACTTAGTCTTTCTCTGATGGGAGATTTTATTACTCATTTGTTCTTGCTGCCTGTTAATGGTCAATGCAGATTGTCTATTTCTACATGAGTCCATCTTGGCAAAGTATATGTGTCAAGGAATCTAGTTTTTTCTAGATTATCAAATTTGGTAGCATATTGTTCTTTTGTATTTCTATGGTGTTGGGTTTATTGTCTCCCTTTTTGTCTTCGATTTTACATACTTGAGTCTTTTCTCAATTTTTTCAACTATTATAATATGGTTGAGTTTACCAATTTTGTTCATCTATGGCTTACTGGTCACATGTCTTATACATACACAAATACTAGTATGTCTTTTGTTTACTTTTATTCTGATTTTTTAAAAAATAAATTAATTTCTACTAATTTAGGTTTGTTTTTTCCTGTTCAAGTTTCTATAGATGTGATCAGAGAATTTTAATTTGGAATAGCTGTTGCTTGTATGTGGACGTTGATGTGAACTTCCTGTATTCCTGCTTTTCCTTTGCCCTCCAGACTTTAGTGTTTTGTCTCCATTCCATTTGTTTTAAGAAAAATTTTAATTTGTTGTTTTATTTATTCCCCGATCCATTGAGTATTAAAGGCTAAATTGCTTAATTTCCATGTATTTGTGGGTTTTCCATGTTCTATTTATTATTGATTTACTGTTTTATTTCATTATGTTCATAAAAGATATTTGCTATAATTCTAATTTTTAAAAATTCTTTGAGATGTCTTTGGGATCTATCATATGATTTGTCCTTGAGAATGTCCAGTGTGCTGAAAAGAAAGTGTTCTCTGCAATTATTCAAGGGACTGCTCTGTAGCCATCTGTTAGGTCTTTTTGGTCTGGGGTTCAATTTAACTCTGTTGTTTCTTCATTGATTTTATGTCTGGATGAGCTGTTTATTACCAAAGGTTTGGAATTAAAATCCCTTACTATTACTGCACTGGAGTCAATCAGTCTCTCTTGTTCTATTAAAGTTTGTTTTATATATTTGGGTGCTGTGGTATGAGGTACACATAGAATTAGAATTGCTATTTATTTTTAATGAATTGTCTCTTATTATACAATGACCTTCCATTTCTTTTTTCAAGGACTAATATAAAGTCTATTTTATCTAATCTCTAATTATAGATACTCTTGTTTTCCTTGGAATTCTACTTGCATAGAATATTTATTCACTTGCAGTTTTTATATATCATTAGACTTGAAGTGCATGTCTTGGATAATATATAGTTAGGGCTTGTTTTTTTTTTTT
>NW_008349989.1:1281048-1290806 GCF_000622305.1 Nannospalax galili
CCATCTTAATCATCTTTATACCCCTTCCATTATCTGCACTGCATAGACCCCTGTTGGATGTCATGCATTCTGTCATACATGTTAAGCCTATTGAGTCCAGTTAATGTACTCAGATGTCCTTCAGTTCAAGTTCATCCACTGGGGTCTAGTCAGTCTATCTAGACTCTCTCCCTTAACGAAGATCAATTCTTCCTCACCCCGTAGTAAGCAGCTGCCAATAGTACTTTGGCTAAGCTTGGAGCCTCCTGTCCATTTCCCCAGTTCTCTGCTGGGTTTTTGTCTGATTGAGTTTGCATGGTCTTGTGCATGCTGACACCATTGCTGCAAGTTCATATGAGCAAGTTCCCAGAGGTCTGTAAGACTGTTTCCTTATGGTCATGCATCTCCTTCTCTGGATCTTACTAACTTTTCTCCCCTCCCGAGCCCTGGGTGGGTGAAGTTTAATATAGGAGTCCTGTTCAGGGATCCACACTCTACAGACTCTTATTCTCTACACTTTGACCATTTGTGCCCTTTTGTGTTCATTGCCCTCTGTTGCTTGAGGAAGCTTTGCTGATGGAGTGGGTGCTTGTTCTTTTATCCACTTAGTCACTTTATACCTTTTAATTGGAAAATTTATTTCGTGGGTGTTCAAGGTAATTATTAAATTTAAAGCATTATTAAAGCCATTTTATAAATTTCTTTCCAGTTTTAATGTCGCTTTTTTTACCCATCCTCTGTCATAATCTTCCTTTATACTCAAATTATTTACTCTAGGAATGTGATTTGACTATGCTGTTTTGAAATGATAATAACATAACAAAGAACAGAAAGAAAAGAGAAATGACATCCACTAATAAAACCTTTTCACTTGTACTGCATTTCTCTCCACTTTAATTTTCAATAATCCACTTTACATCTTTCTGCATCTTTCTCTTAACATGTTTATGTACTCACTCTTTCAGATGTTTGTCTTCATATTAAATTACACAGTTAGTCAATATACCATGCTTATACTATTAGATGATCTTGAAATTGTCCATATAGTTGCACTTTTCATTGTTTCAGAATTTCTCCAAATGAATTTGTTTTACATATCACAGTATTTTATGAAAGTTGATGGATCCTCAGCAGGCGGATGATCTGTATACAGAAACATCTCTCTTTTACTCTTATCAGTGGGTTTAATACTTCTTGGGGTCTTAGTCAGCAGTGTCTCTTTCCTTCAATATGAAGAATATCTTTCATCATCTTTTATAGGATTGGCTGGGTGGCGATATCTTCTCCTCTCTCTTTTCTTGGTACACTATTCCCAGTATTTTATTTTTCCTTCAGTACTATGAAAGTCTCATGCCAATCTCTGCTATCTAGTAAGGTTTATGCTGAAAAAGATATATGGCAATCTGGGACATTCCTACATGTTGTTTTTTTCCTCCCTTGAGAATTTTATTCTTACTTTTAACCATGGACTGAGAGATTGATAAGGTATTTTTTTTTGTGTGTGTAGACTAGGTTAAATTTAACTGATTATATTTACCCTTAGGTAACTGAATATTTGTATCCTTCAGTAAATGAAGGGAGGTTTCTGTTAAGCTATTTATTCGTTTGAGATTCCCCAGGACCTCCTGAACTACAAGAAGCTAAGAATGATTTCTCTAAAAGTAAATATAAAGTTCTTGTGCATTTTTCATTACTCTTAATTACTTTTTGTCCTTTTTCTTCTTCAAATCATCTCTGAATTTTGCCTTTGTTCAGTGTATCCTACTCAAGGTGTGAACTGTTCTATTTCAAATTGTGCTTGACATATTTTCTACTCATATTGTATATCAAGAATTTCTGCTTAGCCTTTTAAATCGCCTTCCATCACTCTGTTTGAATATTGAATACTTGCTCTGTATTTTCTTGAAGCTCATTGAGTTTTATGCAAATATCCATTTTTAAGTTCTCTATCTGAGTCCAAGAGATCTTCCACACTGTTTACTATTGGGGAACCTCCTGGTGGTTTTGTTTTGTTTTGTTGTTTTGTTTTTGCCTGATAGACTAGGTCATTCCTTAATGTCCTTGATGCTATTCATCTGGTTTCTGAAATGTTATACATTTATTCCAATTTTTCTTTTGTGGCTTTTTAATTTATTCCTGTAGTTCCAGAGGTTTGAAGCAGGATGCTGGTTTCTTTGAGCCTGCCATCATTCCACTCTTTCAGCACTCCATGGTGCTCAAACCCAGGCTTCAGGGAAGTCAGCTATTGATATGCTGCCAGAGTTTCAGCACTAGGGGTGATCTCTGACTGAGTTAGTTCTAAATCTGGATTTGGTACATAGTTCAGCATGAAGAGAGAGGAGTTCATTTCCATAGCCTCTCTCTGGGGCAAGAGTAGGCCCAGATTCGTCATCTGTAGGCACGGGATTGAGTTTGGGCACTCTGGTATTCTTCTTGTCACATATTAGAAAAATCAACTCTACATCAAGCCTACCGCTACCAATGCTGCATGGTTGTATTACATGATGAGCTCACAGCTTTCTAAGACTTGCACAGCACTCAGGAAGGACCAATGCCTGCTGTTAAGGTAGGGCTCATGTCCCTTGACCTCTACACCAGCCACAAGTTGTGTTGACTAAAGTCAAATTTCAGTAGATTATTATCATGTGTCTAACCCAACATTGGACTGTTGGAGAGTCTCCATCCACAAATATTTGCCTGAGGATTGGGACCATTAACATCCTCTTAGCATTAGGCTTCATTAACCAGGCCCAAGTTCCAGTAATAAGTTCTGTAAAAGCTCTGATCAGCTGGCGGATTATTATCCTATGCTGTGTCACCCAAAGCTGAGTCTCATAAGAAACTGTACAATCTCCAGTGTGCATTCAGTGCCATGTTACATACAGTTGGTGGCTTTGTAGGTGAAAATGTGTTCATTCTACTGGGTAGAGGGTGCAGTCTACTGCTAGGGCAGGCAGGGGCTCAGTCTGTGAGTACCTCCTGAGGGATAGCTGTGCTGTATGGGAATGGAGAAATGAATGGCAAAGACAGCCCCTTGCCTATCAAGGCCAATTCTAAACTGTACCAAACCTGAGTCTCAAAGCCATAGACATCTGCACAGCAGGATTGTGGGAGCATACAATTTAGGCTCATGTCAAGTCTGGCAGTGACACAGACCAACTCAAATCTGTCCCATCAGTGTGCAAGTCTCTGTTAGGTTTTAGGAAGTTTAGAGCTTGGTCTTTCATTCAAGGATTTGGTTTTATTAGCTAAGCTTGAAGGTAAGTCTTACGTTGGCTTTTTTCCTTGACCCTATCAGGTAGACTCTGATTCTCCTCTTGTGTATACCAAACTGGGGAGAGCTAGTGAAGGGTGTTCACACAGGTAATGCAATTCCACAAGTTCAGTCTGTGGGTCTTGGTCCCTAGCTATAGGAATCAAGGAGACTGCCTTGTAGAACTAGCTTTCACCATGGTGGGGCTGTTCTGGGTTTCAAGTCTAAGCCCTGGATTCAAAATCTTCTCTCTTCCCCAAGTGGAAGATATTCTTTTTAAACCAATATAGCTTAAAGATTGGTGGGTGATGAGGTGGGCAACTGTTTATATTTTCCAAGACATCTTTTCTTTTTTTCATACATAAAAACCAGGCAGAATGGTTTCTCATCTGGTTCTCTGAGGTCTTGCAACGTAGTGTGCTATATGAATAGCTGTTCAAACTTGTGTCTCTGGAGAGACGATCACTGGAGGATCTTCATCTTCTCTCTTGCTCTGCTTCCCAAAGTTCTATTCATCTCAGTATTTTTTCTTCTGATTAATAAAAGACCTCATTTTCTAATATTCAAACAACTTTGAGCATTGATACCATAATAGTAAAATAGACATAATTTCCCATGAAACTGACTCATAATTTTGAGTTTTTTCTATTTTATAGAAAAATAATTTGATGTCTACAAGTTTTTACTTTTGAAGATGTTAATCTTGATGTATTGACTACTTAATAGATTAAGTAGACAACCAAGGGGGGTAGATGCTATGCACCTCAGTGCCAAGTTTAGTACCAGCTGCCTCCTCTACAGAAAGTGTTTGCATTGCACATTTGATAAACCTTAGAGTTTTTCTTTTCCTTTCTGCATCTAGGTGACCTTATGAATAATGGCAGATGAAGAACTATTTTAGAGATGGTGTAAGTTAGTTATGGAAAATTCAGTCTAACCAGATGGCACATGTGAAGCATTTATTTTTGTATTTGAAGGACTGAGGCAAATAAATAGTACCTTTCTGTACCTCAGTTTTAAAGATATGCCAAAGAAAAACTGACATGTGTATGGCAAATTATGTTATTGACATGAATTATAGGAAATCACATTCAGAAAAGTTAGACACTGGCTGTATGAACCAGTGTGGAAATGGGA
This sequence comes from Nannospalax galili, assembly GCF_000622305.1. NCBI lineage: Eukaryota > Metazoa > Chordata > Mammalia > Rodentia > Spalacidae > Nannospalax > Nannospalax galili. Next base: position 1,285,418 of record NW_008349989.1, read on the forward strand.
ATGAAGGAAGTGTTCGTTCTGTTTCCCCTCATATTGTTGCATCTCATTCAGAACATTTTATTGTGCATCAAGCTTCAATAAGTATGTTTACAAACCTGAAGTTATTCAGAGATGAGTATCAGGACCAGACTGATAAAGGGAATGAGAGCCTGCCAGGTGAGGCAAGCTGGAGATGTCACACTTTTTACATGGGTTCTGGGGATTGGAACGCAAGTTGCTATGTTTGTATGGCAAGTGCTTTTACCCTGGGAGTCATCTTCCTAACCATAGTAGAATTATTTTACATTAATGTAAGAATGATTTTTCTAAGTGTGTGTCCTAAGGATGTCACTTATTGTCTCTGGAAAGACAAGTCTCTGAATCAGTAGGACTATTCTGGAGTTTTTGAAAGAGGTTTTAGTATTGATGTCCTTGAAGGTTCCTTCCCACTCTGCAGTGTACAGGTACAGTTCTCATATTTGTTCTAGACACCTCCAAAGCTCCAACCCTTACTTCCGACACAGGACTTGGAGCAATGGATCTGGATCTGATCTGGAAGTCTCCTCCTGAAGACTAGCTCTCATAGCTCTGAGGGATACTGTGCACGTTTCTAAGGGAGAACATTAATCAATGGCCCAATCTCAACTTTAAAGCCTAATAATCACAACAATGACCAACACAACAAACTTTTAATACATTTTCACACACAATGGTTACCTATACAAGACCTGCATAATAACAACATCAGTGTATATACCAATGTGGATGAAGAAATCTTTACAAGGGCCCACCTTTAAATGAAGAACCAGAGGCAGTCAATGGCTGTTGATAGATAGAGAGCCAGTTTTATTTCTCCAGGGACAAGCCTCCTGATAGATTACCCATCACATTCATTCATATCCTCTTTGGATTCCTTGACTATGTCTATAACGACTATTTTGAAATAATTGTCTTTTGTGTCATTTAAGTTGCTTTCTTAGGGAACGTTACTCTAGGAACACTAATTTTTAAAGAATATCTATTGTCTTGTGTTTTTACAGTGGCATCTAGGCCTCAGGAGTTAGGTTGTTAGTTGTATTTTTTGGTATGAATATCTGTCCAATTTTTGTTGAGTGAGTATTTGGACCTCTGTTTGCTGTCACCTCAATTTGGCAGGTTTGGGTCAGATGAGCTCAAGGTTCAATTTTGGGACCACTTAGTGTTTATGTGAAAATAGGATATTAGAAGTTTGTCTAGGTCAGCTAGAGATAGCTATGACTTCTAAGCATAGAAACACTTCTTCCGTAGAATGGGTTGTCCCTGCAGATTCTTGGGATTCTGTGGAAGGCTCTCCGGGTTCTGTGGCTGATCCTCAGGTGGTGGGCTGGGGCTATTGCATGGGTAGCTAGTGCTTCCTGAGGAAGGTCTCTGTGACTCCAGACAATCTTCAGGCCGCTAGTGCTGCAGTATTGGTGAGGGTAGATTATACTAATTAAAAAAAATGATTTACTTTTATATGTCTGAGTATTTTGCCTGCATATGTGTGTGCAATCCCTGCAGGGACCAGAAGAAGGTATTGAATCCCCTGGAACTGAAGTTATGGATGGCTGTTAGCCAGCATGTTGTTGTTGGGAACTAAACTTGAGTCTTCTGCAAGAACAGCCAGTGCTCTTAACCACTGTGCCATCTCTCCAGCCCCAACTTGTGGTAATTTTGCTGTCTAGTAATTTTATGAATATTTCACTGCCTGTATAAAATGTATTTCATGTGTACCAGTTCTTTACATTTTATTAATTATTATTATTACTATTATTATTGTATTTTTGAGACAGGGTCTCCATATAGCCCTAGCTGTCTTGGAACTCACTATGTAGACCAGGCTGGCCTTGAACTCACAGAGATCCACCTGCCTCTGACTCCCAAGTGCTGGGATTAAAGGTATGCACCACCATGCCCTGCTCATGTTATTTTTAATTAAAAAATATTTTTATGTATGTGCATGTGTATGTGTGTGTGTGCTTGCTTGTCTCTATGTGTATGCAGATGTCCATGTAGGCAAGAAACGAATACCAGATCCTCTGGAACCGAGTTACAGTCAGTCAGTGATCTGTTCCACTTGGGTGCTGTGAACCAAACCAATTGCTCCTAACTGCTGAGCCATCTCTCCAGCTCCATGTTTTCTGCATTTTATAATTTAATAACTAATAATTATTGCCACTGTTTTAATTATTTATATAATAATAAATCAAAATCATATTTTTTAGTAAAAGACCTAAAAATGTTCTTAATAGATTTTATGATCTATCTTATTTTCTTCTTCTTAGAGGTAAAAGTGGGTTGTATTCTTTAAATTTCTCATTTGCTTTGTAGACAATTAAAAATCAACCTGTACAAGGAGCTTAAAAGTTGTTATTAAATGAAATTTTTCACAGCTTCTACATATTGCTCAGGATTTCTTTTGTATTATATGCAGTAATGTTTTATTCTCTTACATTTATTTTTGATATATAAACAGTTAGGCTGTGTAAGATGCTCTTGTAATAACCTGTGAGGGAAATATTTATGATAATATATGGAGAGATACTATTTTACTTTCATTTTTGAAAAGATTTGTTCTTTACTGAAATATGTTATTTATTAGAAAAGTATTTAAAATTTTTGTCTTATTGAAATACTAGATAGGCATTTTATTTCTAGTCTAGTCTAGGGGTTATCTAGGTACGGTTCACCTCTGGGCATCTCTGTGAGGGATTTTCTTGATTAGGTAAATTGATGTGGGAAGATCTGCCCACTATGGATAGCACTATTGATCTAGCTGGGATCCTAGACTGTAAAAAGAAGAAAGTGAGATGAGCCCATGCATTTACCTTTGTCTGCTTCCCAACTGCAGATACCACATGATCAGCTGTCTCCCCAAGCCCCGCCACCATGGCTCGCTGCCATGTTGTACCCTGGAACCATGAGCCAAAATGAACCCTTCCTTCCTTAAATTGCTTTTGTCAGGATATTTTATTAAAACAGCAGAGAAGTAACAAAGACAGTGTTTGAGTTTGAAAATTCTTATTGATATTATTTTTTTCTAAGATTACTTGTTCTCTGTAGATAACCAAGTATATTTTTCCATATACCACATTTTTCTGTATGGAGCCCAGACAATTTTCAATGAAATTCCATGTGCAAATAGAAAAACAATATGTTCATTTAATTTTGTTTCCTAATTTGAAGTTTTATATCAATTGATAAATGACCTATACTGTTTAGATGGTTGTTATTATAACTTATTCAAATAGCATGTATTAGATCCACCAAGTATTATATATATATTTTTCTCCATTAAGCCTCTTAGATTTAATTTCACCTGTTTTATATACTGAACAGATAATTGCTTCAACTTTTAATTAATAAAAGCTTATTTCACTTATTGGCATATTTTAAAAAATTTTAAACTTTATGTATGTGCATATCTTGATATAAGTTCTGAAATGTCAGTTCCTATAAAGCCATTTGGGAAGTGTAGCACTCCTCAAAGTGGTGAATTGATTAGCTCCAGACCTTGTAAAGATGTGTAATTCTTTGGGGCTGCATGTTCTTTCTCATTAATACCTACAAATATCTCCAACAAAGATGCGAAGCCTGAAAGAATCAATAACGACACAGCAGGGGAAAGGTTTTGCCAGAAAAGCTTTGATGGGTACTTTTTCAAGGAAGCTCTTCTCTCTTGTCAGATAATGTTCCATTTTAAAAAGGAAGATAGAAACATCCCCCAAGGCTACATTACTTTTGAATCTTAACCTCATTAGGAATCAGGATGTTGTTCTAGATTTTTATTATGAATCCCTTTGAAAAGGAAATGTGTTAGTGCCTGACTAGGTGGATAAAGCAAGATTAAATTTAGTAATAAAATAAAGCAAGGAAAATACAAAATGTAATACAATTTTATTTCCTTTTAACTCCAAAATATGCATTCTGTTCAGGACAAAGCCCAATGGAGGGAGAGTCCTGTGTTCATTTTGCAAAATTCTTTAAAAATTATAAAATGTAGTTTTGAATATTTATGATGTGGGTTAGCATTGAATGGGGAATCTCAATTTGAGTATTCAATGAACTTTGGTAACAAGGGTTGTTCCATGAAGTTATGTAGGGGAGATCAGAGTTTCTCCCAAGTGCTTAAACAGATACTAATAGAACAGAGTTGCTAAAGATAACCTTCAGTGTGAATTGTACTTCTACTGCTTCAATAAAGAAAATCCAAATAGTGGTCACTTATGAAAAAAAATGTTGCAAGAAACAGAATTGTTAAGTATTGTCTTAGTTTGTCTCTTCATTGCTGTGACAAAACATTCTGACCACTACCAACTTGGGGAGGAAAAGGTTTATGTTATATCTACCAGGTCACAATTCATCAAGGAGCCCAAGGTAGGAACTCAAGGCAGGAACTTGGAGGCAGGAGCTGGAGCACAGACCATGGAAGAACGCTGCTTAGTGCCTTGCTCTCCTGGATGCTGTTCAGCCTGCTTTCTTATTCAACACAGGCCTACATGCCCAGGGGTGGCACTGCCCACAGTGGGCTGGGCCCTCACACATCACTCAACAATCAAGAAGATACCCCACAGACACAGGCCAGTCCAATGGAGGCAATTCCCCAACTGAGGCTCCCTCAACCCAAGTGTGTCAAGTTGACACTAAAGCTATCCAACATAAGTATCCTAATAAAACTGTTGTAGTTAGATATTAACCTCAACAGGGTTAAATGAGATGCAGATGAACACATATCTTTGGATACATCCTGGAATGGAATTTATTCTTGAGTAGACAAGAAATGTACAATATACTCCAAGATGATTATAGCCTCTTAAAAGATCATCTGGCCACTTCATGTGCATTCTTTGTTGCCAGATGAGCTGGGAACACATTGTGCCACACAGGCCATCCTGACCGCATGCCAGAGCCAGAACTTTTACAATCATGGCCTTTGCCCAGGCAGCAGCCACGGAGATGTGGGAGCTGTTTCCTCAGTTTTAGAAGGTGGGAAGTCAAGAGAAACATGGTCATTTTGAAATTAGTGAAAATACAACTCAGAATTCCTCTTGACATTTATCTGAAGGTCCTTTACAGGACTGGAGTGGTCTATTTCTATAAATCTGTATGGGCAGCTGTAAATTACAATTCAAGTAATTAAAGTATATGAAGCATGAATCTCTGTTGCTTTCATTTATCTATCTTTTTTCAGACTATCTCTGCAGGGTATACACACATAAACAAAATAGGTGGAAATGAACCACTTATGTAGTGAATTTGGGAGACACATGAAAAGTCTCCTACTACTGAATATTTAGCAATATAGTCAACTATAAAATTCTAGTCAAATAGGCTGAATGTCATGGGGAAATTAATATCATTGCTACAGCATTTATGTTGCCTGTAGTATATA
>NW_008349989.1:1290942-1300857 GCF_000622305.1 Nannospalax galili
TATATAAAGGCAATTTTATGGATTTTCCTAAAGGAAAAGTTTATGGTATTACCAGCATAAACCTTCATAATTATATTCGCCTAGAATATTTACTCTCTTTGGCCATTTAAAATGGACATTATGGTGCTATAAAAACATAAAATGGCTTAGACAATTGCAGTAATTTCAAAGAAAATCAATACATGTGGTGTTGAATTTTACCCAATAGAAACAAGTTTTTTAATACTTAATTGTACACAGAGCACAAATCAGGCAGGAAGAAAAAGAACATGAATTATGTCAATTACTTTTTTAAACAGGGCAAAAGAAAATACCCCCCAAACAAAAAAACAAAACCCAAATTCTTCATTGTAGGCATTCCATCTGTCTGAATGGCAAAAGAGGATTCCACCTGGCTTTCATTTGATATCACTTGTCTCTCCCCCAATTTTCACTTCTAAATTCCCTTTGGCTAGCCACTTTAAGTTACAAAACAATAAATTACCTCATTCTATGTTCACACTACATCCCTATCTATATAACACTGACTGGGGAAAACTGGCAAGAGGCAGTTTTGGCAAACTGCTTACATTTTTGTATATTGTATTTGCATGACACTAACAGGATTGATTGTATTCTAAAATGGAGAACAGTAACATTTGATTCATAGACATGTTCAAGATAATGAGTGATAACAAGGGGCTTCAATAATAGAAGCTTGTAGTTGTAAATGCCACAACTCTTTGAAATCATACATGGCTTGGAGTAGAAAGTTGACCAGTCCCAATTTTAATCCATACTTTGCCTATTACAAAGTTACCCTTGCTTTTGAAAAGTTACTAAATTTCATTCATACTGGTGGTTTTATGAAATATGAAGAATAATAAATTTTTGACACATGAAATTCCTTTGGAAATCATATGAAAAGAAAAAGGGACTTTGAGGCAGTAGATACAGAATTAATGACAAATAAAAGGCAATTGAATGTGAGTCAAAAAAAGACAAATACCACCTCTTCATTATCCATTCATCAGTTGATGGACAGTCAGGTTGTTTCCAATTTCTGGCTATTATGAAAGGGGCAGCAATGAACATAGATGAACAGGTATCTCTGTAGTAGGGTATAGAGTCTTTTGGGTATATACTCAAGAGGAATATGGTAGTATCATATGATAGACCAGTTTCTAATTTTTTGAGGAATCAGTCATACTGAGAGCGACTGCACCAGCTTGTACTCCCATGAGCAGTGGATTCCCTTTTCTTCACATCCTTGCCAGCATTTGTCATTGTTTTTGGATCTTAGCCATTCTGAGCATTGTAAGTTGAAGTTTCAATGTGGTTTAATCAGCAATTCCCAGATGAACAAAAATGTCGAACATTTTACAGTATTTCTCAGTCATTTGTGTTTTATCTTTAGCAAAGTCTTTGTTTAGTTCCTTGCTCCACTTTTTAATTGAGTTGTTTGATTTTTGACATACATATTTTTGAGTTCTTTGTATATTCTAGATATTAACCATCTGTCAGAGTTATAGGCACTAAAGTTTTTTTCCCATTCTCTGAGTTACCTCTTCACTTAATTGATGGTGTTTTCTGCTGTACAGAGGTTTGCAGTTTCAAGTGGTCCCATTTGTCAACTGTTGGACTTAATAACAACAGGCTGCAAAGTGCTTATCCCTGAATAGAACACCTGTATCAAACTTCTGCCTCCCACGGCTCAGGGATCATTGCAGAAGAGGGGGCAGAAAAATTGTAAGAGCCAGAAGTGGTGGATGACCACAGATTACAGAGTTTTCCAGAAAGTTGGCCAGTTACTCATATGAACTCACAGCAGTGGTAGTAGCATGCATAAGTCCCATGCAACCTCAAAACTGGCAAAAATCCCAGCTCAGATATGGGGAAGTGGGTAAGAAATCCCAGTATTACCTAAGGAACTATTGGTGATGGATGGCTGCTAAGAGGGGCAGAGTCTGTATCTTTCAAGGATGGGACTCTTGGTAGGTTAACCAGGATCCAGTGAATAGAGCCACAGTGAAGGACTTTGGGGACACAAGTTTGAGTCTAGAGGCTTTAATATACATACAGTAGAGTATATTAAATGGGCAGGGTCAATAAGGGGAGGTATTGATAAGAGATGGGGTCTAAATGTCATTAAACTATATTGTTTGAAAATCATAAAAATAAATAAAAAATTAATAATAGAAAAGTAACTATTGTCCTCGCAACACAAGCTCTGTCCAGTGCTTCCAAGGTCACCAGCAAACTGGGGTGCCCTTTTGTCCTTAACACTGAGAATGGAGACTATTTTATAAGACAATGTACAGATGCCTATTTTGTAAGAGTTTTATAGAATTTATCAATGTTAACAGTGATCACCCTGCATTTAGAACAAGCCTACAGGAAATAAAACCATATTGGTGACATTTTAACTTCTTATTCCTCTTCTAGTCCAAATTCCTCTTCCTTCCTTAGAAGCAAAGCTACATCATGTTCTTTTTATCTTTTTATCTTTCAAGAAATCCTAAAGCATAAGTGTATATGTATCTGTAAACAACACATTACTTTTTAGTTCATAAAAATGCCCTATGACTGAAAGTAATATTTTTTACTCAATACTGTAACTTATATAACTTGGTTTTATATTTATGTTGATGCATATAGAAGTTTTAAATTTTATATTTCATCAGAGAGACATACCACATTTGCTCATTCACTTTTGTAATGTCTGTATTTATATTATTTTATCTCAATGTTATGATACAGTTGCATACAGATTCTCCATGCTATTTGGAAATGAAGTTGCTGGATAAGATTTGAACATTCTCTCTCTCTCTCTCTCTCTCTCTCTTTCTCTCTCTTTTTTGGTCTTTTTGAGACAGGGTCTCCCTGAAGCTCCAGCTGGTCTGGAAATCTTTATATAGACCAGGCTGGCCTTGAACTCACAGAGATCTGCCTGCTTCTGCCTCTGGAGTGCTGGGATTAAAGACATGTGCCACCATGCCCAGTACATTTGCAATTTTACTAGATGTCAACTCACCCTAGGAATGCATTATGCCATTATGCCCATGTACCTGAAGCAAGTGCATTGTTACTGAAATTCCATATTGACTGACGATATTCATATACAAATTCTTTTAATTGATCATTGAAGGACTGATTTTAGAAAGATGAACTAGAAAGAACCAGTTAACTCTGACATTTTACTTGTAAGATTTGGTTCTTGGTGGAGAATTTACGTAAGATTTGATTTAGGCAAGCACTGGCCTGGAAACTGGGCACATATAGAAAAGTTTAGTACTGAACTGCAGAAGACAGAAATGTCTATAAGTACAACAGAATAATTTTAATTCATCTACTTAATAAACTTGCTCTTCTTGATTTCAAAAGGGATTCTGAATGTATGCATCAATAATAAGTGTGGTATAATTAATCTTTTAGCTCCATGTAGAATAAACAACAGTGACACAACATGTCTTACTTCTTTTCCTCAACAAATGAAATCTCAGATACTTTCATTAGGGTCATCTTTTGATTGGCCCACCACTGTAGAGCTGTTCTGTGCATGCGTTCCTGTTTTACCTGGTGAATGAAAGCCCAGACTGTTCAAGGTTTTATTAAAGTGTCACCATCCTTGAGGTGATAGGTTCTTGCTGCATCCTCCTCCATATTCACCCTATGTGAGCCACAGCCACAAATACTCATTCTTATTACTACTAACTGTATCACCACACTGGGATGTCACACATACAGGAGAATAGATGAGTAGAAAGTCTGTCTGCTTGGAGTTGTCTGACCATCAGCTTGCATGAATGTACAAAATCCTCTTACTTTTGTTACTTCTGTTTCCTCATCTATAAATTGCATATGTTTTCCTCACATGATTTTGTTCTGAGGATTGCTATAATGCTGATAATTAAAACCGTAGTCTACCTATAGCTGTGGTTTGATTTCCTATTATATCAGTTATCTGTGATCAATAATCATACAATCTGAAACCATTAAGTGACTGGTTGCAATTCATCAGTTTTAGATTATGCACTATTAGGAGTAGTGTGGTGAAAATATCCATTCCATGTAGCATATTTCTTCCTTTGCCCAGCATCTAAACTGTATATGCTGCTCACTCATTGGTCATGGAGCAGCCTTTTTGATTATGAGACTGATTGTTGAGGTATCAGAGGCATCACAGTGCTTGCCTTCAGGTCTCATTCACATAACACTAAGTCCACATCACAATGTCCATGTCATTCACGCTACCTCATCTCATCATGTAGGCAATGTATCATCTCACCTCACCACCAGAAAGGTGAATTTAGTATAATAGGATATTTAGAAAGAGAACCAACACATTTATATAACTTGAATTGCAGTTTTTTTTTTCTTTTTTGAGACAGGGTCTCCCTGTAGCCCCAGCTGTCCTGGATTCACTATGGAGACCAGGCTGGCCTTGAGCTCACAGAGATCCACCTGCTTCTGCCTCCCGAGTGCTAGGATGAAAGGCGTGTGCCACCACATCTGGCTATTGTAGTATTTTATGATAATTTTATGATAATTGTTCTATTTGATAATTATGGTTGTCACTTTCTTATTGCACATAAGATCAACTTTATCATATGTGTGCACACATACAACAAAGCTCATAGTATGCCTAAAGTTTGGTATGATTAATACTTTTAGAAAAACACTGATGATCTTAGAGCATGCCCCCATGGATAAAGGGAGACTCTTACATATGAAAGCATTTGGAAATGTTCCTAGGACACAGAAGCATACATTTTTGCCTAGTCCTACCTTTATGTCCTTGAAGACAGGGACTTTTCTTTACATATAGAGTCAAAGAATCTTATACAATCCCCAGAAAATAGATGGTTGCACAGAAATACATGTTCAGTTCAATAAACACAGAGGTGCTTATTTTCTGAACAAGCATCTATATTGCATGCATTTCATTCCAGTTGGCACTTCCTCCATTTTCACATCAGCTTTACAGATGCCTGTTAGCTATTCTTTGTTTTGACAGATTTTTTAGCTTAAGTTGTCACCTTCATGCCAAGTCTGCCTGACAACTTATGAAAAGAGGTGGGAAGCATGATAACTTTTAACAGCAGGGAGCATCTATCGGTGGGGTACCTGGGATAAAAGACATTTTGAAATGTTACATTCTTAGCTACAAGCATGAGAAATACATTCATTTATTTATGGATTCCACTAGAAGGTGCTGTCCTCCCTCAGCATAATGGGTGGATATATTTGGAGATGACTGGATTGTTTTGATAATTCTGCATAAATTGTTACTGCTAGAGGCTGCAAAGAAAAAAAATGCTTGTAATTTAAAAGTGTTATTTCTATCTTAGATGTATTTTAATTATGAAAAATTTCTGTTGAGCTATCATTCCAAAAAACATTTTATATACACATAAAAATTATTTCGTATTGAAACTATACCACTGCTTGTCTCCTAATTGTTATAACAGAGCACATTTTAAATGTTGTCTTTCAACAACTGGAATTTCAAAGGTTCTAAGAAATAAACTTCCAACTGTTTTCTCAGACATTAGATTTTCAGTTAAAAAGGGTATTCATGTATGCATGAAATATATACCTGTGGTCTTTCATCTCATTACTAGAATTGGTAGAGAGTAAGGGCCGTCATTTTCATGATGATTGCTTTTGCATATGCTTTAAAGGGTTTTGGGGTGTGTATGTGTGTAGGTATGTGTGTGAGTAGGTATGCAGTAGGCTCACGTGTGGGTGCATGTCTATATGCTGGAGGAGGATATTGGGTGTCCTGCGTTATTTCTCAGCCTTATTTCTGCTAGACAGAGTCTCTCACTGATCCTGGAGCTAGACTGGCCCCAGCAAGGCCCAGTGACCCTCCTGCCTCTACTCCCCACAGAACTGATGTAATACACTAGCTTTCATAGTGCTGGAAAGTACTATGAATGTTGCTGGAAGAGAAGAGTAATTCATTTTTAACAGCTGAGTATGAAGTTCTACTATTATATATGCCACATTTGTGTTATCTATTCTTCTGTTGATGAATATTTGGCCTGGTTCATTTTCCTTGCTACTGTGAATAGGCAGCAACAAACATGGGCATGCAAGTGTCTCTATGGAATGTTATAGAATACTTTGTGTATACGCTCAGGAGTGTTATGACAGGATCATATATTAGTTCTAGCTTTATTTTTTGGAGAAAGCCCCATACTCATTCCCATAGTGACCACACTAGTCTATACTCCCAACAACAAATGTAGACGGGCTCTTCTTTTCCCACATCCGTGGCAGCATTTGTTGCCATGTGTTTTCTTAATCACCCCATTCTGACAGGGGTGTGCATTTTCCTGATGGCTAAAGATGTCGAACATGCTTTAAAAATATTTATTGTCCAGAACTGGAGAGATGACTCTGTGGTTAAGAGCACTGACTCTTGCAGTGGACCTGGGTTCGATTCACAGCACCCATTTGGCAGCTAACAACCATCCATAACTTCAGTTACATGGGAATTCAAGGCCCTCTTCTGACTTCTGCAGGCATTGCACGACATGGGTGCACTTACACACATGCAGACAATATACTCGTACATATAAAATGAAAATAAATAAAATTAAAAAATTATTAACTATGTTTCTTTTTCTGAGAACTGTCTGCCGTTACTCTAGAACATTTATTGATTTTAGTATTCTTTTTAAAATTGTTGGATAATTTCATATATACATATAACTTAATAAAATACAAACCCCATTCTTTTCCCTACAATTTCTTCCTTAACCCTCCCCAAATTTTCCCTACCAACATCATGCGCTTTGTTTTTAAAAAGTATTGTATTTATTATTTTTACTTTAGTTTTTAATTAAAAAATTGTTTTAATTGAATTTTCATGTATTTAGTACAGAACATCTCAATCAGTCTTAATCATCTTTGTACCTCCATCCCCATTGGCACTCTCCTATAGCCCCACCACTGGAATCCATACATTATGTTAAGGCCCATTGTGTCATTAGTGTCTCCAGATGTTCCTCAGTGCAAGTTCATCTACTGATGTCTACTCAGCCTATAGAGCTCCTGCTTTAGGAACAACAGTTCTTCCTCACCTAGCACTAATCAGTTGCCAATATTTCTTCAGCTAAGATTGGGGTTTGCTGTCTGTTTCCCCAGTCCTATATTGGGTTTTTGTCTGCTTGAGTTTGCATGGGACTTCTGTATGCTGACACCATTGTTGTAGATTCATATGAGCAGGGTCCCAGGAGCCTGTAAGAGTCTATTTCCATATGGTGGTGCAACTCCTCCTTGGCTCTTACAATCTTTCTACCCCCTCCTTTGTAATGCTCCCTGAGCCCTGGGTGGGTGAAGTTTAATATAGGCTTCCTATATACGGAATATCATTCTGAAAACTCTTAATCTCTACATTTTGGCCATTTGTGACCTTTTGTGTTCCTTGGCTCATTGTTGTATGAGGAAGCTTCATTAATGAGAATTGATTGATTCCTTAGTGTCCTCTTCTTTATCCCTGTTCTATGTTCCATGAGCCTTAGGTGTAGAGGTTGCATTGTAGATGTGTCACTCAGGCCTCGGCAATTCTTAGATAATGTTTGTGTGTGACCAGTTGTGGTATGTGGTAATAGTCTCCATCTAGTGCAAAAGAAGCTTCTTTGATGAGTGGTTACTGGGCTATTTGTCTGGATACATATTTTGCACAAAATAAGAAATTACATTAGTCTAGGGATGTGACAGTTTTGGGGGGTTTTCTCTAAGATCTATGACCTCTCTAGCCATGTGCATTTGGCTATGTATATAGTGCCACACATGAGTTTCCTCCCACTGAGTGGGCTTTTAGTCAAATTAGGTAGCTGTTGATTGCCCCAAAGATAAAAGTTCCACTACTGCACCAATGTCAACATCATGTGCTGTTTTTATTAAAATATTTTATTATTTTTATTTTATAAGTGTGAGTGTATTGCCTGCATGTGTATATTGCACCCATGTTGTGCAGTGGCTGTGGAGGTCAGAAGAGACTGTTGGGCTCCCTGAAGCTGGAGGTATAGATGCTTGTTAACTGACAACTGGGTGCTGGGAATTGAACCTGGGTCCTCTGAAGAGCAGCCAATGCTCTTAACCCCTGAGCCATTTCTCCAGCCCAAAATGTGTTCTTTTTTTTAAGCACACGGAATCTACTTAGTGCTTTGTCCTAGTTTGTTTCTTCATTGCTGTGACAAAACACTCTGACCAATACCAACTTGGGGAGGAAAGGGTTTATTCAGCTTACAACTCCCAGGTTGCAGTTCATCAGGGACCCCAAGGTAGGAACTCAGGGCAGGAACCTGGAGGCATGAGCTGGAGCACACGCCATGGAGGAACGCTGCTTACTGGCTTGCTCCCCTCGCCCCTGCTCAGCCTGCTTTCTTATGCAACACAGGCCCACCTGCCCAGGGGTGGCAACACCCACAGAGGGCTGGGCCCTCCCACATCACTCATCAAGAAGATGCCCCTCAAACATGGCCACAGGCCAGTCCAATAGAGGAAATTCCCCAGTTGAGGCTCCCTCAACCCAGGTGTGTCAAGTTGACACTAATGCTATCCAGCACATGCTTCCTGTATTGTATGTACACAGTGTAGGACCATCTACTGGAGAGTGGGCAGCCTCAAACAGACCACTTCCCTGAAGAATATTTACTGGCAGTAGCTCCTCTGCTAGGAATAGAATTTCATGAGCCTCCGCACAGCTATACTTCAATTTTTTCTACTTGATCTCATGCAGGTCTTATGCATACCAACACAGCCACTGTGAGTTCATATGTGTAATGAACCTATCATGCTTGGAAAACCCTCCTTCCTGCAAATATTCACTACTTCTGGCTCTTGTCCCCTTCTGTGCCCTCTTCTGGATAGTTTCTGAACCTTTTGGGGAGAGGATGTAATATAGTTGTCCCATTTAGACTTGAGCGTTCTAAAATCTCTTATTCTCCTCACATCAATCAATTGTAAATCTCCGTGTTGTCATCTACTGCAAAAAGAAGCTTCTCTGATGAGAGATGAAGGATGCATGAATCTATTTGTATAAAAACAAGAATTTAGGGGCTGGAGAGATGGCTCAGTGGTTAAGAACACTAAGTGCTCTTGCAGAGGACCCAGGTTGGGTTCCCAGCACCCACATGATAGCTAAGAACCATCCTTAGCTCCTGTTCCAGGGGAATCTGAAGCCCTCTTTTGACCTCCACAACATTGCATGACATGGGTGCACTCACATGCAGGCAATACACTCATACATATAAAATAAAAATAATAAATAAAATATTTAAAAAACCCAAGAATTTAGGGAGCAGCTTATTACAATGTCCACTTAACAGAATAATAGTCTCATGTTCTCCCTTATGGTCTATGACCTAGCCAGCCGTGTTTGTTTTGTCCAGTTAATACTACCAGACACGAGTTCTGTCTTGTGCAATGGACTCTAAGATCAAGCAGAAAATGATTGGTTCCTCCCATAACATCCATGTACCTTTTGAACTAGTGGGCATATTGTGCCAGACCAGTCTTTGTTGTAGCTCACAGGATTTATAGCAAGATGAGACTGTTTTTACTTTTTTCCTCTAGTAGTATATATACAAGCTTCCAGCACTGTGAAAACTAGTCAATAGGGCTGAAGCTTCTGGGTCAGTACCTTTTTGACTTCTTCATGCCCCATGACACAAGTATGTAGTATCTTCAGCAATAGGGTCTTATGATCAAGTTCTGGTGAGTAACCAATAGGCCCAATGTTTGTCATGTTTGAGAGATTTATGGGACCTCACTGACCAACAATGCAAAAAGAGGTAATCCATACCTGGGACTGGGTTTTTTATTTGATAGCCTATGGTGTCTGAGAGAGGGATTGCACCGTAAGGTAACTCCATAAATATCATATATGCTATATCATAATGATATATATATATATATCAT
>NW_008349989.1:1300920-1316870 GCF_000622305.1 Nannospalax galili
AATTTGTGTAACTTCAGAAAGCTTCTATGAAGATTCACCTCATTGTATAAATATATGTTGGTTGGAAAAGTATTTTTGCCTTTTTATGACATCAATTCATTTTTTGTACAATCCTGCAGATCAGAGTTAGGTCTTCTTTAGAGTAAACAAGAATTATACAACTGATCTATGTCCACAGCCAGAAGAATACATTATTTTTGAAATTTTAGATTTAAATTGTATAAGTTTTTGAGACTTTCATAAATGAATAGTGTATCTCCATTATTTATATCCTTTCCTCTCCCCTAGCCAACTTTTCCCACATTTCTACCATTCCCTGTCAATTTCCTAACCTCTTTTTAAATTATTATTTTTGTTGTTGTTATATATACATGATCCCCGAGCCTAAAGTATAGGGGTTGCCATTTAGATCCTATAGCTGAGGTTGGGAACTCTATGATCACCTATTCTCTGCATTTTGACCAGTTGTAGCTCTTGATATCATCTCTTTCTGTTGAATAAAGAAGGTTCTTTGATGATTGGTGAGAGCTATACTTATCAGTGTTTAGGATACAGTTAGAAATTATATCGACTTATAGATTTGACAGCAGCATCTATGACCATATATATGTATACAGTTTGAAATATAGACTAAGAGATGTAGACTATCTAACAAAAATCTTAGAAAAATCCCAGTGCCAAGCATGGGGAATCTTCAAGTTATTGATCAGGGTTGTCAAAGAGACCCCCTCCCCAAACAATATAGTCTCTTGTCATTGCCATAGCCCTGGATTGCGTCCCGGAACTTGAATGAAAGACCTTATTGTTGATGACATGTCACAGTTTGGACCCAAGATTTGGAGGAATAATGCTGGAATTGATCTAGCAGCCTCCTCCCTGAGGAGTAGTTCTTATAGTATGGGATGGTGCTATGCAAGCTGCCATGGGAGAAAAGCAATCAATGATGTACAGCCCAGCAAGATAGCTCTAATGGTAAAATAGTGGCACTTTTTTCTTAGGAGTAACCAAGAGCATACGTGTTAAAGGTGCTCATGACGGGATTTTTGTATACACTATGCTTTTAGCTCTCCTCCCCTACACTCCTCCTCCATCCCATGCCCCTTCTTGCTGTTTTTTCTTCTTCTCCCAATAGCTTTCTGGCTTTCATGTCATATTTGATTCCCCTCTTCCCCTTACTCACTTAAGATTTCTTTGTTTCCTCTCATGGTCGACTCAGAAAATACTATTAAGTTTAGCTTCATCGCCCCCCATCCCCCCAAAAATCATTGCCCTATTAATAATTTAGGCATCACCTAAAAAGGAGTATACTAAAAAAATATTCAATGTTCTCTATAAACATGTAGAACATACTTGAAAGATAGAGTACTTTTTGTACTTTTATCTCTAATGAAAACTGAAGCGCAAGATTATAAATAGATATTAAGAATTCACAGCCACTAAGTCAGCTGTATAGAAGACACTTGAAGAAATCATATACAGTGAAGACAAAGAAAAACGCATCCACAACATCACAGAAAAGAAAAGCCTGTGCTAGAAGAGTGAATAAACAAATGAGGATTAGAAATATGTCAGATACTACCAAAACAACAAAATTATTAGAATGAATACGTACTTCTCAATAACAACTCTGGATATTAATGACCTCTTTTCTCTAGTCAAAAAATGTAGCTCAGAGGGATGGGTTAAAGAACAGGACCCATCTATTTGTTGTTTGTACAATCATATATTACTGGCAAGGACAAACTCATCTTTAGGGTTAAAGGACTGAAAAAGATATTACGTGTAAATGGAACTTGAAAGCAAGCAAGTATACTTGTACTAATGTTTGACAAAGTAGATTTAGTGTTACAGGAAACAACAATAAAGCAAAGAAATGATTCTAGCCAAGTCCAGCTGGGTGAAACAGTGAGTTCCCTGGGATTGCTATCGGGAGCATGGATGGGGGGTTACATAGGTGTGAAAATGATCACCACATAGCTGTATCACAAATAGGCCCATGGCACCACAGTGATGCCCTCTCAAAGGCTGTACAGATTGAGTCCAAGTTCCTCATCCAGTTAACCTTCCAACTCCTATTTGCTATCACATCTTCTGAGACTATGTGCAGTTGGGACAGAATTGCACGGAGGGTGGGGGCAGGAAGAATGGAGTGGCTAGAATATTAGGTGTCAGCTTGTTGGACTTTATTCTTACCATGGGGAAATTTTAATATGCCCTATCTTGAGAGTGTCTCTTTGGTTAAGCACAGCTGCTCTGAGTTAAAAATAGTACTGTCATGTCATGCCTGGAGGACTGTTACTTAACAGTAGACTTCAATCCCAAATCAGTCAAAATACACAAAGAATGTCATTTCATATTTATAAAAAAATGATCCGTCAAGGATCATTCAATCACGAGCAATGTGATTGAAGCCCTTAAACACCCCCCAGAAAAAGAAGAAAAGAAAGAAAGGAACAAAGGAAGAAAGGACAGGGCAAGCCCAGGCACAGGTGAACTCTACCAGACTTCTAAAGAGAAACTGACAGTAATGCTTGTCAAATGCTTTCATAAAATAGACACAATAGACAGGTAATGAATGTTACCAAACTGGTTTTTTAAAGCAAGTGTTATTCTGATACTGAAGTTGAATGAGGACATAATAAAAAATAAAATTATCACACAATCTCCATAATCAACACAGAAAACAAAGTTCTGAATAATATGCTTTCAAACTGAACACAACAGCATTTGAAAAACTCATTCACCATTTTCAAGTGGGCTTCATTCAGAGATACAACTATTATTCAATATGCACAAATCAATAAATGCAATATGCTACGTAAATTGACTTAATGTCAGAAATCACATGATCACTTCAGTAGATGCAGTAAAAAGATTATATGAAGTCCAATGTTCCTTCATGATAAAAACTCTGAAGAAATATGGACAGAAACGATATACCTCAATGTAAAAACCATATATATGACAAACCCATATATAACATTATATTAAATGAAGTAAACCTCGAAACATTTCCTCTAAAACCAGTGATGAGACAGAGATGTCCATTTTCTCCACTGATATTCAAAATAGTGCTTTAAGTCTTAGCTACGGCAATGAGAAAAGAGAAAGCAACAAAGGGCTAAAAACAGGAAAAGAGGGAGTCAAAATATCCTTATTTTTAGATATGATCCTATACCCAAAAGATTCAAAGGTTTCCACCAGAAATCTCTTATAACTCATGAATACTTTTAGCAAAGTCAACATACAAAACCTGTAGCCTTCTCAGATGTCAATAACAAACACTCTGATGAAGAATCCAGGAATACAATCCCTTTAATATCTTAAAAACACGTAGGAGTAAACCTAACCAAGATATAGGAAGAACTCTAATGAATACTTTAAAGTACTGCTGAAAGTGAAGACGCTACAACATCAAAAGACTGCCCATGCTCCTGGATCAGCAGAATTCATATGAAAATAATTATGCTATGAAAAGTTATCTATAGGTTCAATGGAATATCCAGAAAATTTTAATGCCATTATTCACAAAAATAGAAAAAAAACTAATCCATATGGAACTACAAAAGACCTCAGACATCCAAACCAATCCTTAGCGAAAGAACAATGATGGAAATATCAACACACTTGACCTCAAATTATGGTATAGAGTCATGAAAATGAAACAGCAGTGCTTAAAAAAAAAAAACAGCAATCAAGCAATAACCAGGTAAAAAGATCAATGGAATAGAGTGGAGGATCTCTACTACACCATGTAACTATAGTCAACTGAGTTTTGACAAAGACTCCCAAAACATACTGGAGAAAAAATAGTTTCTTCAACAAATGGTTTTGGGGAAAACTAGATCACCACATTTAGAAGAATGAAAGTACATCCATAACTCTGTCACACTGCACAAAAGATCACTTCAAAATGGATCATAGACCTTAATGCCGGATCTGAAATTCTAAAGCTGTTAGAGGCAAACTTTGAGAATGAAGTTTAAAATATAGGCATAGGCAACTTCTTTATGAAGTGAACCCCAATACTTCAGGAAATAAGACCAATACTTGACAAATGGGTCTGTATAAAACTAAAAAAACTTCTACAAAGAAAAAGAAACAAAGGAAAAAGATAGCTTGAAACAATGAGAGAATGTATTTGCTATCTCTATATTTGGTTGGTAGAAGATTAATATCTACAATATATAAAAACTGCAAAGACTATACACTAAAATCAAACTAACAAATCAATAAATGGCAAATGAAATGACAGATGGAATACAAATGACCAATAAATACTGAAATGCATTCAATGTCCTGAACTACGGAGGATTTGTAAATCAAATGACATTGATATTACATATCACCCCAGTCATAGAGGCTATCATTAAGAAAACAGTTGACAGTGAATATTGGTGAGGATGTAGGCAGATGGGAGTGCTTTTGCACTGGGAATTGATACTAGCCAATCCACTATGGGAATCAGCACAGATTTACTTTAAAAAACTCTGAAGTTAGAAGTATCACACCATCCAGTCATTCTGCTCATGGAATAAGTCAGCATTCCACAGAAATGACCTGAACATCCATGCTAGCTACATACAGCACAACTGTCAACTTAAGAGACCAGTCTAGGTCTCCATCAGCAGGTGAAAGGATAAAGAAAATGTGATGTGCATACACATGCAGGTTTATTTAAAGAAAAATGAAATTATGTTATTTTCAGGAAAATCAATGCAACTGAGGATTATATTAAATAAAATGATCCACATTCAGAAAGACATGTTTTCTCTTTTCTGTGGATTCTAAACTATACATAAATTATATATACATATATGATATGCATGTATCTATCATCTATCTATCTATCTGTCTATCTATCTATCTATCTATCTATCTATCTATCTATCTATCTATCATCTATCTATCAATCATCTATCATCTATCTATACTACATGAAAGAAAGTATATGTGATTCTATCTGGGCCAGTGGCAGATAACAGCAGGTAGAAGGGGAGAAACAGAAGTTATGGGTTTGAATATGAGGTCCTTGAATAAAAAGTCTTTTCAAAACATGTCTCTATACAAAAAGACTGTATAGCAATAAAAAAAAACCTCTGGAAAATGTATTAAGAACAAAGTTCAATAAAGTTTTAAAATATATCATGACTCATAGAAACATAATATATCCATGAAAAAGGATTACAAAATTACTATCCCCAAGTGACCTTAGTACATTATTTTAATTTTGACTATAACAATTAATATTTTTGAATATTTTCATTTAAAATTAAGATAAATGATACTTCATTTTATACCAGAAAGTTAGTTATAATTTTATTAAACATATTATTGAAGATTCTTTACTAGATCTTCAGTCTGTTTTCAGAGATGTGTAATTTTAACAGATTAAGAGCTATTAGTGCTATTGTAGCTTTATTTGTGCACCACACACAGATTCACATAAAAAAAATTAGATTTATGGGGGCTGGAGAGATGGCCAAGTGGTTAAGAGCAGTGGCTGCTCTTGCAGAGGACCCGGGTTCTATTTCCAGAACCCAAATGGCAGTTAACAACCATCCCTAACTCCTGTTTTGGGGGAATTGATGCCTTATTCTGACCTCCATGGGCATTGCATGACACTGGTGTACTTACATACATTCAGGAAATACACTCATGCACATAACATAATATATATATATATATATATATATATATATGTCTTTTTGAGAAGGCCTTGAATTCACAGAGATCCACCTGTCTCTGCCTCCTGAGTGCTGGGATTAAAGGTGTGCGCCACCACGCCGGGCAACCAAATATTTTTTTAAAAAATTAAAAAAAAAACTGGATCAAATAGTGTGTTAAAATATTTAGATTTCATTGAACCTTGCAAGATAATTTTAGGAATTATGTCAAAAGTTATGGATTTTACCTATGTGAAAACAAAATGGGTTTAGAGAAAGTTTGGTACTATTTATGGATGCTATCAAGTCTTAAGCTTATTGTGAGAATTAGCTTCCATTATTCCCACTGAATTAAAAAAATATTTCTTATTGTGATATTGAAAGGATTGATAATTTAAATATTTCTGTGTTGTAAAAAATATTTAAAGAGTGAAAAATATATCAGTACATTTTCTAATGATTTATATGTTTTGTGACAACTGTGCATCATTGAAAATATGGCCAATGCTTCATAAATGCACTATTTAAATTTCCCTTCTGAGCTCCAAGAGATATACTCTAGTTATAACAAAGCCCAATGAGAAGTTCCAGAGACCAAACAGTGCTGTACAATTCAGTCAAAACTCTGCCCCTCCACACACATGTGCACTGGATCCTGGATCCAGACACCGTTCATGGGCTGCCTTGTGAGTAGGCGTTTTTGTGAGTGATCAAGTACCTATTAGAAGTACCTGCAGATGCACCTCAGAGTGAGGAAGGTGATGCCGAACACTATCCTTAAATCTTCTCCACTCACTCATCATCTGTGACTATCACTGTATCTTCAGATATTTGTCTTGGGAGAAGTTATAAGCATTCCGAGAGCCTTTATGGGTCAGCCTCTAAGGAAGCTTTCTTCCAATATCTTCTACTGGGGCTGACCCAAGGAGAAAGATAAAGAATGTCCCTCCTCATTGGCTTCTGTATCAGTACTGTACTTCAAGGATGAATTTATTCTGACCTCTTGTGTAGAGCAGAGAGTTCTCTTCACACCAAAAAACTCTTGTAGGCAAAGTCTTCTGTGGAGATCATCAGCATTGTCTTGAAAGACAACTGGCCATACTGGTTCCCACCAGGCTTACCCATCTAAGTTGCTTGTTTTCTTTGCTGGGAAGCCCCCCATCAACGCGCTGGCCACTCAGTGACCGAGGAGAGCAGATAGCAGCCATGCATAGCAGCCTGTGGGGCCGAAGAAGCCATTTCCCAGGGTTCTCATGGTTCTCTCACCATTGTCCACCTCTTCTGGTGATGGATAAAATATTTTTGTTCTTCTCTTTGCTCTCACAAGCCTGGCTTCCAACTGACTTAGAGCAAACTTCTTACCCAAATATACACTCCTAGGCTGGAGAGATGAAGGGTCTTCAGTATCTTGGTCTATCAGCATCTAATTTCTACACAAGAATACATTCATTCACATCTACCTTGTAATGATGACTGCCTCTCCATCCTCTACATTAAGACTACTTCCTCCAAGGCTTTATTCCCCAAACCTTATTAATCCTAATTCCTTACATTTTTCTTCACTGCCACAGCATAGGGGCAAATGTAAATGATCTTCCTCAAAATCATGCAGTACAATGATTCTTTAGGAAAATAATCCTCTTCTCTTCTCCCCTCCCTTCCGTCCATCCATCTCCTTCCCCTCCATCTGTCTCCCTTTCCCTGACCTTCCCTTCCCCGTCTCTCTTTTGTCCTGTCCTTTTTGCCTCCTCTCCCTTTCTCGACCATGGTTTTAACCTCTGCCTTCCTTTTCCCTTTTCCTCACTTTCCCTTTGATATTCTTCCCTTTTCTCCTATCCCCACCTTTTGTAATCCCTGTCTCTTTCTTATAACAAACTACACATCAATATTAATGAACTTAGAAGACAGTACTCTTAGAGGAGCAGTTTTAGTGGGAACTTAGAATAGATCTTTTACATTTATTCACAACAAAGAGATTTCTGGATATTACTGATAGGCAATATTTTTTACTAGCACTGTTTATAGATATTAGTAATTGAAATATATTTTTATGTGTACTGTTTTTATAGAGACAAGAAAAAAAACACCTTCCCATGAAGTTTGGGTTTTATTGAGATCATTAGTTAGCTAGGCAAAGCAACTTTGGGTTCCATATGTTCTCCCTGCCTTTGTTAAAAGATACAACTCTGTGTTCAGAGAAGAGAAGCCAGGTATGCCTTAAGAACATGTAAGACTTCAAATCTTGGTCTCCAATACTGTAGTGCCCACCTGTAGCTAAGGGAGACAACCAGCTATTGTTTTAAAATGATGGATAAATTTGTTTTCTCCCGCTATTTAGAAGTCTTTTAGAGGGAAGTGACACTGATTCTAACTACTCCAACAGCTATCAAAATACCCAAAAGCAAATCCTGAATCCATCATCTTGAGTCCAGCCTTGGAAGACCAAAGAAAAATGAGGAAGAACCCAATAGAGGGATGCTTTTGGAAGCCCTTGTCAAGACACTCTAATGGACTCTTATATAACATTTGAAAATTGCCCCCTTCTGACTTTTTTCTTGTTCCCTGTCTAGAACTTGTAATACTAATTACTCTTGCCTTTACTTCTCCTTCATATCTCCCATTCATGATTCAAGGACTTTCTTCTCCTCTTAGAGTCAAATGTTATGCAATTGGAGTACCCACTGAAGGGGTATGATGGTGTGATAAGAACAGGAGGTAGGAATTGTCTAGGCAGTTAGGGTGAAAAGACCCCAAAGAAATGTAGCCAGTTTCTTGGCTAAAACTCAAAATGTCCTTGGGCCTGCTAACAACATACTCCGTTTCAAAGATCAAAAATGTCAAAAGTATTTGGGCACTTGTATCTAATCCTTAAAAGATTTTAGGGTTACCTCTTCAGAGGGGGCAATGTTAGAGTACTCAAAGTTCCATAAAAATAAATAAATAAAGAGGAAAAAATAAAAGGAAAAGAAAAAGGTGATGGGGAGATATGGGAGGTGTTGGAAGGGAGGGAGTGGGCGTAGATTTGATATCAAAAATGTCAAAAGTATTTGGGCACTTGTATCTAATCCTTAAAAGATTTTAGGGTTACCTCTTCAGAGGGGGCAATGTTAGAGTACTCAAAGTTCCATAAAAATAAATAAATAAAGAGGAAAAAATAAAAGGAAAAGAAAAAGGTGATGGGGAGATATGGGAGGTGTTGGAAGGGAGGGAGTGGGCGTAGATTTGATAAAAACACCTTATATGCATGTATGAAATTCTCAATAAAGTTTTTGTAAAAGTTAAAAACAAAGAAAAGAAAATCCTAAAGGGTGAAAAAAACATATATTTCCTTTTGATTACATTTTGAATTTGTTTTAATGAATCTTTTGCTTTCATGCAATTCAACAAATAACTTAGAGAAATTAAAAATAAAATGAAAACACCAACTCATTCCAGTGATGTTTCATCTTTTTTATTGGTGCTTCTGCTCCACCCATGAGCACTTGCTAGTACAGGAACTTTCTTATACTAACAAATCCTCAGCAACATAGTTTAGTATCTGCTTGGAAAAAAAAACCTATAATGAAAAATGGTGTCATGAAAAGCAAAAGCATGAAATAATAATGGATTTTTAAAATAGGAATTGAAAGATAGGGAATAAAGAATATTGATTAACAAAGACTTTTCTAACAAAAATCTATCACACTTACGACTTTTTCAACGTTTAAATGGCAATTATTCGTAAGCATTCATATGTATTCTGGAAGTTCTATTGACTCTGTCAATTTACTAGGTTTTCATAAGGAAAAAAGAAAATAACCATTTATGTTAGATAAATACAGTCATTTTCAGTTTATTTATTTTTATATTTTATGTCTTACCAGACGTTATTATGGAAAGATGATATGCCCACTGCTCACAGCAGCTGCGATCCATTAGCCTAATGGATTGGAATTATAGGTTGCCTTAGGAGATGTCTATTGTGTGCCCAAATCAAATGTAAACCCTACTGTGAAAAGTCTTGACACTATTAAATATGAAAAATACCATGTGTTCAAGAAGATGTTAAGAAAAGAGATGTAGGGCATTTGACTAACCAACTAAAAAGCAATATGAAGTTTATGCCAAAATAGAAACTACTTGTTTTCATGTGGCTGTTGTTTAGCACAGCAATCATACCCTGTTATTCCCCATCTAATAGTGCTGATGGAACAATGGGAACAAGTGATTAATTATTGCTCTTTTCTGCTCAATACTGGCCGTAGACTATTCACATATGCACCTTACTTCCGAGTCCCACCTCACTCAGACCTTCATTCATTCAATAATTCCACTAGAGTGCCTACTCTGTTCCCCACAATGGAAAGTTATCAGGCTTATAGATGTGCCAAAGCCAGCAAATAATTAACAAAGGAACTTACCAATCCCTCGTCACATTTGTATAGGCTGTCAGCTCTTTTCCTTTAGCTCATTGCAGGGCTCTGTAACAACATGGGAAGCAGACAGTGCTGGGAGTTTCATCATCTAGATTAGGTTTGCAGGGGGAAAGCTAAACTTTGAAATTCTGAGTTAGTCTTGACACAGACAGGAAAGTGAAAAAGGAAAGGTGTAACTGTTGTTATTTTATAGGGGTACTTGATGCAATGGGAAATGACTTTCCAGTAAGATACGCTACCTACTGATCAGAGTTGTATCAGGGCATGATGGGAGTGCAGGAGTGTTGTCAAACATAGAGAGAAAAAGTCATCATAGCAACTGGTGCAGAGGACAAAGTTGAAGTTTCTTAAACCACCTCTTGAAACCTTGGCTATCCCTTTGAGGGATCACTTGTGACGTGTTCTGACTTTGTGCATTATATCTATTTGTCTGAGAACAGCTTTCTCTTACATGAATGTCTAAGTCACTTATTTAGAAAAGAGAAAATCTTTGGATACAATTATGTTACATATAGGTTTAATTTTCAGACAATAAAAGCACGATAAAATCTCAAAGTTCAGGAAAGATGTTATTCTGAAATACGCTTTGCAAAAGTAAAGGAAATAGGAAATAAATTGGATAGAAAGACTACTGGTGTTCAAAGTTAAATATAAAACCCACCTTTTATAAGTGAAATGGCAATATTTCATATAAGGTTCTTAGAACAGAAGGTAAAAAGTTGAATAATAATATGCTGGCATTTAATATTCTAGAAGAGTTTGTCATTTTGCAGACTGTATTAACTTTTGCAAAGGCAAACAAGGAATTTCTTCTCAGTTTCTTTCTCTCACTCTCTTACAGATACATTCTTTCTTCTAAATAGTATCTGCATTATTTGTTCTAATATGCCATAGTAATATTTATTATATATTTAACATCCTGCTAAGTACACAGAAAGATGTGTAGAAAATATAATTGGTGGAGCTGGAGAGATGGATCAGTGGTTAAGAGCATTGACTGTTCTTGTAGAAGACCTAGGTTCAAATCCCGGCATCTACATGGTGGCTAATAACCATTTGTAACTCCATTTCCAACACCCTCTTCTGTCCTCTGAAGGCATTGTATAACACAGGTGCACTTACATACATGTAGGCAATACACACATACACATAAAAATAATACATAAAATTAAAAATAAATATAATTGGCTTATGATCTCCAATTTATAGACTTAGAAAAGAACAGTCACATCCATTTAACAAGCAATTATTGAATGCTTATTTCATGTCACTTATGCATGCATGTGCTAGCTAAATAATGAATGGGTGGGAGGTTAAAATTTCATGGACTGTTCTCAGATACTGGAGAAATAGTCATTGGGAGAGAAACTGAATAAACCAGACAGCAAGGTTAGGAAGTTAAAGGATTAAATAATAAATTCAAGAGGAAAAATTTAGGCACCTGCCAGGAAGGCAGAAACTTAGTAGAATAGAAATGATCAATGATTTCAAATGGAGAAGTGTCAGTTGGTACCCAAGGCCTGCAGTGAGCCTGGAAACATAACTATTTCAGTCCTGGACTTGGTGTGGATGTGGAAAATAATCAAGGGCTACAGATGGAAGAAGTGATCTAGGGATAGAGGAATCTGGCTTGTAAACTAAGGTGGAATTGGAAGCCAGTTCCACTGGAAAGGGAGGACTGAAGTCTATGCTCATGCTTAGGACTGAGAAGGAGGCTTGAAAATGAAAGGAGTGTAACTGAATAAAGTGGGGCATTGGAAGCAGAGCCTGCTATTAATGTATTGAGAGCTGTTAATCTGTAAAGAAGAGGTTTACAAGCTACTGCTTCTGGGTGTTTACTGTGTAAATACTACATTACACTTAAAATAAATTTCACAGGGAAGCACCTATGTTGTATTTTAACCTGTATCTGAAAGAATCTTACCATGCCATGTTTCCTAAAAGAACTGCACATAGAGCTGGTCGTGGTGGCGCACGCCTTTAATCCCAGCACTTGGGAGGCAGAGGCATATGGATCTTTGTGAGTTTGAGGCCAGCCTGGTCTTCATAGTGAGTTCCAGGACAGCTGGGACTACAAGGAGACCCTCTCTCAAAGCAACAACACAAAAACAAAAAGAGAAAATTGGAAAAATAAAAAATTAGTCCAGTGTTGTGGTGCACACCTTTAATCCCAGCACTCAGGAGGCAGAGGCAGATGGATCTTTGTGAGTTCGAGGCCAGTCTGGTCTACATAGTGAGTTCCGGGACAGCTGGGACTACAAGAAGACCCTTTCTCAAAAAAAAAAAAAAAAAAAAGAAAAAAAAAAGAATTGCACATAGAAAGAAAAAAAAGAATTGCACATAGAATTTTGGGGATGGAAATTTTAGTAGGGTATCCAAGGAGGGCTCTCCACAGAGAAGTGACATTTAAGCAGAGACCTGAAAAGATAGAGACAATTTTCAAATATAAGAATGAGCAAATTTCAAATTTCAGTCTTATTTCTATTTCTGACTCAAATTTTGTTTCACTGCTTCTCCTTAAAATATCCTCAAAGAGGGCTAGAAAATGGCCCCGTGGTTAAGAGGCCATGCTGATCATGCAGAGGAACCCAGTTCTGTTCCCAACACTCAGATTCTGAATCTTAACAACTGGCAGTAATTCTAACTCCATGGAATCCAAAGCCCTAGGCTAGCCTCCAAAGGTATGTTCTCTCTCTCTCTCTCTCTCTCTCTCTCTCTCTGTCCGTCCTTCCCCTCCCCTCCCTCTCCCTCTCCCTCCCCCTCTCTGCTCTCTCTCCCTCTCCCTCTTCCTCTCCCTTTCCCTCTCCCTCTGCCCCACAATTAAAAGAGTCTTCTTTAAGGTTATGATGCCTGATAGGTTGACCAGACTCTAAGGGAGGGACCCACACCCCAAAGCCAATACAAATTGAAATTGACGGGTCCTTTAAAAAGCAAAATAATAGTATAGAGCATGAAGTCAGAGATGGGGAGGTAGGGAAGGGTGGGGATGGGCAAGGAGGTCTGAATATGATCACAATACATTGAAATTCTCAAAGAATCAATAAAAATATTAACAATGAAATAATTTGGGCTGAGCACTCTTGCTGTCTCTTATTCTCTGCATGTTGATCAGTTGTAGGTCTCTGTGATAATTGCCTTTTACTGCAAGAAGAGGCTTCTCTGATGAGGGTTGAGAGACGTACTGATATATGGGTATAGCAATAAATCATTAGTAATTATTTTAATACTATTTCTACCTTGCACACCAAGACTCAGAGATATTTGCAGATGAAGGGGAGAAAGAATGAGTTAGAGATGGTGGGCGACTTTAAGGAAACAGCATTTTCCCAGACAGCAGGGCAGCTACACATATGAACTCATGCAATGTGACAGCATGCACAAGACATACTTTTGTTCAAGCCAGAGAAAAGTTCAGAAGGGATGGGGGAGGTGGGGTGGAAGTCCCATCCCTAACTAAACTAAGGTACTATTGGAATATGACAGCTGCTGCAAGAGCAAGAGTCAGTTTTTTTTAAGGGTGTGGTTCCTGGGGTCCATCACAATCCATTCAAGACGATTTGGACATCACAAATTGGACTTGAAGGGAAGAAAATAAAAAGAAGACCAAGAGTGGGTAGAGTGGTGGGGTGGATCTAGGAGGAGTTCAGGGGCAGGATATGATCAAATTACATTGCATGAAACGCTCCAAGAATTAATAAAATTAAATAGATGATGTCTGAGGCCAATCTGTACCTTCATTGTATTCTTGGTATGCCTTTGATGTTGTTACATGCTTTTATAATTTTTAATTGTTAATTGATTTTTAAAGGAATTTCATTCAATACATCTTCATCCTATTTAGAGCCCCTCCTCTATCTGCAACCTCATGGCCCCCATAATTTTCATGCATTCTGTCACGTACATTAAAGCCTATGAAATCAAGCTTCTGTCCCTAAATGTTCTTCTGCGTGAATCCATCCACTGGAGCCTGATCAACCTATCTACCATCATTCCTTTCAAGAAAACCAACTCTCCCTCTACTAGTAGTCAGTGTTTGTCGGTAGTTTCTCAGCTAAGGTTGTGACTTCTTATGCATTCCTCACCTTTATGCTGAGCTTTTTGTCTTATTTGAACTTGCATGAGTCTTGTGCATGCTGTCACCACTGCCATAAGTTCATAGGAATAACTTTCCAGCCACCTGGAAAGCTCTGTTTCCTTGTGGTTTTCTATCACCCAATATGACAAGTAAAGCCATGAGATAATAATGGAAAAAATCCTCATATCATCGTGAAATATTACAGAGGTATGTAATGTAATTAATTCATTCAGATGCTTCATGTAATTATTTTATAGAAATATATTTCCCATCCTTAAAATTTTCTCTTCCCCATAGTTTCAGCATTCAACATGTTGATTTTCTCAAAAAATAGATCCAGCCATTTGGGTTTCTTTAAGTTGGTATTAAATTAAAATATAGTACATGCACATGTTAAGAAAATAATTTTTCTTAAAAGGAAGCAGAGTATTTTTTCTGGATTTTGCTTTTTAAATGTATTTTCAATGAACTATCGTATCGTTAAAAATACACTGTCATGTATTTTTATTCTGTTATAAATGATATAATTTTGCAAAAGTAAGATAGACTTTGTGTTCTTTATTGAATCGTCTTGCTAAGCTTAAGGTTAATCATATTGACTTGTCTATAGATCTGTATAGGTTGGGATTTTCTTATAGGGAGTCACCATCTGTAACTGTTTCTTCTTTTCTGTTTGTACTTTCTCCTTCTTTACCCATTTAATACTGAACAGCTTCCAATTCAGCGTTGGAGAGATGCGACGATAATCAGGATTGTTCTCACACTCCTGACCTAGCAGCTGTGCTTCTCACCATTCTTCATGAGATTTCTGTAGGGTTGTGCAAATTATTTACACTAAATACAAATGTTCTCTGTGTGGATGTTCTCTTCTTCAAATCCATTTCCCAATGATGTTTTTTTAAATCTTCTGTTGTTTTGAGATATTTAAGTCTATTTTATGTTTTTCATTTTTGCTGGGTGTGGAGGCAGAAGCAGGCAGATCTTTGTAAGTTCGAGGCCAGGCTGGTCTACATAGTGAGTTCCAGGATAGCTGGGGCTACAGGGAGATCCTGTCTCAAAAAGACAAAAAAATTAATCTTTCATCCCATTAAATATTTTATACAACCATTTTATGGTCTATTGCTGATTTTTTTCCCTGCCTAAGTTATGAGAGTGTAAGCCTCTAGCTTTTTTCCTTCTGATTGCCATGAATTGAATGTTACATCTTTATGTGTTTGACACATACACACAAATGTCCACACGCTTGCATATGTAAAATTACATATGTATGTATATTTATATACTGATCATAATGTACGGGATTAGTTTTTATTACATTTAGTTATTGTATGTGTGTGCATGGGTATGTGTACGTGCCAATGTGCCACATTCTGTGTGCAATATGAGCCGACAACTTTCAGGAGTGTTCTCGCCTTCCACTATGTGGATCCTGGAGATGAAATTCCAGTTGGTATGCCTGGCGCAAGAACCTTTAACTGAACCACCTTGCTTGCCCAATATAGGGCAATTTTGATGGACAAATTTGCAACGTCCTCCATCAGAGGAACATTTGATCTTGAGAGTTTGGAGTCTGCTGTTTTCCTGTGATCTGGTCATCACTGTTCAGTGGTCTTACTCTACAAGTTTCCCAGACAGCCTCCAATCATTTATTTTATCTGAGGTTTCTTACATCTTTGTACCTCTTTTGTTGGCTTCTTGGTTCTTTTCTTTCTCCCTCAATTTCTTCTATTGTGAGCCAAGTAGTTTGCTGTTGAATCCCTAGGGGGAGTTGTAGTATTTTCATTAAAGCTAGAA
>NW_008349989.1:1317623-1324395 GCF_000622305.1 Nannospalax galili
GGAAACCAGAATATATATGAAGATATAGAGAAATACAGCCAAGGATGTGACTGAGGAAGAAAAAAATTAGGAAGCTTTGGAACAGGGTGTCCACGGCTCCTTCAGTCGCTACTTCTCACATCTGGGTGTGACAGCTGTGTCTCATCTCCTGGTGGGTTGCTGTCTGTCACGTATCAAGCTCCAAGGCCCCATTCTTCCAGGTGACCCCTCTCACTTATGCTCCTTACATCTTCCTGCTTTCAGCCCTTTCTTCAACTTTATGTCTTTTCGTTGACACCTCCCAGTGATGCTAAGGCTGTTCCTTGACAATATGCTGCTAACCAGGAACCTTGCATCAAAATTCCTTTTCACAACCTCGCCATAGAGCAGTTCATATTTATATTATTGATAGAAATATTACATAAATATTATGACTACATGCTACACTTAAAACTTAGGAATGACAGAGGGTCTTTCAGTATGGGAACCTAAAACTTTGAGAGTAGAGGAAAACATAACACAAATATTCTGATAGTTGAAGATAAACATGCACACACATACACGTATGCACACACATGCCCCTCCACATACACATGGACACACATGCATATACTCACACAGACTTGTGCACACATACAGATTCACACTTACACACATGCACACACATGTACACACATGTACATACACATCCACATGCTCACACACACACTCACAAACACATAGGAGACCTCTTTGCTTGCTTCTGCATTATTCCCCCCCCCACTTTTCCAATAGTTTAAGGCAAATTGATAAGCTCATGAAAATCACTATCCATTATTGACAGGAAGTGATTTCATCTTAGTCATTCAGTTACGATACTATGACTATTCAGAATCAAACTAGTCAAATAGAATAGCACAGAAAAGTGAAGTTTCTGAGTAAAGGGCATCTCAGATGACAATGAATTCACTGTGTAAATCCCCTTTTAAATGGAATTCTGATATGCTTTGGGCCTCCTTGCCAGGACAGAGTTGACAATTTTCTAGTATGTAAACTTTCTCTCTCTGTGTGTCTTTCTCTGTCTCTCTCTGTCTCTGTCTCTGTCTCTATCTCTCTCTTCTGTGTATGTCTGTCTGTCTTCTCACTTTAAGTGGAATATGACTAATATGACTAAATTCCCTGCTCAGGATGAGAGTTGTTTTTTAAATAAACTTCAAATTCTGATTCCTAGCCTCAAGTTAAGAGCTTTTCCCCCCCTTTCTTCCATTATTTCTCAGACATTCTCCATTCACTCTATTCTTTAAAAAATGGGGACCAGGGCTGGAGACATAGCTCAGTGGTTGAGAGCACTGACTGCTCTTGCAGAGGACCTGGGTTCAGCTCCCAGCTTCCATATTGTGGCTAACAACCATCTGTAACTCCAGTACCAGGAAATATGATGCCTTCTTCTGGCCTCCAGGGACATTGCACAACATGGGTGTACTTACATACATGCAGACAATACACTCATACACATAAAATAAAAATAATGAAAAAAATGGTGACCAGTTACAGAACGTTGCCTAACTAGCAACTCTTTTCATAGATAGTTATATGTGGCATTTCTAAGTCATTCCTAAAGTAGACAAAGATTTAATAGGAATTTTATCTTATCTTCCTACATATTATCGATCTCTGGAAGTAAAAAGAAGACATATTTTAAAATATATATTGAATTTCAAGATTATGGATAATAGAGATTTTAAAATGTAGACAGAGTCCTCATCTTCTACGGTAGGAAATTGTGTCTCCAATAACTTGTGGCTAACACTTTCAAATGCCACTAATCCCTTGGAATTGGGGGCAGTAGAAGTAATCATTTCAATGAAATTACTGTGGAGTTAATGGGATGTGTCAGAGAAGCTATGTCAAGAAACTGTGTTTTTCATTTTATCACAGTGTAATCAAGTTCTAAGATAGTTTCCACCCTTAGAATAGGTGTTTATTGCAAGTCCTTGAACTTACTATTCTGTACCATTAACTGCGTTTTTACCTGCATTTGCCAATGGGTAAAATCAAAATTAACACATTGGAAATACATGTTCTGTGTTTGGGGAGCTGGAGTACTTCTGCTTGAGTAGAAAGAGCAACATTTTCAAAAACAGTTATGACAACTAAGGAAATATGTAGCATGCCTCATATTGTTATAGCCTTTCCTCCCTCTGCTCTGCAAATCAAATTACGGCAGCCATCAAAAGATGAGATGAGTATTTATATGGTTTTATTCACGTAAGACTGTACTCAATAGGTTTCTTTGTATTTAAAAGAATTCCAGAACATTCTGAGTGGGACACTGGCACAGCCATCACTGCTGTTTTATAATAATTTTCTAAGTAGCAAACATAAAACATCTAAGAGAAATTAAGTCTTGGTCAATATAAACCAAAGGCAGTGGGAATTGTTTAAATTCAGAATTAATTTGTTAAGCTAGAAAATTCAGTATCCAAATTTTCTTCTATTATTTCATCCATAGAAACAATAAATTTGATGGCTTAAAACTAATGATTGAATTTTTCAGTTATTAAGAAATAGCTGAAAAACTCTGCAGATATTCTGACAGTCAATAAATATTTTAGTTATGGCCTATATTAGAATGTTTTACCTTGATTTACCTAATTCAATTATCCACGCAGATAACCTTTTCATGACTGTGATTATTTCTTCTAGCATTTTTCTCCTTACCATAGCAAATGCAGGAATGGAGTCCATGAAAATTCCTGAACAAAAATGTGAAGAAGTTTTATTTATTAAGATTGGTCATACAGCGTTAGATTTATGTATCCTTGCAAAACAAGTTGACCCCAAGGGCACAGTGATGAGGTCTGATGGCTAATATCGATTACCTTCAGGTTGCGGTTAGTACATCTGTCTCATATTTTTTTATTAAAGGAAATTAAATGCATTGAAATTGGTATATTTTCAAAAACATATCTAATCTACCATATATAATCTACTATATATATATTTTTTCCTCAGGATAGTGATTGAGCTTTATTAGCAGAAATGTTTTATGGCCCATCCTGGTGTTTATTTTATAGTTTCTATTTCTTGGTTGCCGAAACAATAAAAATCTTAGTTTTATAATCAACAAAAATAACAAGGTTTTACATGGTTGAACAAATTAGGAGATGGTTAATTATAATCCGCTTTACAATTACAACTGAGAAATTATGAAGATGGAAGAAATCTACATCTCACAAAGACTGTTCAATCATGAATCTTGCAAATGTGTGTGATCTTCTTTTAAAAGGTCAGAAATTCATCATGTATTAAGGCGACATAGCATAAAGTCAAAATGAACAATAGCTAAAGTGAAAGTTAACAGTAAAGGCAAAGTCAATCACTTAATTGCAATCACTAAACACTGGAAACTAGAGTGAATTCTGGTAAAAAGCAAATTATGTATCTTTGACAGAAAGGTCAAGCTGAAATCTACAGGTTAAAAATTAATGTTTAATTGCTTACACTTTCAAAAACTGAAAGTTTTACTTGTCCTTATTTTTGCATTGTAATTCAGCCAATAACCAAACTGGTCCCAGCTTCTCAAAAGATTTTATTAAAATATCAAATTATGAAAAAGTTTGAAACATGCTAGCAAGCTCCATTTCACAAGCTATCATTTACTTACTTCCTCATTCTCTAGGTCCATATGATGACTTAAGGTCATATACTTCATTTTTTACCTTAGTAGGATAAAAAGTCAGTTTACCTTTTGCCCAGAAACAAAACTAGTAAAAATCAAACTGTAAAAATAAAACATTATTTATATTAGTAGACATTCCAAAGTATAAATAACAATAAAAATAATGCATACAAATAAAACTTGATCAAAAGCATAAACCAGTGTTTGGTATTTTTCTGAGAGAAAGCAGTGAGCATCCAAAATTAAAACACATCAATTTTTACCTTGAAATAAAAAGCACACTCCAGTTTCTCAACTGTAATCTAAAAGAGGTTGTAACTCTTTAATTTAAAATTTCAACTTTTTGAGTATTCCATACATGAGTACTGTATTGATATAAATTTCACACCTCCCTCTTCCCCATCTGACTCTTATCATGCCTCCCACACTCCCTTTCTAATTCATGACATTTTCTTTTTTAAATTATTACTATTATTCACACATACATATGCAATCTACTGAGTCCATTTAGTATTGTTCATATGTACATATGTTTAAGGCCAACCACTTGGGAAACATATCAGGAAGCTCATTCCTGGAGAAAACTGATTCTCCCTCTCTCACCAGCCACTGATTTCCTATAGCCCTTCAACTAAAGGCATGACCTTCATAAATTTCCTCCATTCACACTGGCATGTCAACTGGTGTTGTCATTATATAGGTCTTGTTTAGGCAACCATACTGTTGAGGTTCTAGGAGTGCAGCTTCCGTGTCATGTCTAGAAGACACAGTCTCATAGCAAGTGTCCTGGTCCTCTGACTCTATCTTTCTGCCCCCTCTTCTATGATTTCCTTGGGCCTAATTATTATTATTACTTTTTAAAATTTCACATATGTGTGCCTTGTATACTGACCACTCTCACCTCATACCACCCCGTCCTCCCTTGCCACTCTCCATCAACCTCACTCTCTTGTTCCTGTCTCTCTGTTTTGTTTTGTGAGCCACCAAGATTGAACAGGGCCATCTGTGCAACTGTGGGTTTGATGTTATCCCTGGGATCATAGTGGGTTCAACAGTGTGTACACAAATAAGAACACTCCCAGAATCTATGATAGCTAATAGTTCAGAGGTAAAGTTTAGGGCCCCCAGGAATACCTGAGATTGTTAATAGCAGCTGGTCTTATGTGGAACTGTTTAGGTAACTAGAGTTGATGGAATTAATGATTGTACAATGTAATAGTTGTATCAAGTCTAGGGAATGCCGTTCCCTATCCTGTTAGCCCATCTTCGGGCTCTTTCTTACACACTTCTCCTCCCTCTTCACTAATGTTCCATGAGCCTTAGAGGTTGATATAAATGGCTTGTTTAGGACTAGGTCCACATCTGTTGCTTATTTTCTATATCTTAAGCAGCTACGAATCTGAATTCACCACTGCTTATTATAGTGAGAGGCTTTTCTGATTAAGACTGGGGAGCCAATTTTGTCTATGTGTATAAGTATTTATAAAGAAGGCAGTTTATTCCTATCAGTTTAGTTAACAATCAGAAATACATCCCCCTTAGGAGCCTGCTACCTCCTCATATCTGGGTAGTTAGGCTTGCAGTGCTAGGTATTGATCTCCCCCATTCCTCCATAGAGAGGGTATTGAATCCATTTAGAGGCAGTTGGTTACCACCACCCTCCAACAGTCAAGCCTCTTTTGCACAGGTGGATGTATCTTGCTTCCCAACTAGCCTCTTGAG
This sequence comes from Nannospalax galili, assembly GCF_000622305.1. Lineage (NCBI taxonomy): Eukaryota > Metazoa > Chordata > Mammalia > Rodentia > Spalacidae > Nannospalax > Nannospalax galili. Next base: position 1,322,986 of record NW_008349989.1, read on the forward strand.
ATTCCCTTTATCCCAGTTAGACCTCCCCATATCCTGCAGCCTCATTTCCCCAATCCTCCACCTCCCTCTCTAGTGAAACCTTTCCACCTATGACAGCCTCCCTCTATACTTTCTTTTCACCTATTCCTGACTATCCCCCTACCTTAAGGCAGCCCCTTCCTCTCATTCTCTTCTAGTTTTCTGCCTTGCACAGGTACTTCATTTTAGACACAGTATACTAAAGAGTTGGATCTAGGCTCCTCCTGTGAGAGAGAACATGTGGCAGGCCTTGGCTATCTCACAATGACTGTTTTCTAATTCCATCCATTTCATTGCAAATTTCTTAATTTTCTTTTTCATTATAGATGAGTAATATTTCACTGTGGACATAGATATAACTCCATACAATGACAGCTACATGACTTTTGACAATGATGCCAAAGATATACATTGGACAAAAGACAGCATCTTCAACAAACGGTATTAGAAACCTGGATAGCAATATGTAGAAGAATGAAGCTAGATTTGTATCTCTCACCTTGTACAAAAGTCAACTCTGAATGGATCAAAGATCTCAACACAGGACCTGATACTCTAAAACTTCTAGAGGAAAACACTAGGAAGTACACTTCAAGATGAAGGTATAGGTAATTATTTTCTGAATAAGACCCCAGGAGTTCAGGAAATAAGACAATTGACAAATGAGATCTCATGAAATTAAAAACCTATGCACAGCAAAGGAAACTGTCAGTCCAATGAGGAGGTTTCACAAGTAGTGACAGAAGACCTTTCCAACTACAGGGTGTTAGCGTCTGGAATATATAATGAACTCAAACAAAAACTAAAACCAAGATAATAAACAATCCAGTTTAAAAATGGACTACAGAACTGAGCAGAAATTTCTCAGAAGAGAAAAATAAATGACTAGGAAGCACTTAAAAGGGTTTTCTATAAATTTCCCTCTAAGGACTGCTTTCAGCGTGTCCCAGAGGTTTTGTCCTGTTGTGTTGTCCTTTTCATTTAATTCCAGGAATACTTTTATTTCTTTATTAATTTCACTTTTCACACATTCATCATTCAGGAGTGTGTTGTTTAATCTCCATGTGTTCATGTGGCGATTAGGGCTTCTTCGGGTGTTGATTGTAAGCTTTATTGCATTGTGGTCTGATAGAATGCATGGAATTATTTCAATCTTTTGTATTTGTTGAGGTTTGTTTTGTGCCCCAGTATATGGTCAATTTTGGAGAAGGTTCCATGGGATACTGAGTAGAAAGTATGTATAGCTAAAGGCTACATAACAAGCAACAATGCCAGATAGGCGATGCCTTCTTTTGAGTTGTTGGCCAGGGTGGCCAAAGGGATTCCCAGATAGTAACCTAGCATAGAACTGGGAAAATGAATAGCAGACCCCAATCTTATCCAAAGGAATAT
>NW_008349989.1:1324659-1329277 GCF_000622305.1 Nannospalax galili
GCCATTAGGGAAAGACAGATTAAATCCAACTTAAGATTCTATCTCATGCCAGTCAGAATGGCTATCATCACCAACCCCAGTAACAACAAATGTTGTCATGAAGTGGGAAAACTGGAACCCTTATACACTACTGGTGGAAATACAAACTAGTACAGCCACTTAGGATATCAGTCTAGTGCTTTCTTGTAAAACTATAAATAAAGCTACCATATGACTGACATACCCAAAGGGCTCTATAATTGTTTAGTTTCTATTGCTTAGACAAAACACTAACCCAAAGCAACTTAGGGAGGAAAGGGTTTATTTGGCTTACACTTCCGTGGCACAGTCCATCACTGAGGGAAAACAAGGCAGGAACTCAAGGCAGGAACTTGGAGCCAGGAGCTGAAGCAGAGAACACGGAGGAATGCTGCTTACTGGCTTGCTTCCTTCCACTTGCTCAGTTACCTTTCTTATGCAGCCTGGGGTACCTACCCAGGAATGATACTAGGCCCTCCTCCATTAATTAGCAATTAAGAAAATGCTCGCAGCTATGGCTACAGGACAGTCTGAGGGAGGAAATTCCTCAACTGAGGTTTTCAGTCTTCCCAGATGACTAGTTTGAGTCAGGTTGACAGAAACTAACCCCTACAGGCTCTTCATCTTCTCGTGGGGATGCCCACACTTCCATGCTCACTGCTGCCCTGTTCACTACAGCTAGAATAAGGAGGCAGCCTGGATGGCCAACAGCTGATGAATTGATAATGAAGATGTTGTACATATACACAATGGAATAATACTGGTTTTGAGTTTTAACATAGAAATAAGTGCACATGGTAGTAGGGAAGTAACTATTATGAAATGGATATGATGGATTCAAATAAAATTCATGACAGACCTTCATTGTTCTCTTTCTTAAGTGAAACATGGAGGCACCAGCAGATATGTGTGATCAGAACATTGGAACTATTTTGTTTTCTTCCACATTTCTATCAATCCACTTAAAATTCAAGTGATTTTAAGCTCTCATTTGAAGAAAGCACTTACAACTTCTCAGAAGCACTTCTGTCCCTGTAACATAATTTATAACACTGATGGTCTCCATAATGTGTGATTGGCTTGTGGGAAAATTGCTATTTAATTCTAAGTTTGATAATATAGACCCTAATTGCCAAGAAATTCATTTCTCTTAAAGTCTGATTCTGCGTTTATTCAACAACTGAATATATTGAAGGGATAGTGTAATTATTTCTACACTGTATTTATAGAACAGAGAGTTATTATGAGTCATCTGTGTGGTCATCATTCAGGATTTCTATGGTTCTATGTTGTTTTCCATGTGTTTCATTGTAGATGAAAGACCTGAATGAGCAATAACGGCAGCATAGTATTCAGGCTGGTTGCTCATTTCTCCAGCATATACAGAGCCAAGATTTTTCAACCTGCTCTTTAGGCTCTCATGCGAGAGTATTCACATGAAGATTTGCACTCTATCATTAAGGAATAAAGTTCAAAATGAAAACATCTGGTTCTCAAATGGCATCAGATTCACTTTAAAAGTAACTAGCCAGGCGTGGTGGCACACTCCTTTAGTCCTAGCACCTGGGAGGCAGAGGCAGGCAGATCTCTGTGAGTTCAAGGCCAGCCTGGTCTACATAGTGAGTTCTAGGTTAGTGGGGTCTACAGGGAGACCCTGTCTCAAAAAGACCAAAAAAAAATTAACTCGTAGCTGGGGATAAGGCTCAGTGTTAGAGCACTCACTTAGCATACTCAAGCCTCTGGATTCAATCCCTCATAATGGAAAAACAGTTCACTGCAGTGAATATTTATTTATCTTGATCATGATGATCATGATTGTTTAGAAAGCACCAAGTATTTTATTATATATCTATCTGTCTATCTATCTATCTATCTATCTATCTATCTATCTATCTATCTATCTACCTACCTACCTAATATGTAGCTGTTCCTGCTACTGATCTCTTCTTTTTTGAGTTTTTATGAATTTCACAAATATATGTAATATATTTTGATGAAATTGACCTCACTCCCTCCCCTCCAATTCCTCCCTTATCCTCCCACCACTATCTTTTCCCAATTTAATATTTTCTTAAAAAATAAAAATAGCTAAGAGTCCACATAGGGATGCCAATATCTATCTATCTATCATCTATCTATCCATCTATCTATCATCTATCTATCTTCTATCTATCTTTCTATCTATCTATCTATCTATCTATCTATCTATCTATCTATCTATCTATCTATCTATCTATCTATCTATCTATCTATCTATCTATCTATCTATCTATCTATCTATCTATCTATCTATCTATCTATCTATCTATCTATCTATCTATCTATCTATCTATCTATCTATCTATCTATCTATCTATCTATCTATCTATCTATCTATCTATCTATCTATCATCTATCTATCAATCAATCAATCATCTATCTAATCTATCATCTATCTGTCTATTGTCTTTCTTTATTTTTCTATCATCTATCATCTATTTCTATCTATTTTTCTGTCATCCATCATCTATCTATATTTATCTTCTATCTATCTTTCTATCTATTATCTATCTATCTATCTATCATCTATCTATCTATCTATCTATCTAGTTACTTAAGTTTTTTTGAGACAGGAGATGGGAGACTGTGTCTCAAAAAAACAAACCAAACTAGAACAAAAAGGAATAAATATACTTAGTTACATACACACATACAAAAGCATATCTAACTACATATAAGACTCCATGTATGTGCATGTGTCATCCATCTATGTATCTACCTACTACCTATCTATCTATCATCTATCTATGTATCTATGTATCTATCTATGTATCTATGTATCTATCTACCTATCTATGTATCTATCTATCTATCATATATCTATCTAACTATCTATCTATCTATCTATCTATCATCTATCTATCTATCAAAAGACATCAAAGATCTCTACGATGAAAATTTTCATGCCTTTACAACTGCCAGTTGCCACCTGGTGCACTTTAGAAACATCAGCCCTCAGTCTCACATGTCATCCCTTCCCCATCTACCACCCATCTGTCCATCCACTTGCCAGCCTACCTATCCATGGGAACATCAACTACAACTATTATCTATCTGTCTGTCTGTCTGTCTGTCTATCATCTATCTGTCAATCATCTATCTATCCATCTATCTATATCTATCTATCTATCTATCATCTATCTATCTATCATCATCTATCATCTCTATCATCTATCTATCATCTATCTATCTATCCATCATCTATCTATCTGTCTATCATTCTATCTATCTATCATCTATCTAATCTATCATCTATCTGTCTATTGTCTTTATTTTTCTATCATCTATCATCTATTTCTATCTATTTTTCTATCATCCATCTATCATCTATCTATATCTATCTTCTATCTATCTTTCTATCTATCATCTATCTATCTATCTATCTATCTCTCAATCATCTATCTAATCTATCATCTATCTGTCTATTGTCTTTCTCTATTTTTCTATCATTTATCATCTATTTCTGTTTTTCTATCATCAATCTATCATCTATCTATATCTATCTTCTATCTATCTATCATCTATCCATCTATCTATCAATCTTCTATCTATCTATCATCTTTAAAGGTGTTTGAATGGAGGTATCCTGCATGAGTAGACGATGCTTCCTCCAGAACTAGGTTACTGAACAATAACAACAAACATCTCTCACTGCCAGAGAAGGGCTAATCCCGTATGAGTTACTGATCAGGGAGACCTCAGAGGGCCCCCAAACAACAAAGGCTATTATCAATGCTCCCTGTTGCCCACTATATCTATCTATCATCTATCTCTATCTATTTATCATCTATCTACCTATCTATCTATGATCTATCTGTCATCTATCTATCTATCTATCTATCTATCTATCATCTATCATCTATCTATCTATCACTAATCTATTTATGAATGAATGAATCATTTCCAGCTGCAAATTTTTTTATTAGAATGTATAAGCACTGTTATTTAAATTTAATATCTGAAGAAAATCTGGATTAGTGAGTTTCCTAAAAACACACAACTTAGGCATCTGGACAAATATTCAAATTTTTTTTTCATCTTTCTTCAAAGTCATATGTTCTTTTCCTTGTACTGGGTCATTCATTTCCCATGCTGGTGAAGCTCACATCATGGAAGAAGTGGCAGAAAGTCTTAAGAGCCAGAGGACCAGCATATCTGTTAAGAAGTGTCTCTCAGAAATGATAAGGGAGCAACTCACGTGAAACCTCAACACTACGGTTACTTAAACAAGACTTTCATAACGACAACATCAGTCAACATACCAACCAGATGGGGGAAATTTCACAAGACCTCACCCCTAGATGAAGAGCTATAGGCAATCAATGTCTTTGGGGAGGGGGAGAATCTCTTTTCTCTGGGGACACACCCCTTGCTAGGTCATCCAATCCCAAGTGGTCAGACTTAAACCCAGTCCATAGAAGCAACAGTAAACAAAAGAAGGGGTCATGAATTTGAGAGAGTGTGTCTGGGACACAGGAGGAGTTGGAGGGAGTGGAGAGAGTGATAGAAATGTAAATACAGTACTTATGTATGGAATTCTTAAAACAAAAATTTTCAAAAG
>NW_008349989.1:1329326-1356495 GCF_000622305.1 Nannospalax galili
TAAAAAGTTGTTTTTTTTTTTTTTAACAGTATACTCAACACAAGTGTAGTAAAATGTGTTCCAATCGTTCCTGGACATAATTAGCTGTAGTTTTCAATTTAGTTCATAAAATGTATTGGTTTAAGTGAAAATGTTCAATAGAAAGTATCTGTGTGTCAGCAATGGTAGCAGAATGCACAAGGTCAGTGCAAGCTCAGGTCAGACAAAATCTCAGCAGAGAAGCAGGAAAGAGGCCACAAACTTAGTTGTGGAACTATTGGCAACTGATCACTGCTGGGTGAGGATGGGTTGATTTTCTTTATTTCTTATTTTTTATTTGTGTTTTATGTATGAGTGTTTTGATTGCATATATATAGGTATGCTCTCATCTACATACACAAGCAAGTACAGGTTAGATAGGTTAACCAGGCTCCAGTGGATGGACCCACACTGAAGGATGTTTAGGGAAATAAATTTGACTCAGTAGGCCTTAATATATATGACAGAGTGTATGAAATATGGCAGTGGGGTGTGTAGACAGAGGAAGGGGATTTATAGATGATCAAAATATATTGTTTGAAATTTGCAAAAATTAAATAAATATAAAAAAGTAGCTGTGTATACAATTTAAAAAATCTAATTTAGGTATTAACAAAGTAGAAGCAGGTGATACTATTTTCATAATAAAAATTTTAAACTAAATATTCAAAATTTCATTATTTCTTCATGAAAAGCTTTAAAAAATACTTATTCTTTTGATTTTGATTGAAAACGTGTATATAGTGTCTATAGTTGTATATGCTTAATTATGTGTATAGATGAGGGTGTACCTACAAAAAACGCAAGCAAAACACTCTCACACATAAAATACAAATAAATAAACAAGAAAATTTTTGTAAGACAGCATCAGTCACTGAACATGGAGCTTGCTGATTCAGCTAGACTGGATGGCCAGCTTGCCCCAGGGGTCTTGCTACCTATAACACTGAGAACTTAGATTTCACCCATGCACCTGGCCTTTTTATGAGGATGCTAAGGATCGAGCTCAGGTCCTCATGTTTGTGTGACAAATACTTTACAGAATGAGTCATGTCTCTAGTTTCCAACAAATTCTTAATAAGATATATTACATTTGCTTTTCTTATACAGTGGAGGTTTGAAGACCTACACAAGATAATCTTATTTTATACTCCTAATTCACCACTTGGGAGAGGCAAAAAATTTCATGGCTGTATATAATACTTTGGAACATTTCTAGAAAATTAACGATATTGGTTAGTTGTTTCTAGTGTCTCTGGGTAAAGTAACAAAGGCAAAGCATGAGACCAGAGATTCAATTTCCCTGCTCCAGATGTGCATAAACAATTTAAGTCTTGTAAATGTGCCCTGAGAGAAAATCTTCTTTACTCTAGTTTAGGGATGAGCTTGACGAAAAACAAACACAAGCCCTCATTGTAAGACTGGCTGATTTACAATGCCAGTGTCTCAGCTTTGAAGGGTTTCTGCAATTAAATTTAAGGCACTGATTGGAAAAGCTGCCAAGCCCACCCAATGTTTATTTCCCTAGTCCCAGAATGAATAATTGGGAGAGATGTTTTCAGGAGTTGGCAGAGTCCCCACATTGGTTCCCTGACCTCAGTGTTATAATGCTTGTAAAGTCTAAATGCAAGTTATTAGAACTCCACCTACCTGGGAAAACGGTGAACCCCAAGAATGCCATGTGTTTGGAGAGACTGGTAGTGGATCCCACCACCTCCCTGTTTAGCTCTCCTACTTGGTCTGTATAAAAGACAAATAGATTTGGGAGAATATTAACTGGTGACTCCACTGCAGCTGCCATGGTGGTGGTGGTTTCCTTGCTTGGTCAGATTAACCCATCTCCTGGTATCTGGTAGAAAATACCACCCTCCAGTCCCACTGGAAGAAATTCTCTTTCCACTGTCCTACTTCAAGGATATATATATTCCTGTCCTGTGTATGCAGGGCTCTTGGACACTATCTCTTCTACAGGATATTCCACTCTTCCATGGCATTGATGACAGATTGGATCAAGTAATCAGGAAGTAGTAACCGCTCTGGGTTTTTGGTAAAACATTTGTTCATCAGAAGATGGAAAAGAAATGAAGCTTCTGACTCGGCAAATTCTGTAAGGGTGCAGTAGAGCAGTGTGCCTAGATACCTTTATTAAGGTGAAGAAAATTTTTTTGCACCTAGCTTATGCTATCGTGAAAAAGTAGTACACCACTTAATGGGCCTATTTGGATTTTGAAGGAAGCACATTCCTCACTTGGGTATGTTACTCTGGCCCATATAGAAAGTGACTCTTAAAGATGGTAGTATTGAATGTGGCCCAAATAATAGAAAACTCTTAACTATGTCTAGGCTCTTGTGCAGGCTGCGCTGCCACTCAGACTATATGAGTCCAGTGGATCTTGTGGTACTTGAAGTAGAAGTGGTAGACAGATATGTTATTCTGAGCCTTTGTCCAACCTACAAGTGGATCATAGCAGAAGCCCTTGGGGATTTTGATACAAGGGTCTGCCATCATACACAGACAACTATTCTCCCATTGAGAAATATCTCTTGACCTGTTACGTGGCCTTCATGCTTAAAAATGTACCACCAAGTTACCATGTAACATTAGCTTCCCATCTTAAGCTGCTTAATTAAGTCCTAAAGTTAGATGTGCATAGCAGCAATAAAACATTTCATGGAAATTGTATATATGATTGGACCAAAGCAAGCTCTGAAGATATAAGTAAACACAAGTAAGTGCCCTCATGACTGCAATGCCCTTTGTCCTCATGTATACCTAGGACCTCATGGAGTGTGCTGTACGATTGATTGAGGAAGAGAAGAGACCCTTTGTCCTCATGTATACATACCTAGGACCTCATGGAGTGTGCTGTACGATTGATTGAGGAAGAGAAGAGTAAGGGCTGGTTTCCAGATAGTTGTACCTACAATGCAGGCTTCACTCAGTAGACAGCTGTACTATTAAAGCCCCTTTCTGGAACTTGAACTCAGAGATCCTCCTGCTTCTGCCTCCTGAGTGCTGGGATTAGAGGCACGAGCCACTACACCCGGCTTTGGAACATTCTTAAAGGGTAGTGGTGAAGAGTGAGCAAAAGTTTCACAAAGGACACAATTGTAAATTTTGCTTGAAAGGAAAAATGGGCAGATCAAGGTTTATTGATTAAAGGGCTAGAGCCCATGGCTTTTCTATATACTTAGCTAATTATCATTTATTGGCTGTATAGCCAGAAAGGATTTTCTCCTATTTTGTGGACTTCCTCTTTATTCTATTGATTATAGAGATTTATACTCAAGACAAATTATTATCCATTTTTATCTATACCAAATTTATAGACAAAATTCATTTGCTTGATTATTAAGTAACCAAACATTTTCACTGCTTTTCTGACCAATGTTTGGCAAATTTGAGAATTAGGTAAAGTTGAATTTGAGTCTTATTTCCTTTATTTTTGAAACACAGTTGTTTAGATGTCATTTACACATTCTGTGATTAACATGTAGATTGTAGGATTTGGTTGCTTCTACTTATGTGGACACTTATGAAACCATCATTGCAATCAAGATAATTACTGTATCTCTGATACCTATATCTGTTATTTTATCCTACGCCCATTTGCAATTCCTTCTTCTGGCCCCTATAATCTTTGTTCTTCCACAATCAAGGACTGATTTGCTTTCTGTCATTTCTGTTTATATCTTCTGTAATTTTATGTGGATGAACTAATATAATACGCACTGTTTTAAAATCTCAGTTCCTGTCTCAGCAAAATTTTATTGTGCCTCATCCATGTTGCAGCATACATAGTTTATTTCCTTATTTTCAATAATGACTTTACTGAGATCATTCACATACTCTGAAATTCACCCTTTCAAATACACCCTTCTGTGTTTTGTAGTGTATTCACAGTTGTGTGACTGTTGATACTACCAGATTTAGAACATCTGTATTACCTAATTGTCATCAGTTGTCCTTTCTAAACTGCCCTTTTTTTCAGATTCTAGTCACTAATAATTTGTTTTTCATCTCTATATATTTTTTCTGTCCTGGAGATATTATACAAATGGAATCATTCACTATGCAACCTTTTGTGAAGCTGTTTTTTATATGGATAAACTATGATCACCGATCATCTGATATACATCTGTGGGTTTTTGTTATTACAAGGAATAAAACTCCTATATAAATATGTATTCCTTTCTCTTGGTTAAATACACTGTAGTGGAAATACATCCATGAACAAACTGGAGAAGATAATTATTTTTGGGATCTCTTAAATCACACCAGAAAAACCCTACTCTAACTCCCATCTAGCCAGCCCTAATGATGTATTGTTTCTAGATGTTTCTATCTGGTAGTTCCAATTCCATGTACATGAATTTCACCTTTTTTTGCATTCTCACTCTTTTCACTTCTTATCTACTGTGTCAGTTCCAATGTTGGCAGCAAAGGCTGCGCAAACTGTAATGCATACAGAACTGAGTTGTCCTCAACAAATCCCCAAAAGACCAGAGACTCATCACCTCACATCCTGTTTCCTGTGTTGACTGTTTATTCTTATAATAAATTGTGTACAGAGTTGACATATTTATCTTTTAAAAGTATGATTACATCACTTCTTTCTGTGTAACATGTACCCTCAATTTCCTTCTGAGTATAAGCTGAAGTTCTATTATGATGTGTAAGGCCTATGTGGCCTTTGCTGTTGTTGAGTCTCTCTCCCTTCTCATCTGTATCTTCCTGATCCTACTTTTCCTCTTTCCTGCTTCCCTGTCTCGGTCTCTCTGGCCATCCAGTAGTGTCTTAGGTCCTCTAAATACACAGGCCCTGTTTTGGCTTTGGATTTCTCAGTCTCTTTCCCAGCATATTTTTTCTCAGTTATCAACATAGTTTTCTCATTGATTTGCTTACTCTCTGTTCCCCAGAAAGAAGCTACCTCTGTATACCCTGTGTAAAAGAGCCTCTGATCCTGCCATTCACTACATATTTATATCTCTGTAATCTGCACTCAGGACCACATAGCATCTCATGTATTTTAGTTTAGAGTTACCCTCAGCTCCACACAGAAGAGAAGAGAAACGTCTCAGAAGCATGTAAGTTATTATTTTCCCTGTATACATTTGGCTTCATTTTCTTTTCAGGCAACATTAAAATGAGACTAGGGGAAGTTTTACAAAGCATAAAGCAATATGCATGAAGAAGATGAATCAGCATTGTTGAAAATGCATGTAGATAGTAATAATGAGTCTGGACTTAGCAGAGTGGATGGAGTGGAACCCATGGTGTCTTCAGAAGGAAGGATAAGCCAAGTCAAGCGTATTTATCCTAAAGAGCTGGCAAAATTCAGAAATGAGGGGATTCATGGACTGTGAAGAGACAAAGTGAAAGGTAAAAGAGCAAAAGGTAAATCAGTGGAAAGTGACATACCAAGCCAGTATCTGTAGTAAGATAGAGTCCTTTGGGTCTATCCCAGGAAGGGTGTACCTGTGTCGTATGGCACCTCTATTTTTAGACTTTTGAGACACTCCACACTGATTTTCATAGTGGCTGCACTAGTTCATAGTCCCACTGATAATATTATTCTTAAACTTTTATACATAAAATAAATTGACTTTCCCTTTTGCAAAATGAACTATATAATTATAAATTAAGATAATTACTGCTAGATTGCTTTTGGTTTGGAGACTGGTTGGCCTTAAACTCACTGTATATCCCAGACTTACTTTGAAATCTCAGTAATCATCCCACTTCAGGTTTCCAATTGCTGGGATTAAGGTGTGTATCACCAAGCTTTATAACTCTCTTAAGTTTTTGCTTACAAAATAAGCTATGCAAATGAATAGATCTAGATTATACAGAATTAATGCATTATAAAATTAATTTAGACTCCTTGGAAAATAGAGAAAAGTGACAGCAGTCTTGGAATAGCCAGTAAAAGAAAATCATGTTGCTTCTCTATTATTATTTCAAAAAATAAACTTAACTCTCTTTACAATGATTAACATTTAGTCAGCTACCATAAGAACAATGTACTGGTTAGCTATGTTGCGAAATGCCTTATTTTTCAAAAGCAACATGAGATTTTTTTTATTTACTTATGTTACTTTTCCCTCAGGAAAGGGAACTGTGACTTAGCTCTAGCATTCATGATTACCTGGGTGAGGCGGAAAGTCTGACTGTAGCACTGGTGAACTGGAAAAGACAAACCATCTCATGTCATGGCATCAGGTCTGTGTTACAGAATGTTTGTGCATTCAGCGGATTATCTTTCTCTACAACCAAATGTGTGTCTCAATTCTGCATAGAGACCTTAGGCAATTATTAATCTTCAGTAGCAGGAAAATCTAAGCCTAATCTTTTTATATTACCTCATTATTCCTGTTCATAAATGAAATTTTAATTTCTGTTATGGTTCTTAGTGCAGTCAACTGTTATATTATTAATTATAGAAATGCAGCTAATGCCTAGGAATGATATTTTAATAAGGTTTAATCTCTTTTCCACATTCTAGTGTCTTCCATAATTATGTCTCTGTTTTCTCCCTGTTTTTATTTCATTTGCAAACACACCCAGCAGAGCACGCTCTAATTCCAAGTTTGGCTGACGTTTCTGAGACAGACAATCACTCCTAATCCAGGCTCTATGAATTTTTTCAAAGGAAAAAAAAATGAAAGAAAAGCAACTTTACTTCAAATGCTAGCTGCAATCTTAAACCATATCTCAGACTTGCTTTAAGATTTAGTATCTTCACAATTGCTAGAGGGTGTTTTATACATTTGGCAATCACTCTTGAAGGTTTTTTGGGAAGAAATTGTTTTGTGTATGACAAGAAACATAATTTTTGTTTTAAGTTATGCTAAAGCAGAAGGGTCTTTAGAAAGGAGGTATATATGGCAGAAAAGGTGGAAATTGAGCTATTTCATTAACAAGGATTTAATAGTTTTGCGTTGCTCTTCTTGAGTAAGCAGAAGGACTTCTCTTTAAATGGTTTTGTTGAGTGTTTCTTTTACTTTATGGTGGAGAATGTATTCTATTTAATTCTCTCCTGCCATCCTATTGTGATTCTCTCTCTCTCTCTCCTTCTCTCTCTCTCTTTTTCTCTCTTCCTCCCTCATTCTCTTAAATTTAGTTTGTACAGAGTTTCACTCTGTAGCCCAGGATGCCCAAGAGTTGACTGTGTATCCCATATTGATCTTGGCCTCACAGTAATCCCTCTGCTGCAGCTTCCTCAGTTATGGTTATGGTAATTAGCACATTTTAAATTCACTCTAGAATAAGGTACTTGTACATTTTCAACTCATGAAGTAAGAGCCTTAGAAATATCCATAGTCCAATGGGTCACAGACTCAACTCATTAGCATATTTTTATTTATCTCAGGATACTAGACACTGACAAGAACTCATAGCAGAAAGAGAGAAATCTAATGAATTTTATGAGGCTTTATGAAGGTATAAATGGAGATCCAATCTATTTGATCTTTGAAATATGTTATGAACATTTCATAGGCCCTGGTTCTAGTTCAAGTGCTACAAATGCAGACAAGATTTGACTGTGATGACTGCTATGTTAAACAATTTGTTTTTATAAAGCATCAAACAGTAAATACTTTCTTTCAGTTATAACCATTGAACCCCGTCATTACAGGGTATGAGAAGTCATAAAGAATTCATAGATTCATGGCTGTAGTTGTGTTCTGGAAGAACTTTTCCTGTGTTAACAGACACTGTCTTGAATTTAGACTGTGGTTCATGGTTGCCAACAGTGTGAAAAAAGAGTGAAGGGATGTAAGCTAGTTGTTAGGCATAAACCAATTAGCAACAGACACAAACCTGGCTTTTCTCCATGGCTGATGATTTTCCTACTATGCCATACTACCTCTGAAGTAGAAAAACTGGAAAGGTCAGGGATGGTTCTGGTTTTCTAAAGGACTCTGACTACTACATAACGTAAGATACACTAATAGTCATAACTAACTCTTTTTGTTAATTTTTTCTTTTCTTGAGACAGGGTCTCACTGTGTATTTCTAGCTGGCCTGGAACTCACTACGTACAACAAAAATAATGCTGGAAATAGGGTGGAAGGGGCATACTAAGGAAGTAGAAATTAAGGGAAAGGGTTGTGAAGGGGAAAAAAAAAACTTGACATTCATTAACACCTGCAGAACTGATTAGAAATAAGACCACTTCATCAGCATTAAATATAGTCTTTTAAATTATGTTAATATATATTACCCATGACAAGAGACAGAGGTGTTTCCAATGTTTCATTATTTTCTAATATTAAGAAATACTGACTTAAGAGAGGCGCGATGATAGGAGACAGGCATTATCAAGAGGAAAATGGAGGTGCTTAAAATGGGGAGGAAGGAAGGAGGTTAGGGAGAGAGGAGAGATGAGATAAATAAAGCTTAGGTGGCATTTAAAAGCCACTGAAAAACACATATACAATATCTGAACATGAGTGCATATGTGTACTTGAAGAAACACAGTGCCGGACATGAGAAACCTCCCTTTGAGTTATCGGTCAGGGTAGTCCAAGAGACTCCCCAAATAATATAGGCTATTGGCAGAGCCTTTGATCACCTCCCAGAACTTAAAGGTAAGACCCTGTTGCTGAAAACAGGACATACTTCGGACACAGGATTTGGATCAATGGAGCTGGAATTGACCTAGAAGGCTTCTCACTGAAGACTAACTCTCATAGTTCTAGAGGATACTATGCAAGGTGCTAAGGGAGAAAAATCAGTTATCCAGCCCAGCTATAAAACTTAATAACTACAAGTGACTGGCATAGCAAACTATCTCTACTGGTGCAATAGTGACACTTTTATCTAGGGAGTTATCAACAGCTATCTAATTGGACTTAAACCCTGTCAGTGGGAAGGAACTTCTGGGTGGCACTGTAAATATGGTCACATGCACATGACAAGAGAGGTCATAAATCACAGAGACAACCCTATCTTCTTTATATGAAATGCACAAAAACTCAATAAAAATAATCAGAGAGAAAACAAAAGCATGTCAAAGATAAGATTTGTGAAATGTTAAGTTGAATGTGATGTTTCATGTGGTTCTTATATATACGGTGATAAACACATAACAGACACACACATACATTAATTTCCATCTCAATTGTAATGTAAGCTATTCTAATCATATTAACTAAAATCACAATTTCAATGTCTTATAAAGGCGGTTATTTTTATAAAATTAAGCAAAACATTGTCACCACAAGTCAAAATGCTGGGGCCAAAAAAAACCATTTTTATACTTGTACATATGCATGGATATAAAAAATTAATGAATGGCTGAAATCTTGAATTCCTTAATAATAATCTTCAGAACATCATTGGGTGCAGTCTTACAATTCTCTGAACATCTCACACAGAGACAATAATCGTATTTCCTATACAGGAAAGAAACAGATAAGACTATTAGGAGCAACATTTTGGTAATGCTGATGGAGCATTACAGATCAGCGGGGACCCCCAGGCGGCTTTCCCCCCATAGCATCTTCTGCATTGAAAGCAGCAGGAAGATCTGATTCCACATCATTTCCCCAATCATTTTTCTTCTTGAGAAGAATGACTATCAACTGTGAAGGAAAATTGAAGTCACACTAAACTAAAAAGGGAGGGGATTATGACATGAAATCCTATGGAAATACACAGGCCAAGGCAACTCTAAAAAATGAGAGCAATTTATAAAGTATACTACACATACAGTTGCCATCTATAGTGGAGTTTATAATTGCCAAAAGTTTTAGGTGGAATAGTTTAGGCTCAACAAATGATATATTTTATATGTGTCCTTGTATAGAATAAAAACATTTCAAAATAATATTAGTAAAATATAAAGAAAACCTTTTGCTACATTGAAATTTTTTATTACTTTTATGTATACAAGGGTATAGCCTGAATGTACATAAGTGCACCCATGTCATACAATGCCCAAAGAGGCAGAAGAGGGCATTGGATTCCTCTGGAACTTGAGTTACAGATGGTTGTTAGCTGCCATGTGGGTGCTGGGAATTGAACCTGGGGCCCTCTTCAAGAGCAACCGGTGCTCTAAACCACTGAGCCTTCTCTCTAACACTCTATAAAATAAGTGTTTCTGGAACCTGTACATCTAAGGCTCACAGAACATAGTGGAACAGGGGTAGAAAGAATATTAATGCATATTTTAACTTTCATCAGTGAAGTTCCCTCGTGCAACAGAGGGCAATGAACATAAAACACAAATGGCCAAATCATAGAGAATAAGAGTCTGCAGAGTGTGGGTCCTTGGACAGGACCTCTATATAAAATTTCACCCACCCAGGGCTCAAGGACCATTGTGGAAATGGGGGCAGAAAGATTGTAAGAGACAGGGGAGAAGGTGCATTACCATATAGCTCATATGAACCTACAGCAATGGTGTCAGCATGCACAAGACCTATGCAACCTCAAGCAGACAAAAAACCAACACAGAACTGTAGAAATGGATAGCAGGCTTCAATCTTAGATGAAGAACTATTGGCAGCTGATTGCTGCTGGCTGAGGGAGAGCTGATCTCCTTTAAGGGAGGGACTCTAGATATGGTGACTAGACCCGAGGATGAACTTACACTGAGGGACAGCTTGGTACACTAACTTGACTTGATAGACGTTAATACAAATGACAGCATGCATGAAATCCGGTAGGGGTCTATGGGCAGGTGCAGATGGGGGGAGGGGCATAAAGATAATTAAGATGGTATCTATGAAATACACAAAAATTCAATTAAAATGCACAAAGGAAAAAAGATCTACGCCTCAGTGATTTTTAGGTACTTTGTATATAGTTGTCTAGTTATATAGTCACAAATAATATATTGATTGATTTCAAAATTGCTAATGTCATATAGATTAAAATTCTTTTGTAATAAATATCACTATAATAAACTAAGCAAAGCAATATTTAAACTGAATTATATTTCTACCTATAATTATATAGAATAAAGTAAAATTTCACAATAACAACAAAAATGTGTTTCTGGTGATACTTTTGCTTCTAGTAAGGAAAGCAGTATTTGGATTCCTTGGAGAGTCCAACAAATCAGGGTGCTCAGAGGCCTCTAAGCCATTCTCATCAGCGCTGTGAACTATTATGCTAGAAGATACATGAACAAGTGTTTCCAATGAATGCACCTGTTTTGCTGATGTGCTGCCTCTTTCTTCTTTTGTTCTCTGCTGCATAAGACAGGATAAAAAATTGAAAGGGCTTAAAGCATTAACATCCCTTAACTGCTGGGAGCAAAAGTGACGGGAAACAGTTTGCTGGGTAAGCTAGCCTGCACACTATCATTCAGAATGAATCCCTGAACTCTAAGCTGATTTTGAAATTGAACTATTTTGGACACACAGGTTTTACGCACACACGTGCATAAAATCCACAGAGGAAATGATAATTACATTTGTGTAATTTTATTGAAATCACTGAGGAGCCTACACCGTTATTTTAGGGTTTGATCAAGAATAATATAGAAAACATTCTTATATATAACCCATAAATATAATTTTATTGTTAATGTATAGATAATCTTTCAGTTAGTCTGAATAACCAAAGACTGAATTGTCCAAATGGAATTTGTTTCACAGTGCAGCATTTGCAGATATAGTTAATGTTTTCTCATGCAGGTAATTTTCACATACATTGTAAGGTAGTTACCAATGTACATTTAGTGGAAAAAAATAAATTGAAAATATGGAAAAGTAAGATGTGAGAAAAAGATATTTCAATTTTCTTTGTAAGTTAATTAAAAGCTTAAAGATGTGTCAAAATGCATTTTGCATGATTTGAGATGAAATCTTTAAAATGCTGGATAATATCCCATAAATTATCATATCAACTACTGTACATAATCTTGTTATTTCAGGCAAGATAATTGCATGGCAAACAGCATTAGCTATTCATTAGTTGTAGCTGTTCTGATTCTTTCTCATCTGGGCAGATTTAATTTAGTGACAAGAAAAATACTGCAAATCAACTCTGTCATATGAACTAAGTAAATACAAGAATTAGTAAGTAGGAAGTAACGCAAACATACATGGAGACAACCTTTATTTAAAGAATCAAACTTCTTACATTGGCTTACTGTGATTTTACATTAAACAGTTGTACATGCCTTTACCTACTAACATTACTGGCCAAAATACTGTTGCTGATGTCAGTGGCACTGATGGTAGATATTAAAAACAGCCTTTAGTCAATTGACTAAATAATATCCTCCTTGATACTCACTTCCTGTGAAACTTTTCTGTGTCAGAATCCAAATTTCTTTCTCATTTTTCCTTAAGTGCATTATTTGTGGAAAGGTATACTATTGAGTTATGTATGGATATTTAAACTTTATGATTTATATTCTAAAAAGTTATAGATTTACTTTATATTCTCTGTCTCTGTCTTTCTGTCTGTCTGTCTGTTTCTCTCTTTCTCTCTCTGTAAGACCAGGTTGAACTTAAACTCACAGAGATCCACCTGCTTCAGCCTCAAGAGTTCTGGGATTAAAGGTTTGTGCCAGAACATCCACCTATATTTTCACAAAATATTTTAAAGTCAAAATAAAATTTTTTACTAGAAATAACAGATATTTTCCCTCCAAGTGATCAAATTAGATACATTTATGTGATAAATTATTCATTTATTTCATCTATGAAATCTTTCTTTAAAATCTGCATTTATAGAAATAATTTTATTTTTCAATTTGTCTTTTTTTGGTCTTTTTGAGACAGGGTCTCCCTGTAGCCCCAGCTGTCCTGGAACTCATTATGTGGACCAGGCTTACCTTGAGCTCAGAGATCCACCTGCGCCTGACTCCTGAGTGCTGGTATGAAAGGCGTGTGCCATCACATCCGGCCTTCAATTTGTCTTTTGTATTTTCCTAATAGTAATTGTGAACAAAATTAAATGCCAGAGTAAAAACTAGGTCATTTATATTGTGGCATATATCTAATAAGGGTAAAATTATTTTGAGTTTTAAACTTTATTCCTGATTGATTGATTGATTGATTGATTGATTGCTCTTTTGAGACAATGTCTCCCTGTAACCCCAGCTAGCCTGGAACTGGTTGAAGAGATCAGGCTGGTCTTGATCTTACAGAAATCTGCCTGCCTTTGCCTCTGAGTACTAGGATTGAAGGGGTGTGCCACCAAGCCTGCTCTTAATCCTTTTATTTTATTTTTTTTATCATATATAAGCTCCCATATTTTCTGAAAAGTTATGCCACTGAACTTGCACAGCCTATCAGACTATCCAGCTTCTTCAATATCATCCCAAAGGAACTACAATAAGCAAATCAGTGTTTAGATTGCAGGAAAATTTCATAACTAACTTGAGAGAAACCTAAGGGGCTATCAATAAATGATATAGCTCAGCATTGCAGAATCATTACATAGAAAAGAATTAATTTCTCCATTTTAATTTGAAAAAATTCATTTTAGGAAGAAAAAAATCTCAATTTTTCTTAAGCAATAATCTATATTTTATTCTTAATGTAAAAGAATGTATAACAAATAGATACTTAATATAGTGCTTGATGTCTTAGCTTTAGCAATTAGACAAGAGAAATATATGAAAGGGGTACAATAAGGAAAGAAGTCAAGATACATGCATTTGCAGATGACATGATTCTGTACTTAAAAGATCTTATAGTATCAATCAGAAAACTATTATATCTAATAAACCCTTAAAGTTACTAGTTACAAAATTAATATAAATGACAATATCCTTCGTATATAAAAATGAAGTCTCAGCAAAAGAAATGAGAAAACATAAACCATTTACAATAAATCCACAAAAAAGCACCTAGAAACACACCTAACCAAAGAAGTGTAAAACAGACCTGTATAATAAAAGCTTCGAGATGCTGAAAAAGGAAATCAAAGAAGATACTAGAAGACAGAGAGATCTTCCGTGCTCCTGGATTGACAGACTTAATATTGTGAAATGACTATACAACCAAAATTAATCTACAGATTTAGTGAAATATACACCAAATTGCCAACATTATATTTCACAGATCTTGAAAAAAAATTCCAAGAATTTGTATGGAATCACAAAACCCACAAATAGCCATAGAAACTCTAAGGAGTACATACACAGCTGGAGGTATCACAATACTCCATGTCAAATTATATGACAGAGCTAACATGACAGTCTAGCCCTGGCCTTAAAACAGACAAGTTGATCAATTGAACAGAAAAGAGGGCCTGGAAATAAACCATAAAAATTATGGTCACCTAATTTTTGACAAAGGAGGCAAAAATAAGCAATGAAAAAAAAAAAAAGCCTATTTAACAATTGATGCAGGAAAAACTGGATATCCACCTGGAGATGAATGAAAGTAGATTAATATCTTTTTTTGGTCTTTTTGAGACAGGGTCTCCCTACTCTCAGCTGGTCTCCCTGTAGTCCCAGCTGGTCTGGAACTCAGTATGTAGACCAGGTTGGTTTTGATCTCACAGAGATCCCCCTGACTGTGCCTTCCAAGTACTGGGATTGAAGGTGTGTGTCACCACACCAGGCTTCAAGATTAATATTTTTCACCTGTATAAAATCCAATTACGCCTTTAATCCCAGCACTTGGGAGGGAGAGGCAGGCAGATCTCTGTGAGTTCGAGGCCAGCCTGGTTTCCATAGCAAATCCAGGCCAGCTAGGACTACAGGGAGACCCTGTCTCTAAAAGACCAAAAAAAAAAAAATACAATTACATATGGATTTCACCATAATTTAGACCTTGAAATTAGGGAATTGCTAGGGGAAAAAACAAGAGAATGAACTACAAGACACTATGACAGACAACTTTCTGAGTAGAACATCAGTAGCACAGGAAATAGTTCCACATATTAAAACATAGAACTATATAAAATTAAAAACTTTCTTCAGGGACCAGTGAGATGGCTTAGTGGTTAAGAGTACTGGGAGCTCTTTCAGTAGACCCAGGTTCAGTTCCCAGCACCCACATAGAGGCTAAAAACTTTCTGTAACTCCAGTTCCAGGGAAACTGATACTCTCTTCTGTCCTCTGTGGGCATTGAACCCATGGGTTCATTTACATATATGCAGGCTAAACACTCATATACATATGTTTAAAAAGTTTCTCTATGGAAAAAGAAACTACCAGCAAAACACTCAGGCAGTCTTCAGAGTGGGAGAAAATCTTTATCAGCTTTGTACTCCAGACAAAGAACTACAGAAATATCAAGAATTTACAAAGAAATACAGAAATTAAATATGAAGGAAATAAAACTGATAATCAACAAATGGGTTAATAAAATGAACAGTTTCAAAACAATTACACAGATGGCTAACAACTAATTTGTAGTGTTCAACATCCCTAGGCATCAGGGAAATGCAAACTACTTTGAGATACAACCTTACTTTAGTCAGAATGGCCAACATCAAGAATCTGACAACAAACTTTGGAGAGGATGTGGGGAAAGAAAAAAAAAGATTGAAAAATCACAGCATACATTTTTCTTTTTAGACATTTTTCCATAATCTTAACACAGACAAACCATATAATGTTTATGAATTTGTATTTTAATGGCTTGTTCTCAGATATCTACCTTCTATCTATCTATTTATCAATCTATTATCTATCAATCACTTATCTATCATCTATCTATCTATCTTCTATCTAATCTATCTATCTATATCTATCTGTCATCTATCAATCATCTGTCATCTACTATCATTTCTCATCTATCATCTATCTATCCAATTATCATCTACCTTCATGATCATCACTTATCTATCTTTCCATCTGCCATGCTATCATGCTATCCCTTCCATCTCTATTCTTTAATAGCTTCTAATAGAACTATTAGCAAATACAGATAGAAAATTGCCCTACATACTGAATTTTGATTTCCGTGATTGCATTTGGATGACCACATGCATGACTAAGGGGCAGAAATAATTGCTGAGTAAGATAGTGGCTGAAAAATAAAACTCCTTATTGGGCTTAAGAAATGGCACAGTGGTTAGAAATGTGTACTGATTGTTTTTGCAGAGGACCAGAGTTCAGTCCAGAGCACCCACATCAGGTAGCTCATAGCCACCTGTAATGCCAGCCCCAGGGGATCTGAGGCCTGGTTCTGGCCTATATGGGTACCTTTACACATGTGCACCTACACACACACACACACACACACACACACACACACACACACACACAGAGTTGATTATAAACAAAATCAACCTTTAAAGAAATAACTCTTTTTACTATATGAAGATTTTATATTTAGAGATTCTGATGGAGCCATGATGAAACTTTCTTAGGATGGAGAAGCATGGATATATAGATAAGTTTCTAAGCCAGTTCCAGGCGCTATTAGCTATCCTTTTATTTACTCTTTTTATTGAATTCTTGTAAATTTAATACAATTTATTTTGAACATAATTTAGATCCCCTCCCTATCTACACAGTCCTTACTGCCCAAGACCAAATATATATATATATATATATTTGCATATGTGTGTAGAGTTACATCTGTGTCCACAGATGCCCTTAGATGTGTGTTCATTCACTGGAGCCTGGCCAGCCTATCAAGAGTCTCACCCTTAAACAAGATTGACTCTCCCCCTCTAAGCAGCCATTGATTGACAGTACTTCCTTAGTAGGTTTCTTACCCACTTCCACACATCTATACTGGAATTTTGTCTGGTTTGAGCTTAGGAGTGACTCGTACATGCTTTTTGCCATCGCTATGAGTTTATACTGAAACGGCAAAACTAACTCCATTTTGCTCTAGCTGACTTTTGCTTTACCCTGTGTCTCTGTCCACCCATTCCCACTATATCCAGCCAGGCAGAACATCTCAAGCAGGCAGTCTCAGGGAGTACATTGTTTTTACAATACTGGGAAACTTACAAGTACCCAGGTGGCACATCCAGGTTAGCACATCTTCCCACCCAGCCTAACTGAAACTTGTTAACTGAAAACTTCTTTGTTAAATGACTTGCTCTTGGTCTAGTGTAACTGATGATATGATGTAAGTATGGTTATCGACTTTGCCACTGGCATGATGAAATTGTGGTTTTAAGCTTTATAAATCCTGCCCTGCCTCTCCTCTGTGTGGAGAGTTCCTTTGGGCATTAGCCCCCTCTCTGACTGCTGACTCCTAATAAAGGATTCTTAATCCAACCATCATTATGTGGCATTTTTCTGTGCATCTCTCTCAGTATTACAATATGAGTAACTGACCAGCTGTCTGAAAAACTCTGTTTTAATGTGATCATCCATGATGTCTACTTCTAGCAGTCTTTCTGCTCCCTCTTCTGCAATGACCCCTGACCTTTTTTATATTTTATTTTTTATTCTTATTTTATGTGTATGCGTGTATTGCCTGCATGCAGGTAAGTGCGCCCATATCATACAGTGCCCGTGGAGGACAGAAGAGGCTGTCGTATCCTCTGGAACTGGAGTTACGGACAGTTGTTAGCTGCCATGTGGGCACTGGTATTCGAACCCAGGTCTTCTGCAAGAACAGTCAGTGTTCTTAACTGCTGAGCCATCTCTCCAGCCTGATCCCTGATCTTTGGGAGGCAGAAGTTTGATATAGGTGTCCTAATCAGGGATAAGCATTCTGTAGCCTCTTATTCTCTGCATGTTGGCCTGTTGTGGTTCTTTATGTTAATCACCAACTGTTGCATAAGGAAGATTCCCTGGTGAGCGCTGAGGGATGCATTAATATATAGGTATAACAATATGTCATTAGATGCCAGTTTTCTACTATATCTGTTTAGGAGAATGATAGTATTAGTCTCTCCCCTATGGCCTGTGACCTATCTAGCCTCAGCTTCCAAGGCATGATATCAATGTCAGGTATGAACTCTATTCTATGCACCCTTAAATACAATTAAAAAGTGCTTGATTACTCTCATGTTATTTGTGCCACTATTGCTCTGGTGGACATATGTTGCCAGACCAGTTGTAGTTCACAGGATTCACAGCTGGGCAAGGTCAACAATTTTCTCTTTGGCATATATAGCATCTTCCAGCACTAAAAAAACCTACCTAGTAGAGATAAATCTTTTAAGTCAGCACTAGCTTGATTTATCCTTGTTTGTTCTACAGATTATGTATGTAGTGTTATCAGCAATAGGGTCTTATTATCAAATTCTGGTGGGTAACCAAGAGCAGAGGCAATGGCTAGTATTGTTTAAAGGTCTATGGAACCCCCTGCTCAACAGCTTCAAATTTTATAATGCAAATGTATATGCTTTAAGAAATCTCTGTAGTTTATGTTTCCATATGAAGTTTTCTAAAGGCCTTTGGTGTTAGTTATCCCTCAGCATACCCCCTTCTCTGCCCTGCCCTCCCATTCTCCACTTCCCTTTCCCCCTTTATATCACTGAATTCTACCTTAAATCTGGATCCTCAAATCTATTATACTGATCAATGTTTCCATTTTACTGCTAGTACCATGGTGTCATGGGTATGTGATCTTGTCTTTGTTGAATGTGTGCTTTTATCTTTGTTTGCTTCCCCAACTTGATCAGTAATGGCCCAGCTGAGTAGTGATTGGTTCTCAGTTCAGGGGCCATTTTATGTTGATATACACATGGGGTGAACGAAGTGGTCTCAGTTCAGATAGAGATAGGTCCACTTGAGAGTTGAGATTCCAGAATTGACTCCACAGGGCCTTAGATCAGCAGGGTGGAATGGGGGCTGCTAGGTAAATAGGCTGGTTGATGGGTTAAGTTTGAGGATCTCACAGGCCTGGATGCATAAAGATTCTATTGATTGGAGAAGGCCTGAGATCTGAGATGGAGGGAAGTCACCATGTCAAGTCTGGGAGGGTGGGGATCTGTGGTAGGTGAAGGATCCCAATGACTTAAGGAGACCTGAGAGCTGAGATGGTGGGGTGTGGGGAAATCTCAAGAAAAGGAACTCAGAATTCCTGGTCTGGGGCTAGGAAGGATCCCAGTAACCCAGAAAAGGCCTGCAATTTGAGATAGAAGGACATCACCACTGCAACTCTCAGGGAATGCACAGATGCAGGGCAGGCAAGGATTCCAGCAAACCAGAAAGGTCTGAAAGCTGAGATGGTAGAAAGAAAGTAAACTCAGGACTGCAGGTCTGTGGTGGAGAATGATTCCAGCAACCCTAAGATGCCTGAGAACTAAGATAGTGGAGGAAATGACACATAAAATCTGGGGGGACATACATATATTACTGGAGACAAAATCATAAGAAGCACAGAATAAAGTCATCCAATCACTAACTACTCAGTTGGACTTGCAGGTGTACACACAGCGTTTCATTTTAGATAAATCAGATTGTATTGCATGTGTCATTTTTTTTATGCATTGTAATGAGAAATATACCACACAACCTCAATCCGCTAGACAAAAATATAATTCCTGTCTTCCTTGGGGACAAAAATTTCATGCAACACAAAACTACAGAAGGCATCCAGGTAGAAATATTGACAGAAGTACAATAAATACCCATCATTCCCTTAATGTCCCATTTAAAATGAGCTATAAGGCTTTAGACTACTCTAAGAAGAGTGTATCTAAGGATGATCATTATCAGATCTTTCCCAGGAACATATTAGAATGAATTAACTAAATTAACATACTTCTATAACAGCCTCAATATGCACATACACAAACATTAAATGTAGTTTAATTCACTCGCTGTATGTTTTGCCATATATTGCCACCTCAGAACATCTATAAAGCTCAGATGTTGTTAAATAATTAGATATTGCACAAAAATTTCCTTATTACTAAAAATTTGCTTATAGATCCATGGTTTTAATTTATAAGCATCTTCTATATGTGGAAATACTAACAGAGACATTCCTTCACCCTTCCTCTTCACTATGTCCATGAGTTGAGTTGTGAGGAGTAGATTAACAAAGGTTACTACCAGAAGACGTCTTCCTATAAAATAACAGCATATTTTTATTGAGATTATTTTGCTGCTTCTAACATACTTTGACCCTCAAACCAGGCAATATAACTGAACTACACAAATACAAGACATATAGTTAGCTTGTACCAATCTAAGAGTCACAGACCCTCCTCTCAACATTGTGATACCCAGCTGCCAAAACCCAGTTAGCACTCAGCACTTTCTCAAAAACAGCGTATCTAACAATTCCATCCTCCAAATGCAAGTAACTATGAAGTAACAAAAAATCCTTAAAGGGCATTGTTTTACCCTTCTGTTTTTACCATATTCGTCACATTTAAACATCTAGAAAGCCCAGTTGTTTCTAGTAAGGACTTAAATCCTTCAGTACATACTACAGCATTGAATGAACTTATGGGGCCACATGAAACTGGTCCCACAACACATTTCACAGAGTGGGTATTCGTCATTATGTGATCATTCACTACATTTTATTCCAAGATGTATAGTAAGTGTTATATGTAAAGGGTAGTAAACCCAACCTCTCCAGTGAAATGATGGCCACATTAAACTGATTTTGCCCTGTGCTCAACCATCCTTTGAATGTTGTTTCATTCCTTTGTTATAGAAACATTATTGTTCAAGGTTTTCAATCAGTAAATAGTAATTTGAGCTCTGTAAACATAGTTTGTGGATTTACCTTTCTTTTAAAGGTAAGTTATAAATGCAGAAATCCACCCCCGCCCCCAAATTTTCATTTGTGAGGTTGGAGAGAAGGCTCAGCAGTAAACAGCGCTGACTGCTCTTCCTGAGTACCTGGGTTCAATCCCCAACATTCACAGGGCGGCTACCAACTGTCTTTAACTCCAGTTCCAGAGTATCCAGTGTTCTCTTCTGGCTTTTGCAAGTATTGCATGCATGAGGTGTGCTTACATGCATACAAACAAAACACTCATACACATATAAATATGGAGCTGGAAGAATGACTCAGTGGCTAAGAGTACTGATTACTCTTGCAGAGAACCTAGGTTCAATTCCTAGCACCCACATGGCAGCTAACAATCGCCATTAACTCCAGTTCCATGGGAGTTTGATGCCCTCTTCTGATATCTGTAGGCATTGCATAACATGGGTGCACTGACATTGCAGGCAATACCCTCCTCATACACATAAAAATTATATATTTTGGAAAAAAATTTGCAAAAATTATTTCAATTGTTTCTATGTAGTCGGCATGAATAGTTTTATTTTTAACACATGTTTTGCCTTAAGAATGGTACCCATAAAAACTGGACGAATATGGAAAATGAAGAGGAAACAGAATAAAATAACACTTTAATGACGGGAACTGTATGGAAGAGGACTTTTATATCTGTGACACAGAAAGACAAATTAAAACATATTATTTTGGTCTTTGTCCCAAATTCTTGTGACAGAATGCCTAAAATTTTGAAATTTCCTGAATGACAGAAATATATTTACCACTCAGGAGACTCTTTACACAATACATAAATTTATATGTGCATGGGGTTGCCTTGGTAGATTAGACAGTTGAGATTGTTAGTCTGATAGTTTACCTGGCTGGATTAACAAACACCTAGGAATCAATGACCCATACATTTTGGTATGCCTGTGAGGGTGTCTCCAGAGAGGTTTAACCTAGAAGAAAGACCCACCTTGAATGTGGGGAGCACCATCTCATGGATGGATCCCAGCCTGAATACAAAGAACAAAAGGAGAAGGCCAGTTGAGCACTAAAGTTCGCGTCCCTGCTTTTTTATTGGATGCAAACCTTCCAGCATCTCCTACTGCCCTACCTTCCCTGCCAAGATGGACTGTATTCCTCCAAACTGGGTCAAGATAAATCCTTCCTTCCATGGATTTATCACAGTAATGAGAAAATGGCCAATGGTTAAATCATTCCTACATCACTATGCCTCCACTGAATCTAATGAACAACAGATCTGCCCATCAGGTAGGTGAGCTCATCAAGGTGCAGAAGCTTGTGAGCATCCCACTTTATCCTGTACCTTGTCTTACTTATCTCTTCCGTTTGACTGGTTTTGAGCTTCAAAGAATGCCAGTAGTCACATGTAAAATGCCCCCACAGTATTATATGCTATCTTAGCCAATTATCACATATGAGGGGATATAGTAACCAGCTTTGTACCCCTGTGACAGAACAGCTCAGCTAATCAATTTTTAAGGAGTACAGATTTAATCTGACTCACAGTTTTAGAGGCTCATGGACAGATCATTTGGTCCTACTGCTCTGGTGGCTGTGGGGAGGCGTTACATCATGAAAAGTACACATGGTAGCTAGGAAGCAGAGATGGCACCAGGGTTCCAAAGTACCCTCCAAGAGCATGTCCCCAAAGACTTAATTTCTTCTTGCTGATCCCATCTCCAGAGTTTTCCCACCTCCTGGTAGGACCTCAAGCAGGGGACCATGCCTTTATGGAACATTCTAGATCCCAACCATAGCAAGGGAAATCCTGGGAAATAGGAATTTATTTTCAATTGGGCAGAATTATGGGTACCCTGGATCTATAGTCAACATACGAAGTTTGCGTATTACCTTGCAACCAACCCATTAATCTTAGAGATATGTTGTGGCTTCTGGTACTTAGTGTCAGAATTGAATTGAACTGTTGGACAATCACTTGTATTAGAGAACTGGACAATTGGTGCTGTACGAAATGTTGCACATTCATTTGGGATGGCTAAACACCCTCTAATACTACTAAAAAACAAAAATTATAAATGACTTTATAACTCCATTCATTTTTAATTAAGAAAAGCAATTATAAGCAAATTTTGGCATGATTTACTTTCCATCAAAAGTGATATAGAAGGAAATGACCAAAGTGATTCATTCCTGGATTTATTATGTATTCAAGCAAGCCTTACTACATGGTGAGGGACAGCAAAAATCCTTAAAATAAAATAATAATACCTAGTGTCTGAAGTTCAGAGATTACAGCATGAGTATGAAATAGACATTTAAGCAAATATTGGCAAAGATGGAGATAAGCACATGGTTATGTTAAAAAATCACTGGATTTTGAGGGACAGAAGGAGGTCTAGTGCAGTGAGGAGGTGAAGGACATGGGAGCTTCAGTGGTGGAAGAGGTGGTGGACAACTCTGTCCTACATACTTCCTGTGTACACCCTGCATTATATTCAGTTAAGGGTTCTCCTTAGAATCAGAATTTTCCTTGTTAAGAAAACATGAAATTATTTGCCATAATGGGGGAATGTAATGACTCAGATGAAGTGGCCTGGCACCTTTTACCCATGCAGTACTTAGCTGTGTATTATTGGACATATAACTAGAATGCTGTGACAAAATCAGACAGATAATGTCTTGCTGATACAGAAAGAGGACAATTACTGTGCAATTGTCCTTTCAGCTTTCTACACAATATATGCTAGAACAGTATTTGTTTGAACTTCTGTTTTTATAAGAATATCTGTGAAATTTCAAGTGCACCATATATTGAGGTTCAGAAAATGGTACTACATAATGGGATCCTTATACATGCTGAATGCTTTAAAGAATTTCGAGGGCCTGAGAAACAGTATTAGAGTCCAAGTTTCTCTCTGTCCTCCTTCCCTCCTGCCTTTTTCCATTCTTGCTCCATGAAGAAGTCATAGAATCCAGGATTCTTCTTCTCCAAGGTAAGCCATAAAACTAGAAATATTATTGTACCCTTCTCTGCCTTCCTATACGATCTGGCCATAGGCCAGGTTTAGAAAGACAAAAACTGTTTTATCTCATTTTAGGACTCTTAATTTAAATTTATAATTGAGAGAGAGAGAGAGAGAGAGAGAGAGAGAGAGAGAGAGAGAGAGTATGTGAGTAGGTCATGGAAGTCGAAAGAGGGCTAGGAGAGGAAGAAGAGAAAGAGATGTTACTGGAACAGTGAGGGAAGGAAATGGAGGGCAATGGAATACTTAGGACATGGAATCGTGAGTGGGCTATTTGTACAGAAGTGGAGAACTGGCAAGAGGAGAATAAGGAAGAGAGAGGAGGGGAGTAGAGGATGGACTTGAATAAGGAAAGAGGGAGATATGTGAAAATGCAATATGAAGTTCACTACTTTGAACACTTAATTTAAAAGAGGAAAGTACAAAAACAAATAAAAGAAGGAAGTTCATTAACCAGGTGTTTCTAAGACTTCCATTGCCAAGTTCTACGCCATACCTTGGAAGAACTACTTCACAGGGTGGTCAAGAAGTATCTAGACAGATAGGCCTTGGTGGTTTTGTGCTCAGCACTTTTCTACAAGGCTGTTCATTGTTTATTAAACACAAACACAGAAAGACCGCTCTGTGGGTCTTTGGGTCTTTGTTTCTGAAAGCTCCCATGTCACTTGGACTGGTGAACTTGTTATGATTTCTCTGGTTAATCTGTTTTTGTTATAGGAGCATCAACTCTAACACTGAAGGGTATGCTACTAGGTATCCTACCTTTCTCCCCCAACACATGCGATAATTCTCTAGACACTTCCCTGAGCCCCTGTGAACACAACCATAAAGCAGCAGTGTGTAGAAGATGCCAGGCCATTAGGAAGCCTAGTGCCTTCCTTTCATTTAAAGTTGATTATATTTTATTTATTTATTTATTATGTGTGTGTATTCGAGTGCACACATACCACAGTGCAAATGGAGGTCTGAGGAAAACTTGAAGGAGTCAGTTCTCTCCTTCCTCTATGTGGGTTCCAATAAAATCAAACTCAGGTCATCAGGCTCAGCTGCCAATAACTTTTACATGCTAGGGCATCTCACCAGCCCCATCCTAGAGATTTCTTACATAGATCACACTGGTACATTTCAAACATCACATGAGCTTTTTTCATGTTACCTTGAAAGTGGTTTGTCCAAGTGAAAAAAGGCATATCTGTACATCTAATAAGACTATAGTACATGATGTAAATTTCATATAAAATGATTCTTTCCCTGTCATCACATGTATTTTTTTTTTGGTCTTTTTGAGACAGGGTCTCCCTGTAGCCCCAGCTGGCCTGGAACTCACTATGTAGACCAGCTGGGCTTGAACTCACAGAGATCCACCTGCCTCTGCCTCCCGAGTGCTGGGATTAAAGGCATGTGCCACCATGCCTGGCATCTGAAGAGAAGAGGGCTTTGGATTCTCTTAGGAGTTAAGTATGGTTCATAACTGCCATGTGGGTGCTGGGACTCGATCCTGGGTCCTCTGCAAGAGGAGTCAGTGCTCTTAACCGCTGAGCCATCTCTCCAGCCCCATCATATGTATTCTTAATAAGATACAATTTAATCTTAAATAAATGTGTAAAATTTAATAATATAAAATAATCCAAAGTGTCATTTTATTTGATGTTAAAGTTGTTAACATTTTCCTGAAAGCATACAATGAAAAATGTAATTCTACCTAGAAATGTTACTATAATAATATAATTCATAAATGATTCCTACTACACAGTTAATTATCTAGTTGGCTTTCTCATTACACAACTAAATAAAAAAATCATATCTATTCATAAGGACTCAGTAAGTCGGATATAAATGAGCCTTACATGGAACAAAGCATGGCTTTCATGACCTTTGAATTTTTTCATAACAGTTTGCTTCGTAGGACTTCAGAAAGATAAAGAAACTTTTCTCAAGTGTATTAACAATATTGCATGTATGGAATATCTTTCAAAGGAAGTTGTTTATGCAGTCACTACATTCCCCCCATTATATAACATTTATCATCTATTAATTCCCTTCAATAGCAGTTAAATATATTCAAGTATATTCCATGGATTTTTAAAAAATTCAAAATATAGTTTTAATACAATCCTACCATGATTTCAATGTTTCCCTCAGCCTAAACCAAGTCTTAACTGGAGTCTCAATCAGTTATGGCTGCTCTATGTACCATAAACTGAATGATTTACAAATTCATAAGTTTATTGTCAAGAGTTCTGAAGGCTTGGAAGTCTGAGATCAAGGTGCTATTAGCTCAGCCAAGGATGAAGGTTTTCTTCCAGACTGCAAAGTATGGACCTTCTGTTGTTTACAGGGTAGAACTAGAGCTAGTTATCTCTATCTTCTTCATATGATAGTAGTAATCCTTTAATGTGCCCTCTGCCCTAGGCCCGATTACCTCTCCAAAACAAATAATACCATCCCAGAGGAATTGCGGTTTTAACCTATGAAGTTTGAGGAGGATACAGTCATTCAATCTACTGCACTTGGTATGACCTTCGGATGCAGTTCTAGTTTGCTGTTCCAGCCTCTTTTTCAATGTTTCTGTGCTCTATGTTTCATTCAGTCTGCAGTTTCCCAGTACCTCATGAATTCTTTTTCTTTTCTGGCCCAGGGTGCTGCGCATGCTAGATGCCCACATGACCACTCACCTACACTCCCAGCTCTCTGAGGTTTTATTTATTTCATCTCCTGCGTGTTTACATTTACCTTACCTCTTAGCTTAGATTTCATGGCTTGATTTCCTCCTCTCCCTTCAACAGCTGGGTTATTTCTTTCCCAGGCATCAGCACATCACAGAAATTGTCCAGCAGGAGCACAGCAGGATGCATCTTCATATATGATAACAAGGCTTCCCTGTAGCTTGGCTCCTCAGACATTTCCTGTCTTGTCTGATCATTCCTTCAGGATGGATTTATAGGACTTTTATCAAGTTAAAGGAGTATTCTTAGTAGAAATCTGATTGCAGGTGTCCGAACCCCATATCTAAGCTCCAGTAAAATTAGCATCTGCATCTGAAAAATGTCCCTTCCTCTTATTCAGGAAAGTAGGTTACCACCCCATGTAATGAAGAATCTTTCAGAATTGAAAAGTCTCTAAAATATTTTAGCTTTTTTCCTTAATTTTTTTTTCCCCTTTGAGACAGGTACTCCTGTAGCCCCAATTGGTTTGGAACTCACTCTGTAGACCAAGCTGGCCACAATCTCGAAGAGATCCATTTGTCTCTGCTTCTTGAGTATTGAGATTAAAGGCATGTGCCACCATGTCCAGCTTCAACTCCTTTAAAAAATATTTGGTGTTTTAAAATTGTTATTGTTTTACTCATTTTTCTCACTGCACGCTGAAGAAAAGGTAAAATATAATCATTTATCTCTATCTCTATCTATCATCTGTCTATTTATCTATCTATCTGTCTGTCTGTCAGTCTATCTATCTATCTATCTATCTATCTATCAGTCTATCTATCTATCTATCTATCTATCTATCTATCTATCTATCTATCTATCTATCTATCTATCTATCTATCTGTCATC
>NW_008349989.1:1356511-1371041 GCF_000622305.1 Nannospalax galili
CTATCTATCTATCTATCATCTATCTATCTATCTATCTATCTATCTATCTATCTATCTATCTATCTATCTATCTATCTATCTATATATGCTATGTGCCCATATTTGGTTTAATTTCTGTTTAGATACATGTATTTGCTACTGAGTCACTTTGAGTGAGGATAAAATATCTACCTACATTATTGCTCTAGTGTCTTACAGTAAAGTATAAAGGGAGTATGGAGCTCTTTGTCTGAAATATTCATTTTATATAATAAAAGAGATAGGAAGAAAGGAAGAATGGAAGGAAGGGAGGAAGGGAGGAAGGAATGAAGGAACAGCTGACCCTCTTAAAACAGAGACCTCTAGATAGGCTGACTAGATTCACCAGAAGGGTTAATACAAGGACAAAGCATTTTTTTCTCTTGTAAAAAAATAGTCTTGCATTCCTGGCCCTCTGCTACATGAGGGTGCTTCATTACTGAGAACCAAGTGAGTCATTAGTGTCCTCTTCTTTATCCCTATTCTATGTACCATGAGCCTTAGGTATAGAGGTTACATTGTAGATGTGTCCCTTAAGCCTGGGCAATTCATAGACAATGTACGTGTGTGACCAGTTGTGGTCCTTGGTAATAGTCTCTGACTGGTACAAAATGAGCTTCTTTGATGAGTGGTGACTGAGATATTTGTCTGTAAATATAAGGATAAATATTTTGCACATAGTAAGAAATCACATTAGTCTAACGATGTGACAGTCTTGGGGTTTTCTGTAAGAGCTATGACCACTCTAGCCATATGTATTAGGTTATCTTTACAGTACCACACTTGAGTTTCCTCCCTTTGAGTGGCTTTTAGCTGTTGATTATCCCCAAGATAAAAGTGCCACTACTGCACCAATGATGTATGCTATGCAAAAGTGTAGAGACCATGAGTCTGCTGAAAGCTGGTCCTTGGACAGGATCCCTTTATTAAACTTCACCCACCCAAGGCTCAGGGACCATCATGGAAGAGGGAGTGGAGAGATTGTAAGAACCAGGGAGGAGGTGCATGACCAAATGGAAATAGAGTCCTAAAAGCTCCTGGGAACCTGCTGATATGATTCTATAGTAACGGTGTCAGCAGATACAAGTTCCATGCAAACTCAGGCAGACAATAGCTGAGCAAAGAACTGGGAAAGTGAATATCAGACCCCCAATCTTATCTGAAGGAATGTTGTCAACTGATTGCTACTAGATGAAGAAGAGCTGATCTTCCTAAAACAAGGGACTCTAGATAGGCTGACTAGACTCAGTGGCCAGACTTGCAGTGGGGAAGAGCTGGGGACACTGATAGCACAATTGGCCTTAACAGGGATGACAGAATCTATGGGCTCCAGTGGAGGGGAGGTGGCTATGGGAGAGTACCAGTGGGGATGGGTTATAAAGATTATTAAGATTGTTTGAGACGTTCTGTATGAAATGCTTTGTAAATTCAGTCTTCCCAAATATTCACTTCCTTAAAAATTGCTTTATCTTATGAAAAAAAAAAGAAAAAAAGAAAACTAATTATATGTAAATATGAAGCTCCCTTGTATGTTAAGGGGACACACTGGAGCATAAATTCTTAAATATGAAAAATAAGTCACAATTTTGGTGTGTTCTGTAAACATGACTTTCCCTTGTGCTTATTCTCATGTACAAAGTCTCTCCACAATAAAATAAATACCTTTAATAATAATAATAAAAATAGCTCTTGCCTTTTTATTTTTAAAAACAGTTCTCAGAGAATTTCCTGCACTGTACTTTGTTCAAATTCACCCCCCAGCCACTCCCCATACTTCCTCCTGGAACAACCCCCGCCTCCCTACCCCATTCTAACTTCTTATCCTCTTTTAAAAAAGCAATCCATCAACTGCAATTTGTGCTGCCCAAATAATCCTGAGTGTGGGGCTAGCTACATCTTTAAAGAAAACACACTCTCCCATCCTCAGAAGCCATCAACTGTGCATAGATCTCCAGGGGCTAGTATTCATAAATCCTTCTCACTTCCTGCTAGAATGTTGACTTGATCTTGTGTAACCACAGCTGCTGTGAGTTCATGAGTACAGTGGTCCTTTCATGTCCAGAAGACATTATTTTGCTCTGGTCCTTCCTGACCACTGGCTCTTTTTCTGCCCCTCTTCTACAATGGTCATTGAGTCTTAGGGGTATGTGTGTGATACAGATAGGACATGTCTTTTTATGAACTTATAAAGTTTTCTTCATAGATACCTAACATCTTGGCTATTGCTATGTTAAATCTTTTTACAAGCTTGCATGTGATGTAGTTTTTTAGGTACAGACATGAATGTCATTTAAAGCTATTGTCATAAACATGAGACATAGTCCTGTCCTGTAAGAATGTAAATTTCATTATAGAGCTATGGATTGTATTGGTATAGTGTGTAACATGACCCTAAAGAAGGTTAACATGGAACAAATTGAAAGTGATGGAGTTGGAAATGTCAGCTGATTTGAGAGACATTTAGGAGGTAAAGCAGAAAGATGTAGGTACGAATGTTAATGGATAAAACCAAGTGTCTGATTCAGATATCTAAATGGAGTGGCCACTTCTTGTTATATGACTAGGGATGAAATATAATTTTTGTTTCCTTTAAAGGCTTCTAGTTTCTTTACATTTTCTAAACCATGAAATAAAGAAGGTAATTTATAAACAATAACATCTCCAATTTTTGAAAAATTTTTATTATTTATTTATGTGTATATATGTATCTGTGCATGTCATCCAGAAGAGGGTGTTGGATCCCCTGGAACCAGAGTTACAGGTCACTGTGAGTCTCCCAGCATGGGTGCTGGCAACCGGACTCAGGTCTTCTGGAAGAGCAGAATATGCTTTTAACAGTTCAACCATCTCTCAAGCCCTGCAAACCCCCATTAAAAAATAATGCCGTAAAATTTCAATGTGATATAATTTGAAGCAAAATATTATATTGAATTTAATTTTATTGACAAGAGTAAAATGTGAAATTGGTTTGGACATTGTTTTCATGTATTGTGTCATAAGATGGCTTACAATTCTAGAACTGACCTAAAAGGCAATGCTTTACTTGGATTCCTTTTTTTGTATTTCATCATTAGTATCTTAGATTACTTATGTTAGAGTAAAAGAGTCTAATGTGTGACCACATTAGTAGGTTGAGGGAAATAAAGCTCTCCAGCAAAATGAGGAAATGTCTCAGAATATTAGTGGAGTGACTTATGACGTTGTAGGTGATCTGCATTAAGTAAACTGACATAGAGACCCTTGTGTTCCTTCTTCACATTGGACGTAATTTAAATGTATAATCCCACCTTCTGCCACTGCTTTTCCTTCTATGAGTTGTCACACCTAGGGAAAAGACAGCGAACCCTGATAAATCATAGGAAAAAAAATAGAGCTTTGTTACAAAATTTTTGGTATTTTGAGCACAATACAATCTGTTTAGCTTTAATAGCCATGCAATCTGAAGAACAGTCTATTTCCTCTCTTTATCCAACCATCCGCCTACCATCTATCTATGTATTACACATCTATGTATCTCTATTTGCGTTAATTTCACAGGGGCTAAAAGCCATATTTTATGGCACACACGGCATATGCTCTAATTTGCTAGTATCAATTCTCATGTGAAGAATGGAGTAAGATGAGAAAAATAACTTCAAAGTTTTAAATATTTTAAAAGACTTTGAAAGCTTTAAATATCTAATATAAATATTTGAGTATTTTATGAGTCCAAAGCTCTGAATTACAGATGAATTTCAGTCACTAATGTATGCACATCACTATTGAATTATAGTGGTATAATTAAAGCAAACGGTTTCTCAGATTTAGATGTTGCTATGGAATGAACCATGGTGCTATAAAATGCAAAGGAATTCCAAGTAAACAATGTTGATTGAATAGATTGCTGCAGCTGATTAGCGTATTCAAAATGGTGTCATATGATTTTGTTGTCACTTAGCTATGATAAATAAAATTTCTCCATATGTTTTCAGTTGAACAATGTGATAAGTGACAACTCTTTAATTAACTTAGGACTTGGTGATTTCATCCATCTAATGCTTGCCGGAGTGCATACATTAATGTAGCTGACTATGTGTTAACACTTGCTAACTTGACATTTTCTAGATATGTTGACAGGGGAAAATTGAAAATAAATTTTCAAAAGGTTAGTTAATTACAGATAATAAATTTTGTTATGCAAATGTGGAAATGATTTAATTTTCTAGTTACTCATATTAAAGCATAAATTAAAGTTTACCTTTTATTTGCATGTTAAATTGCCAGTCAAACTGAAGGTTACTCAATTACAAGGAATTTTAAGTTTCTAAGTGTTCTGATCTTTTCCATCAGAGGAAATATGGAAATCTGATTGTTTCTTTGAGATATTCCTTTGCAGTTGAGTCAATGTTACATCCTATTTTATTACTAATTCAATTCCAGAATGTTCCTGCCTATCTATGACCTGTAGGAAGATGCAAGAAAAATATATTGTTGTTTTACTAATTCATTTAACTCAAACCTATTCATTTTATCTGAAAAAAATGTGGTTCAATTTGATTAGTGTTCTTTTATTTTTGAGTCAGGGTCTCCCTATAGCCCCAGCTGGCCTGGAACTTGCTATGTAGACCAGGCTGGCCTCTATCTCACAGAGATCCACCTGCCTTCTGAGTGCTGAGATTAAAGTGTGTCCCACCATGCTTGGCTTTAATCTTTTCTTATACAGTATAAATGACGGGGAAATTCAGCTAGAGGACATCTGTGTATTAACCATGTGATAGGATCGTGTATTATAATGGCCTTTCTGTTCCTTCTTCCAGCTAGCATGATATTGTTTGCTATTTTTTCTCTCTTTTCTCCTCTTCTTCTTGCCTTTACCTCACATTCACCTTTTATTTCTTCATCTTCTGTCAATATCAAATACTAACAGAGGTGACATTTTAAAATCTAACTCTAAAGGTTGTCATTTGATATCCAGGACCACTGACACAATCCCAAACCCGTAGATGCTCAAGTGCCTTCTATTGAATGGCACAGTATTTGAAGCCACCTGTTGTCATCTTCCCACATGCACTGTCATCTCTATTTTATTTAAAATACCTCATACAATGTAAATGATATATGAATATTTTATATTGTATTTTCATTCCTACTATTTTTGTTGTATTATTTTATGATTTATTTATTTTTAGTTTCTGCGTATGGTTGTTTTGCCTACATGTATGGAAGTGTACCGTTGTTGGACAATGACCATGGAGGCCAGAAGAGGGCATGAGCTCCCCTGGGACCGGCATTATGGACAGTTGTTAGCTGCTGTGTAGGTGCTGGTACTCAAACCCAGGACCTCTGCAAGAGCAGCTCATGCTCTTTACTACTGAGTCACCCTGTATTTTTGAATTTTTTTTTCCATTATTGATTGAACAAGAAGGCTGACTGCAAGGAGAAATTCATAGAAAAATTTTGCTAAGATGAAGGAAATATCAACTATATCATAAGCTGTGGCTCATACAGCTATGATTCAGTTTTACATTTACTTATTAATTTAGTTAATCTTTTCTGTTTGTTTCTGATACAGGCTCTTGCTATGTATGTCTTGCTTACTTGTAGTCTCTATGCAGCAGTCTGGCTTTGATGCTGCAGCGATTCTCCTACTTCATGCTTTCAATGGCTGAGAGTGAAGGCTCGTGCAGATACATCTGCTTCTAACTGTTACATTTTCTTTTCAGAAAGAACAGGTAAATGGGAAAAACAAAGTCAGATTCTTTATCATTCTTTCATTCCTTCCTTCTTCCTTCCCTTCCTTCCTTCCTTCCTTCCTTCCTTCCTTTTCTGCTGTAAGCATTTGTACTCTTTATTTCCTATATAATTTTTATGTGCTCCTATTAACTACTTCTATGTATCTCAAAGGAAATTATACGACTTGGTAGAGAAAGTACAGCCTTTTGATGGTGTTTTCTGGAATATAAGTCTTTTAAGACAGCATACATCATATGCATTTATGGTTCCTAGAAATTTGGCTCAGTGAGTTTTTAAATTTATAGGCCTTCTCAGTAAAGATTCAAAGCATGTGTCACGCACATAGAGAAACAGATTCGACTCATTGACTTGAGCACACTATACC
Source organism: Nannospalax galili (assembly GCF_000622305.1). Lineage (NCBI taxonomy): Eukaryota > Metazoa > Chordata > Mammalia > Rodentia > Spalacidae > Nannospalax > Nannospalax galili. The sequence goes on from NW_008349989.1 coordinate 1,362,627, forward strand.
ATTTATCTCTGAGTTATTGAATCTGATAGCAAACTGTAATGGTAATGAATAAAATATCACAAGCTAAATATTGTGTAATATATTAAAATCAACATTTTCCACAATGTGTTGTGCTTCATCATATTGTAAAGCTGATATATGACTATGTATCAAAAAATCACAAGAGAATTTAGCATCCAAAATTCAAGTGATAATACAAAATGCTCATATAAACAACTGCTCCTCTTTTAAGCCTTGGGATTCTTTCTTAGAGTTTGCTTAGAATTTCAGTGGTGTTTCTCCTTCCTGTAATCTTAATTACATCTGTAGAGAAACTTTAATTTAACACATTAACATAGCCATCCTTGTTTTCAAGTATCTGTACCACTCACATTTTTCATCATAAAGCAGAATTTAATATTTATTTAATAGAATTGTATATAAATTAGTAATGAGACTTCACTTCTTCAGAGACAGTCATTTAGTGATAAGAATGATGAGGAAAAGATTTAACTCTTCCTCTGTGCACGTGTTTTGGAGTAGAGATGATGATGCCAAGCCCTCTCCTCAGGATGTCCAGCAGTCCTTGCTCTCCTCTGCTCCTCATCCTTTCTCTCATCGTTCATTTGCACAAGGCATTTGCTCTAAGAAATTATCTTATTATTTTTACATCTTTAGATGAGGTTTGCATATCGTTTTGAAGCCTGTTTAAGTTACATGTTCCTGCAATGCTATATGCCCCCACCTTTCACATATCAATCAATAACCTATGTGAAATCCCATACACTTCTTTCTGCACTATTTTTCTGAGACTTTCATATGCTTGGAAAATGAACTTCATGAGAGTTTCTGCTATTTATATTGATATGACATCAGGTTTATTTGTAGGATAGAGAGTAAGATTGGCTATAATTTTTTGTATTAAATTTCAGAGACTACATTCAGTTGTTTTTGTCTTCTGACTTCTTGTTTGTTTGTTTGTTTGTTTGTTTGTTTTGTCTTTTTCACACAGGGTCTCCCTACAGCCCCAGCTAGCCTGGAACTCACTATGTAGACCAGGCTGAACTTGAACTCACAGAGATCGGCCTGCCTCTGCCTCCCAAGTGCTGGGACTACAGGAGTGCCACCACGCCCAGCTGTCTTCTGACTTCTTAAAAACCAACCATGAGGGTTTTTTTTATACCTGATAAAACTACTTGAAAAAAAATCACATCATTAATAGGCGATAGGGTAGATAATATTTAATACAGGCTTATTATACTGTAGACATCCATGTACCACAATAAGCTATGTCTGTATGCATTATTTTTATGGTCACTTTAGGGCTTAAGATATGTACCCTTAAATTATCATAGTTTAGCATATGATTTATGAAAAGAACTGCTATGCTTCTACTTACTCTAGATTTTGTATTGCAGCTGTCATATGAACTGTATATGTTTGTTTTACAAAATCTCAAAATTGATAATCTACCTTTTAAAGGAAACCAGTCAAAAATTAAATGACTTTTTACTTTTGGTAATTTTTTTTTATTTCTAAGGTAATTATAAGGAAGCATTTGGTGTTGCCCTTAAACATGAACACTTGAATATCATTTCATCAGCAATGCATGTTTTTAACAATCTCTCAGCATTTATTGATACCTGATAATAACATAAGGATCATCAAAACAATACAAATAAATGTTGCAGACTATGCTCCCACCAGACCCCTTTAAAAAAGAACAACCTGTATTGCCTTCTTAGCTTCTTACTTCTTTGATCATTTCTAGTTGGAGAATAATATCTCCTTTTAGCACAATCTAACCCAGTTGTTTCCTTAACTTTGTTTTAGAATGGATCTCTTCTGCATCATCTAATACAAGGTTCATGTACTCATCAAAACCAATCATACAATTCTATGCAGATATTCACTTGCTCCAAGAGCCATACCTGTATCTGAGATCTATTTTTTATTTTTATTTGTTGTTATTATTTTTAACAGAGCATAGGTAGTGGTTTATTTACAGAAGAGTGGGCATTCTAAATTTATGAGTGTGCTGCAAAATCCACACTCAAATACAGATCCTGTGACTGCCTGATAGCCACACAAAATGGTGAGAGAGGAGCCTCTGTGTACTTGGCTTATAGATCCTTTGCTCCTCCCCTCACATGTAGCTATGGTTTACTGATTGGGTGGGAGGGGTAACTGATTCCCCCATCAACTCCTTGATGAGTGTGGGAAGGAGGTATGACTATAGCTTGCTGGCATACTAGTCGGAGGACATTTCCAGGTAACATTCTACCCCTTCCTCCAGCTCTTACATTCTTTCCATCAATGTCTTCTGCAAAAGTCCCTGAGCCTTGTAGGGGGTAGTAGGTATGGGATGATCTCTCTCCCATTGTGGCAAGGCACTGAACTTTCTGGTATCTGCATCATCTGTTCCATGGGCTGTTGGCCAATTTCAGTGGGATTCCATCTACTATAAAAACAAACACAGCAAGAAGCAAGAATATATAAACAGTGACAGCTATACTAACAGCCTATGGGTATAAACACAAATGCTTGGTCGGTACTGTAGTAGGTGCATCATTTCCATCTAACAAAGCAATTGTAGTGATTTCCCACTGGGACCTATATTCTCCCATGCCACAGGGGTTTGGCTGGGTCTACAGTACCAGATGTGTGTTCCACCCCTAGGAGCAGGTGAGTTATATCCAATTGAAAATTTGTTGGTTGCACATACACTAGACACTTCACTATTGCACCAGCAGGAACACCTTGTTTGATATGTTGATAGTGCAACATGTGGGGTCTGTTGTTAGGGAGAACTATAGGGGACAGTTCTCCACCTATCATCTGCATGTTGCCTTTTGGTACCATGAAAGCCACCCATCCAGCGGAGTTTCCAGCCTAGTCCAAGCTTGATTTCGCCCTCTCCTGAGCTCATATCATGCAATTCTTCAGCAATAGGGATTTTTCTATCCACTTCCAGAGTATAACCAACATTATTGGCAATGGCCTTTATTGTTTTGGGGACCTCTAGTGTCCCTCAGGCCCACAGCTCAGAGGGGGCAACCCATTTCTGGTACTGGGATTTTCATTTAACAACCCTATTGCTTTTGGAAGGGCTTTCTTCCTTTTTTTTTTTTTTTCCACTGTGTATCTGGAGAATTCCCCCCTTTTATTCCCATAGTTCTTTGTATAGTCCTTGCCTCCTTAACTGCTCCCTTTTTACATATTTTTCCCTTAATACCACATTTATCCTACTATTCTTCTCTCTAGGGCTCCTTGTTTTCTTTACCTCCATGTTTTCCTTTCATATTCCTGGTCCCTACAGTTGCATCACGATATGCTCTCACTTATAAGGTTTGGTACTAGGATCCACAGATGAGGGAGAACATACATCTTTTGATTTTCTGAGTCCATGTTACTTCACTTAGTGTTTTGCTTATCTGTAAGTATATTTATTTTGTATTAGTATTGGAGATGATTTCTGGGACACATTGAAAGTTGTCTGCTTTGTTCCAGAAACTTGAAGATTGCTTTCTATTGTCTCCTTGCCGAGATTGCTCCTGGTAATAACACACCATTATCCATTGTGTTCCTTAAGAGATTCATGTATCATTTTTTCCTCAGGCTTCACTTAGGACTTTTCCTTATACTTAGACTTACAATCTGTTCAACTTGAATTGTGTCCTTATGTGTCATATTTGTATATAAAACTAAGGTCTCAAAGAGATTTTTGTTTGTGTTATAAGATAGGGTGGGGCCTATGAAATGGCTCAGTGAATAAAGCCTTTGCTGCTGAACTTGACAAACTGAGTTCAAAGATTTATTTATTTTTAATTTATATTTGTGTGTGTGTGTGTGTGTGTGTGTGTGTGCATGCGTGCATGCCAGAAGAGGGTGTCAAATCCCCTAGAGCTGTAGTTACACGTGGTTCTGAGTCACTCAACAGGGGTACTGGGAATGACACTTGAGATCTATGGAAGAGCAGCCAGCACTCTCTTGATCACCAAACCATCTCCCCAGCTCCCTTGATGAACTGAGTTCAGTCCCCAGAACCCATATGTTGGAAGGAGAGGACTGACTCCTGCAGGTTTTCCTTTGACCTCCACAAACTCACCGTGTCATTTCCATTGCCTTTCAGTATGATTCATCATTTTTGGCATTAACCTTGGTAGCTTTAGTCAACTACTGTTTGTCATAACATTCCACTGTTCAGTTATGCCTTTTCCTGTCTATACTTTCCTCTTGTAAGTTAAGTTAGGATGTATAGCTTACCTTCATCAAATGGGAAATTGGTCTTTCTCTTTTTCAGTGGGAAATATGAACATAAGTCATTTAGAATGTGATATATGTTTTTTATGCTCATATTGACTAGGATGCAAGGTTCATTTATTTGGCAAAACCCTGGTCTGTATGTTGCCATAAAGGCACTTTGCAGCTATTGCTAGCATTTGTGATTTGTTGACTTCAAATAAAACAGATTATATTTGTAATTTAAGTGGGCCTCATTGGATCAGTTGAAAATGTTAACAGCAAAACCCCTGAAATTTCCCAGACAAAAAGAATTTTGGCTTCGATACTGTATATATGATTTCTGCTTGTGTTTCCAGTGTGCTGCTATGTCTCATAGAAATTTTCTCCTCTTCTCTATCCTTTCATCTTCAAACAAATGCTTGGTAGAATTAATTGGTGAATTCAGTAGGGATTGGTGATTTAGTTCTTGTGACCTTATTCATTATTAATTCTTTTTATTGAATTGATGTATGCCTATTCAGTTTATTTATTCTTGTGTGAGTTTTGGTAGACTGTGCTTTTTAAAAGAGCTAGTCCATTTTGCCTTAGTTCTCTAATTTGTAGATAAACATTATGGTTGTTTTCTTTTTAAAAAAGTTATTTATTTAATAACCACATACTTAGAAGAAGCATTTCATTTCAACAGCATTGACATATTCAATAACAATTTCCAGAGCTAAGATGCATTTCTTTCAAAATTGGCTGTAAAGTTTTAGGTTTACAGTTGAATTATTGCAGTTATACAATAGTGTAGTCAGTATAAACCCTATAAGACATAAAATTAAATGAGATTTTAGCCTTTAAAAAATCTCCATTTCATTATTAAAATACATAGTTTCATATAGACAAATTCATTTTTAATGCAATTGACATTAAGATGTTTGCACATGCATTTTTAATCTCTATATATCTGATTATTACTAGTCACAGTCACTTACTTTCTGAGCTCCTTGGCTTCTGAGCATGGATATAAAGTCATTAGGTAGCTTTCAATGGTAATGTTTTTCACATCTACCAGTTATTAAAGAGCAAATTTTTATGCCTTGAAGAATTTTTTTTTCTTTTTTTAAATTTATTTATACACCGACTTCCCACATAGCACCCTTCCATACCCTCCCTCCCCCGACTAGAGCCCTTATACTCTGATATCCCTGCTACTGTCTTTCCAGTTGAATTAATAGTTATACAATATTGAACTCAGTATAAGCCCTGTAAGATATAAAATTGAATGAGTATTTAACCTTAGAAAAATCTCCATTCCATGTTAGAATATATTGTACCTTGCAGAAAGACACATTCTTTTTGCTACTAATGCTGAGATGTTGGCACATGCATCTTTAATCTGTATGAATCTGATTATTAGCAGTCATAATTGGCTGCACTTGGACCCTTGGCACCTGTGTATGTCTATAAAGTCATTGGGTAGATTTTAATGGTAATGTTTATCACCTCTACTAAATAGCGTGATGTAATTTCCATACTTCCTCTTCAAATATAATACATTAAAAATTTGCTAATTTTTTTTGTGTGTATATCACACAGAACATCCCAAACCATCTTATTCAACTATACATCCACTTCCCAGATGGCACCCTCCCATAGCCTCCCTCCCTCCACTAGAGCCCTTATACTCTGATAACCCTGCTACTGTCTGCTGTGTTATCAGCACTCCTAGCCATTCCCCACTACTTACCCTTCTGGTGAATATAGTCAGCCTATCTAGAGGTCTTTGTTTCAGGAGGGTTAGCTGTTCCTCATCTAGCAGCAATCAGTTGTCAATATTCTTTTAGATAAGATTGGGGTCTGCTGTTCATTTTCCCAGTTCTATGCTGGGTTACTATCTGGGAGTCCCTTTGGCCACACTGGCCAACAACTCAAAAAAAGGTATCTCCTATCTGGCCTTGTTGCTTGTTATGTAGCTTTTAGCTATGCATATGGACTCTTGAGAAATTATGTAGGCCCCTTTAATCTTTGGTTATACTTTCCTTTTGGGTATTTAAGGCCATACAGTTGGCCCAGATAACCAATTTATTTTTACTCTTAAGGGATTTGAGGATCTGTTCCTCAGGGGTCACATGGGCTTGGGAGGAGCCCCTGGCTCCTTTCTTTTACCAGTTCTGCCTATGTGAAGATAAATTAAAGGTTCTGCTTGACCATCGTTGGCTTTGCTTGGAAACATGGAGGAAATGATTTCTCTGTGTTGACCCTCCTCTGTGTAGAGTGGACACTGGTTAAAGTCCATCTGGTGGGGTCTCCTCAGCTTCCTTGATCAAGAGGACAGGTGACCCACCACAATTACAGGACATTTTGAGAGATGCTCATAGTCCCTGGAACTAGTTGACCTAGGAGGGCAAGGAGCAAAAACTGTCCTTTATGTCCCTCTGACCAAATTAGTATAGGCCTCAAATTATGTCTGTTAAACATCCAAGAAGGTAGTTCCACCAGTCTGGTACTTTTAATTATTGTGTGTCATATACATATATCTTGTACAAAGACCAATTATTCTCAGATAAACCTTACCTAGACATATATTTCTTGAACAGTGATCTGTCTCATCACAGTGCTCCATTGCTGCCTCACAATGGTGCATATTGAGCTAGTTGTACGTATAATTTGTCAGTAGGTTGTTGGACTAATATGGTTCCCTCTGGTTTTTTAAAACTAGCTAGATATTATTTATCTCTTACATTGTCTAACCATTTCACCATGGTTTCTCCATTTAAGGTGCCCCCATTTTTCCCATTTCTCCCTTAATAATACCTCTCTCCTATGGTCCCACCACTCTTGAGGTCTTTCTTTCCCTTTATCCCCTAGGTTCCTTGTATAACCTTCCCTACCCCATCCCTTAAACTAATCTAATTTTTATACATATCTCCCTTATTAAGGCCTGTTTCCTACTGTTTTTCTCTTTCAGGTTCTTTCTTTTCCTTTACCTCCCTGCTTCTTTTCCATTATCCTGGTTCCTGTAGTTATGTCTGGATACCTACTCACCTATCAGGATATGGTTCTAGGATCCACATTTAAGGAAGAACATATGTCGATTTTTTTTTCTAAGTCTGTGTTACTTCACTTAGTATAACAGTTTCTAGTTCCATCCATTTACCTGCAAATTTCATGATTTCATCTTTCTTTACTGATGAGTAAAAATCCCTAGTATAAATAAACCACATTGTCATTATCCACTCGTCAATTGGGGGACACTTAGGTTGCTTCCATATCTTAGCTATTGTGAAAAGAGCAGCAAAAATCATGGTTGTACAAGTGTCTCTACAATAGGATGAGTCCTTTGGGTATATACCAGGGAGTAGTATAACTGGGTCAAATGGTAGGTTCATTTGTAGTTTTTTAAAGAGTTCTCCACATTGCTTTCCACAGGGGTTGAACAAATTTGCAGCCCAACAAGCAGTGGATGAGTGTTCCCCTTTCCCCACATCCTCTCCAACATTTGGTATCATTTGTTCTCTTGATCTTAGTCAGTCTGGCTGGGGAAAGATGAAATCTTAAAGTGGTTTTAATTTACATTTCCCTAGTTACTAGTGGTGTTGAACATCTTTTAAGATGCTTCTTGGCCATTTTTATTTCTTCTTTTGAGATCTCTCTGTTCAGTTCTTTAGCCCATCTCTTAATTGGGTTACTTTTTGTCTTGATTCTCTGTTTTTTGAGTTCATTATATATTCTGCATGTTAAACCTCTGTCAGATGTGTCACTGGTGAAGATTTTCTCCCATTCTGTGGGTTTTCTGTTCGCTTCCCTGGTTGCCTGCATTGATGTACAGAAGCTTTTTAGTTTAATGAGGTCCCATTTGTTAATTTTTGCCCTTGTTTCCTGAGCAACTGATGTCTGGTTTAGAAAACCCCTTCCTATACCTATATATTGTAGGTTATTGCCAATGCTTTCTTCTAAGAGTTTCAGGCATCACATTGAGGCCTTTGATCCATTTGGAGTTGACTTTTGTGCAAGGTGAAAGGGGTTTATTTTCATTCTTCTACAGGTGGAGATCCAGTTTTGCCAGTACCATGTGCTGAACATGCTGTCTTACCACCAATGAATAATCTTAGGATGTTTTTTTACAATTCTGTGAAAAATATCATGGGGATTTTAATTTGCATTGCATTGAATCTATAAATGACTTTTGGTAGGATGGTCATTTTC
>NW_008349989.1:1371449-1393005 GCF_000622305.1 Nannospalax galili
CTTGTCTTATTGCTCTTGCAAGAGTTTCAAGCTCTGTATTAAAGAGAAGTGGAGATAGTGGACAGCCTTGTCTGGTTCTGGATTTCAATGGGAATGCTTCCAGTTTTTCTCCATTTCGAATGATGTTGGCTGTGGGTTTGTTATATATGGCTTTAATTATGTTGAGGTAGGTTCCCTCCAGTCCAATTCTCTCTAGAACTTTAAACATAAAAGCAGGTTGAATTTTGTCAAAGGCCTTCTCTTCATCTATTGAAATGACCATGTGGTTCTTGTCGTTGAGCCCATTTATGTGATTTATGACGTTTATTGAGTTACGTATAGTGAGCCGTCCCTGGATCTCTGGAATAAAGCCAACTTGATCATGGTGGATGATCTATTTGATTTGTGTCTGTGTGTGGTTTGCAGGTATTATGTTGAGATTATTTTGCATCTATGTTCATTAAAGATATGGGTCTATTGATTTCTTTTCTGGTAGTATCTTTAGCTGGGTTTGGTATTAGAATGATGCTGGCTTCATGGAAGGAATTTGGAAGTTCTCCCTCCATTTCTATTTTTTTGAATAAATTAAGTACTGTTGGATGTAGATCTTCTTTAAATGTCTGATAGAATTCTGCTGTAAATCCATCTGGTCCTGGACTTTTTTTAGTTGGGAGGTTTTGTATTAGTGTTTCAATATCTTTTTGTGTTATGAGTCTAAGCTGTTGATCTCTTCTTGGTTTAGTTTTGGTGGTTCCCATGCCTTTATATACCCATCTATTTCTTTTAGGTTTAAAAATTTAGTAACATATAGGTTTTTAAAGTATTCCCTTATAATGCTCTGTATCTTTCTGATGTCTGTTGTGATGTTTCACCTTTCAGCTCTGATTTTGTTGATTTGGAGGTGCTCTTTCTTTCTTTTGGTTAACTAGGCTAGTGGTTTGTCAATCTTGTTTATCTTTTCAAAGAACAAGCTCTTGGATTTGTTGAGTCTTTTATTGTTTTCTTTGTTTCAATTTCATTAATTTCTACCCTGATTTTTGTTATTTCTTCTTGTCTGCTGGGTTTGGGTTTCATTTGCGTTTGCTTTTCAAGTGTGTTGCATTGCAATATTAAGTCATTTATTTGTGTTCTTTCTGATTTTTTGATGTAGGCTCTTAGAGCTATAAACTTCCCTCTAAGGTCTGCTTTCAGCATGTCCCAGAGGTTTTGTTGTGTTGTACTGTCTATTTCATTTAATTCCAGGAATACTTTTATTTCTTTCTTAATTTCTCTTTTGACCCATTCATCATTCAGGAGTGTGTTGTTTAATCTCCATGTGTTCATGTGGTGATTAGGGTTTCTTCTGGTGTTGACTGTAAGCTTTATTGGAATGCATGGAATTATTTCAATGTTTTTCTATTTGTTGAGGTTTGTTTTGTGCCCCAGTATATGGTCAGTTTTAGAGATGGTTCCATGGGGTGCTGAGTAGAAAGTATGTCCTTTGGTGCTTGGGTTTAATACTCAGTTGATGTCTGTTAAGTCCAATTGATACATGGTATTGTTTAATTCAGATGTCTCTGGGCAGATGATCCTGAGATATTTAGAAATGGTAGCTGAGCAAGCTAAAAGGAGAAAGCCGGTCAGCAGCATTCCCCTGTAGATTCTGTCTCAGTTCTTGCCTCCAGGTACCTGCCTTGAGTTCCTGCCTGAACTTCCCTTGATGATGGTCTGTAAGATGTATCTTCTTGATTCATTGTTCCTTATATCAAAATGAAGTGGCCCTCTTTGTCTCTTTTGATTAGTTTTAGTCTAAACTCTATTTTACCAGATATTAGAATTACTACACCTGCTTTTTTCTTAGTGCTATTTGCTTGGTATATATTTTTTTCCATCCTTTCACTTTGAGATATTTTCTGTCCTTGAAAGTGAGATTAGTTTCATTTCTTAATCCATTCACCTAGTCTGTGTCTTTAGACTGTGGAGTATAGTCCATTAATATTTAAAGTGATTAATGAAAGATGAATATTGAATCCTGCCATTTTTATTTGTTTGCATTCTTGATATAGCTGTACTTTTCCACAGTTATACTTTCATTGAATTTCTTTCCACAACCCCTTGGGTATAGCCCTTCCTTTCTTCAGCTCTTTGTTTTGCTTCCAGAACTTTCTGAAGGGCTGGTTTTGTGGACATGAATTCCTTCGGCCTATTTATGTCATGGAAGGTTTTTCTTTCCCCTTCGACTATAATAGACATTTTGGCTGGGTATAGTAATCTGGGTTGGCATCTGTGGTTATTTAAAACTGGGAATCCTTTGGTCCAGGCTCTTCTGGTTTTCATTGTTAGCACTGAAAAGTCAGCTGTAACCCTAAGGGGCTTTCGTTGACATGTGACTTGATGTTTCTCTTTTGCAGCTTTCAATATTGTCTGTTTTGTACATTTAGTGTTTTTACTATGATGTGCAGTGTAGAGTTTCTTTTCTGGTCCTGTCTATTTGGTGTTCTATATGCTTCTTGTATTTGTACGGGCATGACTTTCTTTAATTTTGGGAAATTTTCTTCCATGATTCTGTTGAAATCTGGTCCATGTCGTTATTTTGAGATTCTTCTCCTTCCTGTATGCCTATGATTTGTTAATTTGGTCTTTTTATGGTGTCACACAATACCTGCATATTCAATTCTTGTGATTTCTTAAATTTTTAATAATCTTTGCTTGAGTGTTCTAGTTCATCCACTTTATCTTTCAGTCTTGATACTCTGTATTCCATTTCATTTATCCTATTGGTAAGGCTTTCTCCTGTCATTTCTATTTGGCTTACTGAGTGTTTCACTTCCTTCTTCATTTCAGCCTGAGTATTCTTCATATTTTTAGCTCTTTTCTGAGTTCATTCAGAAGTTTATCCCTATCTTCCTTCAGTTCGTTGATTTCTTTAATTGTGTTTTCTAAATTCACTGAATTATTTTATCATGTTTATAATTGTTCTTTTGAGTTCCATGTCCTGCATTATCTCTAGGGTATTCTCATTGTGCTCCTCTAGAGAACTATTGGTATTTGGTGGGGATATGTCATTTGGTTTTTCATGTTATTATTTTTTCTCTGTGATTTTGACATGTGAATTTCTTTTGTAGTTTCTGTGTCTTGTGTGAGACTCAAGCCTTCCAGGTTATGTCTGCTTCTTTTTGTGAACATTATGTTTCTTTGTGGTTTACTTTTTGGGCATGAAAAGCTGTTTCCTCTAAGCTTCCGGTTCTCTCTTTTGATTTTATATTGGGGTGGCCAGATTCCTTTTGCCTTCAGGAGTTCCCACAGAGGCCCAAGTCAGATGAGGATCAGATGCTCTCAGGCTTTCTCCTAAGGTCTGGATCTCTCAAGGAAAGATTTTGGCCTCAGGAATTTAAGGGTTGGACTGGCCTGGGAGCTGGCCCAGGAAAGATGCTGGTCTATGGCAGCTGGTGGCAATATCACCCAGAGATGCAAAGGAAGATGGGGGCGGGAAGTGGCCCCAAGGGCTCCTGGGGACTGCACTGAGGAGCTGGGTTGGTCTGGATGCAAAGGATCAGGATGAAGGAAGGTCTGCCTGGAGTCCAGGAAAGAGGCTGGTGGGTTGTGCAGGCCCAGGGAAGTAGAGGGAGGTGAGGGTGGGGCCAGGCCCATGGTGCTCCTGGGGAACCGAGAAGGAACTGAGTTTGTCTGGATGCAAAGAATCAGAAAGCAGTGGTGGTTCCCCAGGTGTCTGGGGCACCAAGAGAAGGACTAGGAGGTTAGGAGGAGAGACTGGCAGGGGAGATGGGAGGGTGAATGAGGCTGGGGGAGTCAAGGCATGGAGGGCGTGATCAACTTACCCTGGAGAGAGAGACTTGCTGGTTGGAAAGAGGCCTATGGGTCCTGTAGGCTCAGGGAAGTAGAGGGAAGTGAGGGGGGCCTGGCTCAGAGTTCTCCTGGGGACCAGAGAAGGAACTGAGTTGGTCTGCATGCAAAGGATCAGGAAGAAGTGGTGGTTACCTTGGTGCCTGGGGCACCAAGAGAAGGAATGGGACAGGACCCAGGCTAGGAGGAGAGACAGGTGGGGGAGATGGGAGGGTGAATGAGGCTGGGGGAGTCAAGGCCAGAGGGCAAGATCAACTTACCCTGGAGAGAGGCCTTCGGGTCCTGTTTTTTTCTTTTTAGTGCACCTGAGATCACTACAGATGACTTATATTCCATTTAACTTACATCTCATTTCTTTTTCTTGATTATTGTATCAATTTCATTGATGATGTCAAAGAACCTTTTTCTTTGATTCATTGATTTCTGTTTTTGCTATAACTGATTTTCACTTTATTTTCTTTCTTTTTTGGACTTACCTTGCTTCTCAAGACTAAGGTTTAGATTGTGTTAGGTTTTCTTCCTTTTTATTTTTTTCATTTTTTAATGATTTTTTTAGGTGTATGAGCGTATTGCCTGCATGCCTTTAAAGGCACCCATGTCATTCAAAGCCCATGGAGGTCAGAGTGTGCATTGGAAGCCCTAGAACTGGAATTATGGATGGTTGTTAGTTACTGTGTGGGTACTGGGACTAGAATCCGGTTCTCTGCAAGAGCAGCCAGTACTCTTAACCACTGAACCATTTCTCTAGCCACATTTTTTATTCTAATATATTCAGTTAATGCTTCTATTTTTTCCCCAAGTACAACTTTAAATTTATACTCTTACATTGAGATATTCTATATAAAATAATTTTAATTTGTCTTGAGAAACTCACCCTAACCATGAAAGTATGTCTCCTAAAAAGAAACTCTCAGAGTCTATTACTGTTACTAGAAGTGGTACTCTAGTTACTACCCAGGTTACTGCCATCTGGCAGGGCACTTAATAAACTATTCTTTATGTTATGATCTAAAGGGTGAACTTGTTCACTGAGTACCTTTCCTTTCTGTACTACCATAATGCTCACTCACCTAGTCCACTACATGTTACTTGAAGGTATGTTTTTTAATTTCCAAATACTTAATATATTATACCTTTCTATCATTGGTTTAGAGTTTAACTTCATTCTTAGAACGTACTTTGTGTGACCTCTATTTTTTACAGTTATAGTGGAAGGCAAGACATGTGAGAGTATATGGGCAGCAGAAATTGGACCTGATAGGTTAAAAGAAAACATGGGGGAGGTAGATTGGGGTGGGTAGTAAGGTGAAGGAGAATGAGTGATCAAAATATACTGTATGAAATCTCAAAGAATTGACAAAAAATAAAAATAATAATTAGTGTACTAACTGGTTTGTTTTGTTGTTGTTGTATTGTCATTTTTGTTTTTTGAGAAAAAGTCTCCCTGTAGCCCCACCTGGCTCACTATGTAGACCAGGCTGGCCTTGTCCTCATAGCTCTGACTATGTCTGCCTCATGAGTGCTGGGACTAAAGTCATGGACTATGACACTTGGATGTACTGGTTAGATTTTATTTAAATAAAGAACATTTTTAATTTAACTTTTGCAAATTTCATGCAATATATTTTGATCATATTTAAATCCCCTCCCCTCCTCTATCTGCATCACCCTTACTATCCCATTCAATTTCTTGTGCTCTATTATATACAATAAATATAATATAGAAAATATATGTAACATATATATGCTTACAGAGTCAAATTTGTGGCCCTAAAAGTTCTTTGGTGTGGATCTATCCACTGGAGTCTGGTTAACCTTTCAAGAGTCACACCATTAAATGAGACCTAATCACCTCTTCCCAGCAGCCATTGTTTTCTAAAGTTCCTCAGGTAGGATAGGACTTCTTTCCTATTTCCCCATACCTATGCTGAGATTTGGTCTAGCTTGAGCTTACATGATACTTGTACATGCTGTCACCATTGTTGCAAGATAATACGAGTGATCAGCTGCCTGGAAAACTGTTTCCTTGGGGCCATACACCACTCCTGGCTCTTAAATCTTTCTGCCACCTTTCCTGAAAGACTTCTGAGCCTTTGGAAGCAGAATTTGGATATAGATGCCCAATTAAGGGATAATCACAGACTCATTCTCTGCACATTGGCCTGTTGTGGGTTTCTGTGCTAGTCACCATCTGCCGCGTAAGGAAACTTCTCTGGTGAGAGTTGAGAAGTCCAATAATCTATGGGTATAACAATAAGTAATCAGGCTTTGCTTTACTATTCTATCTATTTAACAGAATAGTAATATTAGTCTCACCATTATGTACTGTGACCTGTCTAGCTACTGGTTTCTAGGCCTGATGTCAATATAAGGTATGGCCTATATATTATGACATGGACCTTAAATCCAATTACAAAGTAATTGATTATAACCATAATATTTGTGCCTCTGTTGTACAAGAAGTCAACTTGCAGGGCCACTTGTTGGTGAAGTGAACAGGATTAGCATCTGTATAAGACTGATAATTAATTTTCTCTTTTGATAGTATGTCCAGCATCTTTCAAAACTATGGAAACTAACAGGAGAGATGAAGCTTTGATGTCATTATCAACTTGATTTCTCCTTGTTTATTTTTGGCTCATGTATTTAGTATCTTCAGCAGTAGATCTTATCATCAGTTTTGGAGGACAATCAAGAACAGGGGCAATGATCAGTATGTTTTGGGGATCTATGGGATCACTGTTCAACAAATTCAAAAGGAGGAGTTCGTCTGTGGCACTGGGTTTTTACTTTACTCACCTATGATGTCTAGTAGTGGCAATCTCTCTTTGTTAGAAAGTAACTACCATTGATCTCATTTTAATGTATATGTGTATTAAGAAACTTTGATAGTGCTACGTTTCCACATGACCTTTTTAAATAAAGGCTTTTAGTGTTGTTTATCCCCCTCCATACTCTCTGCTCTGCCCTTCCCCAACCCTGATTGATCCTTCTTACTCTATTATTACCCTTTTCTACTTTGTCAACTTGACACAAACTAGTCACCTGGGAAGAAGGAAACTCAACTGTAGAATTTCCTACATCAGATTGACCTTTGGCCATATATGTGAGGCATTTTTTTACAGTTAATTGTCATGTAAGGGCCCAGCCCACTGTGCCATCTCTGGGCAGATGATCCTGAGATATTTAGAAATGGTAGCTGAGCAAGCCAAAAGGAGAAAGCTGGTCAGCAGCATTCCCCTGTAGATTCTGTCTCAGTTCTTGCCTCCAGGTACCTGCCTTGAGTTCCTGCCTGAACTTCCCTTGATGATGGTCTGTAAGATGTAAGATGAAATAAACCCTTTCCTGCCCAAATTTATTTTGATATTTTATCACAGAAACAAAGAAAAACTATCTAAAACAATTAGTATATGTGAATTATCAGTATCTAAAGAAATTCCTTAATTACAGGGTCAGCAGGACACTCTTTGCTCTAATTTAATTAATCATTTTATATGATTCAATTTTCTCTCCTTTTCCAGCATAGTTATTATACATTAAAATTGTTTTGCAGTAGCTGTAGAGTTTGAAACATATTTAAAATTATTCCTTGTGTACTTTCACATAACACTATACTACAAGTTTATTACAGAATATTACAAATTTTACTTCCATTCCTTATGATATTGGTTTCATTAATTAATTCATTAATTCATAGCTTTGTTAAAATGATCCAATGCTTTTTATCTTACAAATATTGCTGTACTAAGGATTGTTTCTTTTACATCATTTGTACTAAAATTATTTCTTTTACAACATTTGAATGAACCTACTTTGTTCTACTTATTTATTCCATGTGTAACACTGTTTCTCATTGATGATTTACATAACTTTTATCATCTTCCATTTGACTTTAAAATATATTTTACAGAGCTATCAGGTAAATCTCCTGCTTTTGTTTCCTTAAGAAATATTTCTCCTTTAATCTTGGAAGAATAATTTTACTGGATACTGGATATAACATTCTCTTCTCTGCTGGTATGTTTTTATTTTATTTAAAAAAATTTGCTTTATAACACTTTGTGTTTGTTCAACTGGTGGACAAAGGCATGAAAGACAGGTGCTAAAAGAAACCCTCTTTTGCAAAACAGAACTTATTGTTCAGTATGAGTTTAGATACATACAAAAAGGAATATGTCAAGACAGCTCAAAGTAATGGTATTGAGAGAAAAGATAGCATAGAAATGAGGCATGCCCTGGGCATCTGGCCTCTGAGATGCACCAAATCCCAGGAGACTGTACACATGCAATGGACTCTGTGAGGAACCTTGTCACACACAGTGAATATTTACCTGACCACAGGTGCTTCTATATTGACCTCAAAATTGTGAACTCAGGACTTGGCAAATAAGAGGGAAAATTACTGGGAAGGTGGTGGAGCCATCGGCCTGGCTGCCCACTCACACTGTCAGGATGGAGTTGGTCTGGGCAGCACACTCCCACAGAGCCATACCAGCCTGGCTACCCATGCGAACCAGCATGGTAGAGCTGAGCTGAGCCAGCCTGCCTACCCACTGCACCTTGGTGGCACCCATGTTGGCTGACTATCATCATCACCCAGTGGCTGTCAAGACATGGCTACAGTCCTCAAAGCATTAGGAATCCGAGAAGTCTACAGATTTCAGAAAATAAACTAGAGGACACTGGTATAAAGCTGTCATGTGAAACTGTGGAACCTCCCAACTGCTACTAAGAGAATCTTGAATTAGAGGCCTGAGCTAACTGCTGCCTGCTGTGAGGGCCTAGCTTCTGCTTTTACTCACAATAAAACCCTGTGGGAGAAGGCCTTGATCTACAGTGGAGTCATTGTGCTAAGGACAGGAAACAGCCAAAGTGCGTGTAAGGGCTGCGAATAATAAACATTGATGAGGAAAACCAAGCATCTATGAACCACTGAGGAAGATCAATTCCTACCTGACATTCCTAAGCAGTGTATAGGAGAAACAGAAATTTTAAGACTGAAAATCTCATTCTAAGAAACCTGAGAGTATCCTGACCCAAAACCACATACAAAGGATTAGGCCCTTACTTTTCTGTGTAAGAATTATAGATCACTGCCACTCTAATAATATGATTTCCTGGGCACCTAGCTCAGAAGTGTTATATAAGATGGATAGGATTTTTTATTTGCTAATAGAAGATGTGAAGTCAGGGGAAAGGGGTTGGGATGGTAGGGTGAGAGCAGAGTTGGGGAAGGAGGTCTGAATGTAATCAATTCATTGTATGAAATTCTTGAATTAATAAAATTTCTCTTAAAAAATTAAAAATATTTTGTTTTTGAGACAGGATCTCACACTGCAGATCAGATTTGCCTGGAATTCACTAAGTAGTCTAAGCTTGACTCAAACTCATAGTAATCCTCCCTCCCAAGATTCCTGAATGCTCATATTACACAGGTGTAAGCCACCACACCAGGCTGATAGTAATTTTCTTCTTTTACTCTTTAAACTATTTCACCCTCCAGAATATATGAGGCCCAGTGGGAGGATATGGGAGGCATGGATGGAGGAGGGGGTCTTAATTTGAATAAGAATGGTTGTATGAAATGTAAAAAAGCTCAATAAAATTATTTTTAAAATATTTCACCCTAATAATTCTTGCTCATGTATGAGCTGTGTTGTAGGCACTCTCAGCCATTTTATGTTCTTGTATTAGCTGTGTTGTAGGTACTCTCAGCCATCTGTAGATAAGCCTTCTCCCTGGTCTGTCCAGATTCTTCTAAGATTTGTTTCTAGTTTGAATGTGATATGTCTAAGCAGCTATATATTTTGGTATTTACTTTGCTTTTTATTTTTGTGCTTTTTTAATTTGTGGTTTGGTGTCTTCATTTAATTTGGAAAATTCATCTCAGGTTTTTGCATTTTATATATAGTTATCTGGTATAGTGATCATACACATGATACATATTTTTACTGTATTCTATAGTATAAGATATTTTGTTGTGAATTTTTTCTTTCTTGTTTTCATTTCAATGTGGAAATTTCTTATTGACATATCTTTAAGATGACTGATTCTTTGAGAGGGTGGGATCTGACCTCCATCAGTGCAGCAGCAGACTACCAGAGAGTGCTGGGCTCTGGCTTCTTTCTGGATTAGGGGCTGAGAATACAGGGGGCTGCCTGAGAGGGCCCAGATCCTGCCTCCATGTAGTGGTGAGCTTCCCGTAATTGCGCTATACCCATCTCCCTTCCTGGGATTTTGTGAGGCCCCTCCCAAGGTCCCAGGGCAGATCTGGCTTTCATAGGCTAAGGCTGAGATCCTAGCAGACAGCCTGAGAGGGTGGGCTCCGACCTCCATTGGTGTAGTGGCTGTGATCTCAGCAGACCAACTGAGAGTGCCAGGTTCTGGCTTCCCTCTGGCACAGGGGCTGAGATCACAGCAGACCAACTGAGAGTTCCCAAATCACCCCCCCCATCTCCCTTAGGGAATTTCCCAAACTTTCTCTGAGTTTCTGCTGATAGGGATCCAAACCTTAGAAAGAAGCCTGAATATACCTGAGTGGAACCTGACTTGGGCTTCTGTGGGTGCTCCTGAATAGCTAATGTGAAGCCATCAGTTCCCTCCAAAATAAAACCTGAGAGAACCTGAAAGCTGTACCAAACAGCTTTGCATAACAAATAAGGAAAGGACCTAGGCACCCCGATAATACAAACAGAAGCATACTTCAACTTAATTTTCATATCAGAATCATAAACAACAAAAGAAATTTACATGCTGTCCTAGTTTGTTTCTCCATTGTTTTGACAAAATACTCTGACCACTACCAAATTGGGGAGGAAAGGGTTTATTTGGCTTACATCTCCAGGGTCATGGTTCATCAGGAGCCCAGGGCAGGAACCTGGAGGCAGGAGATGGAGCACAGGCCATGGAGGAATCCTGCTTACTTACTGGGTTGCTCTCCCAGTCCCTGCTCAGCCTGCTTTCTTATGCAACACAGGCCCACCTGCCTGGGGGGGGCACCACCCACAGTGGGTTGGGCCCTCCCACATCACTCAACAATCAAGAAGATGCCACATGGACATGGCCACAGGCCAGTCCAATGAAGGAAATTCCCCAATTGAGGCTCTCTCAGCCCAAGTGTATCAAGTTGACACTAAAGGTATCCAGCACACATGCCAAAATTACAACAAAAGACTAATAAAATGGGAAGCCAAAACACTATGTTCCTACCAAACTCCACTAGTCTTGTGGAAGAGTTCTATAAAGAGAACCCCCTAAAGATAACACAGGACACTGAATTTAAGGGAACAATCATAAACATGAGCAAGGAAATAAAATTTTAAAGAACTCATGAACAGACAAATCAAAGAACTAAAAGAAGATAGGGATAAACTTCTGAATGAATTCACAAAAGAGATAGAAATATTGAAGGAAACTCAGGCAGAAATGAAGAAGGAAGAGAAAAACTCAATAAGCCAACTTGAAACAACAAGGGAAAGCCTCACCACTAGAACAAGTGAAATGGAATACAGAATAGCAACACTGGGGGATAAAGTTGAAGAATTGGACCACTCAAGCAAAGATTATGAAAAATTAAAAAAACACAGCAATGGAATATGCAAGAGATGTTGGACACTATGAAAAGACCAAATCTATGTATCATAGGAATAGAGGAAGAAGAATTTCAGATTAATGGTATTGATCAGATCTTAAACAGAATTGTAGAGGAGAATTTCCCGAAATTAAGGAAAGAAATCTCCACACAAATACAGGAAGCACATAGAACACCAAATAGACAGGATCTGAAAAGAAACTCTTCATGACATATCATAGTAAAAACATTAAATGTACACAACAAAGAGACAATACTGAAAGCAGCAAAAGAAAAACAAGTTACATACAAAGGAAGGCCCATCAGAATCACAGCTGATTTATCAATGTAAACTATGAATGCCAGAAGAAACTGGACTAAGGTATTTCCAGTTCTACATGACAATAGATGCCAGCCCAGAATGTTTTACCCAGCAAAAATATCTATCATAGTTGAGGAGGAAAGAAAAATCTTCCATGACATGAATAGCCTGAAAGAATACATGTCTACAAAACCAGCCCATAAAAGAATACTTGAAGCAATACAGAGAGTAGAGAGAGAAATAACTATACCTTGGGGCAACAAAAGAAAATAAATAAAGGTATAATCAAGGAAACACAAAATTAGACAGAGAACACAAACAACAATCAAAATGATGGTAGCCAATACACATCTTTCAACAATAACCTTAAATATCAATGGACTGAACTTCCCAGTCAAAAGACACAGGCTAAGTGAATGGATTAAGAAACAAAATCCATCTCTTTCCTGTCTGCAAGAAACCTATCTCACCTTCAAGAACAGGCACTACTTTAAGGTAAAAGGATGGAAAAGAATATTCCAAGCAAATGGCACTAAGAAACAAGCAAGGGTTACAATTTTAATAGGTGACAAAATAGACTTCAAAGTAAAACTAACCAGAAGAGTTAAAGAAGGGTCACTTCATTCTGATCAAAGGAACGATTAACCAAGAGGATATTACAATGTTTAACATATATACTCCAAACTCTAGGGGACCCAAATTCATAAAAACAACACTACAGGACTTTAAGACACAGATTAACCCCAACTCAGTAATAATAGGGGACTTCAATACCCCACTGTCTGTATTAGACAGGTCAACTGGACAAAAAATAAACAGAGAGACATCTGAATTAAATGATACCACACATCAAATGGACCTAACAGACATCTTTCGAATATTCCACCCAAACACCAAAGAATACACTTTCTACTCAGCACCCCATGGTCAACAAATATAAAAAAATTGAAATAATTCCATGAATTCTATCAGAACACAATGCAGTAAAGCTCAAAGTTAACAGTGGACAAAGCCCTAGTCACTACACAAACTCATGGTGATTAAACAACACACTCTAAACAATGAGTGGGTCAAAGGACAAATTAAGAAAGAAATAAAAGAATTCTTGAATTCAACAAAAAGGACACTACAACACAACATAACCTCTGGGACACTTTAAAAGCAGTCTTAAGAGAGAAATTCATAGCTCTAACTGTCTATACTAAAAAATTAGAAAGAGCCCAAATAAATGACCTAACACTGCAACTCAAGATGCTGGAAAGGCAAGAATGAATGAAACCCAAACCCAGTAGAAGAGAAGAAATAACAAAAGTGAAAGCAGAAATTAATGAACTAGAAACAAACAAACAAACAAAAAAACAATGCAAAGAATTAATGAATCTAAGAGCTGGTTCTTTGAAAAGCTAAACAAGATAAACAGACCTTTAGCCCAGTTAATTAAAAGAAAGAAAGAACAAATCCAAATTACCAAAATCAGAGATTAAAGGGGAAATATCACCACAGACCATTATAAGGGAATATTTTAAAAACCTATACACTACTAAATTTGAAAATCTGAAAGATAGGGATGGATATCTTAAATCATGGGGGGCACCAAAGTTAAACCAAGAAGCGATCAGCAGTTTAAACAGACTTATAACATATAAGGAAATCGAAACAGTGATACGAAGCCTCCAAACTATAAAAAGCCCAGGCCCAGATGGATTTACAGCAGAATTCTACCAGACTTTAAAGAAGACCTCCAACCAATACTACTTGAATTATTCAAAAACGATAGAAACAGAGGGAGAACTCCCAAATTCCTTCTATGAAGCCAGCATCATTCTAATAACCAAATCAGGTAAAGACACAGCCAAAAAAGACCTATAGACCCATATCCTTAATGAACATAGATACAAAAATTCTCAATAAAACACTTGCAAACTGCATACAGAGACACATCAAAAAGGTACTTTACCATGGTCAAGTAGGCTTTATTACAGAGATGTAGGGCTGGTTCAATATACGCAAGTCAATTGTCACCAGAGTTTTCTAGGGGTCTCTTGTGCTATCAGACAAATGAGATAATATATCTTTCTGTGAATTTTTCATTTTATATCTTGGGTAGGGAGAGGGTAAATGGAAGAACTTACAAAGAAACAAACACTTAGCACCCAGCCCTGCATGGCTCGGCCTACCATTCCAGATCACTTCTTTGCCTCCCCACAGTCTCTGTTAACTTTCCTCCATGCATTTTGGGCCCACAGTCTTGCCCCAGGTCGGTAAATACCTCCTCTCACATACATGCGGGTGAGGTGCTGGGGCTGTCTTTCTCTCCACTCCCTGCTGCACGTTCATGATGGCTCATGGCTTCCATCCCAAGATGGTGCCCAGAAGCCCCTACCTCCGTGGCTAACTGTCCACAGTCAGTTCTCTGCAGCAGGCCCTGCTTCAGCATGCATTTATGTTCAAAGTTCTAGAGGGAATAGGGCTGGAGGGAACAAACCTCAACACAATTAAAGCTTTATACATCAAACCTACAGTCAACATCATTCCAAATGGAGAAAAAACGGAAATATTACCATTAAAATCAGTAACCAGACAAGGATGTTCACTATCTTCACTCCTTTTCAACATAGTGCTTGAAACTCCTGCTAGAGCAATAAGACAGGAGAAGGGAAATTAAAGGTGTACTAATTGGAAAAGAAGAGGCCAAAATATTACCTTTTGTACATGATATGATATTATAGCTAAGAGATCCCAAAAGTTCCACCAGAAAACTTCTAGAACTGATCAACACTTTCAGTATAGTGGCAGGTTATAAAATCATTCTACAAAATTTAGTGGCCTTTCAATATACCAAGCAATTGGAGAAAGAATATAGGGAAATGCTCCCATTCACAATTGTTTCAGAAAAAAAAATATCTTGGAATAAATCTGACCAAAGACACCAAAGATCTCTACAATAAAAAATTTAATTGGTTAAATAGAGAGATTGAGGAAAACACCAGGAGATGGAAGGACCGCCCATGCCCATGGATTAGAAGAATTAATACTGTGAAAATGACCATTCTACCAAAAGCAATGCCATTTATAGATTCAATGCAATGCCAATCAAAATCCCCATGACATACTTCACAGAATTAGAAAAAAAAATCCTTAAATTTGTATGGAAGCACAAAATACCCTGGATAGCCAAAGCAACCCTAAGCACAAACATCAATGCTGGGGGGATTACTATACCAGATCTCAAAGTATACTACAGAGCTGTAGTCATAAAAACAGCATGATACTGGCACAAAAATAGATACATAGATGAATGGAATATCATTGAAGACCCAAACCCGAGTACACACAATTTCAACAACCTAACATTTGACAAAGGTGCCAAGAACATACAGTGGAGGGAAGACAGCATCTTCAACAAATCGTGCTGGCAAAACTGGATCTCCACCTGTAGAAGAATGACACTAGATCCTTATCTTTCACCTTGCCAAAAGTCAATTCCAAATGGATCAATGACCTCAACATGAAACTGGAAACCCTGAAACTATTAGAAGAAAATATTGGTAGTAATTAATAAGATATAGGTGTAGGAAAGTATTTTCTAAATCAGATAGAAGTTGCTCAGGAATTAAGGTCAGCAGTCAACAAGTGGGACCTCATTAAACTAAAAAGCTTCTGTACAACAAAAGAAACAATAAAAAAAATGAAGAGAAAACCCACAAAATGGGAAAAAAAATTCACCACTGACACAGCTGACAGAGGTTTAATATCCAGACTATGTGAAAAACTCAAAAAACAAAGAATCAAGAAAACAAATCACCCAATTAAAAATGTTCTAAAGATCTAAACAGATTCCTTAAAGGAAGAAATAAAGATGGCTAAGAAACATCTCAAAAAGTGTTCAACATCATTAGTAATTAGGGAAATGCAAATTAAAACCACCCTAAAGCATCACCTTACCCCAATCAGACTGGCTAGGATCAAGAGAACAAATGATACCAAATGCTGGCAAGGATATGGAGAAAGAGGAACGCTCATTCACTACTGATGAGATTGCAAACTTGTGCAACCCCTATGGGAAACAGTCTGGAGAACTCTTAAAAAACCAAAAATGAACCTGCCATATGACCTGGTTATACCACTCCCTGGCATATACCAAAAGGACTCATCCTATTGTAGAGACACTTGTACAACTATGTTTGTTGCTTTTCGCAATAGCTTTTCACAATAGCTAAGAGATGTAAGCAACATAAGTGCCCCTCAACTGATGAGTGTTTAACAAAAATGTGGTATATTTATACAATGGAGTTCTAGTCATCAGTAAAGAAAGATGGAATGTTGAAATTTTCAGGTAAATGGATGGATCTAGAAACTATTATACTAAGTGAAGTAACACAGACTCAGAAAAACAAATGATATATATTCCCCCTCATATGTGGATCTGAGCACCAAATCCTTTTAAATTCTGTCCTTTTAATAAGATGATGCTGTACAGTAGTCTCTTCTGCATGAAATAATTACTACCATTATGACTTCAGCTGTACCTGATCACTAAACATTGTCACCATTGTGCTTGTTGACGGTTGGCATGGTGGTGCACCCCTGTAGTTCCAGCACTTGGGAGGCCTAGGCAGGTGGATCTCTGTGAGTTCAAGGCCAGCCTGGTGAGATCCAGGACAGCTGGGGCTACAGGGAAACTCTGCTTCTAAAAGACAAAAAAAAAAAAAAAAAAAAAAAAAGGAGAGACAAGCAGGGTCATTGGACCCTCACAGGAGTATCCAGCCATTCTTCCCAACCAACTGTATGTAATTTGGCCCTAATCACACATGGTCTCCTGGAATTCAGGAGGGCTAAAGTATACAATCTGGAGTAGGCTAGGAAGAGAAGGCGTGACCCATGCTGGATAAAGGTTATCCAGTGTGCATACCCTCGGGTCATATATACACTTTAGCAACCCCTCAGTTACCTCGGTAAGTAAGCTCAGTAAGTTCATTGCCTTGTAAAACTTTAATCAAACATTGGCTTGATACTAGAACCTTAAGAGGGAATAAGCATTGCTTAGTATCCCCAGGAAAAGAATTCTCACAACTGATGAAAAATTTATTTGTTAATGCTACTATGTGTCATAATTATTTTACAATAAAGAAGAAAATGAGAATGTAAAAGATGTTAAAAGGATATGGGAATGGAGATATTTTCCAAACTAGACAGAAAAATATGAGAAAGCCTAAGCAAGTGATGAAGGTCTGTGTAGGTTTGTTATGATGTATAAAGGATGAGATAAAAATAATATACACATAATCTTGGGCCTGGAGAGATGGCTCCATAGTTAAAAGCACTGACTGTTCTTGCAGAGGACCCAGGTTCGATTGCCAGCACCCACATGGCAGCTATGAACCGTCCTTAATTCCAGTTCCAGGGGAATCTGAAGCCCTCTTCTGACCTCTGCAGCATTGCATTACACAGGTGCACTCACATACATGCAGGCAATACATTCATACACATAAAATAAAAAAATACATACAATATTTTAAAAATATACACATAATCATGAAATTTCTAAGGTCATAGTTTGGTCAACTAGTTTACGGAACAAATATATATCTAGTCAAGGTTTATCTGAGAATAATTTGTTTTTTACCCAAGCTTTATCTACATAGCACATGGTAATTATAAAGTATTAGAGTTGTGGAACTAACCTTGCCTTTACTTCTCCTTCAAATCTCCTAGTCACCATTCAAGGACTTTCTTTTCCCCCTAGAGATAAGAGTTATGCAATTTGGGAGTCTTTTAGATAGACCCACTGAAGGGGTACCCCAATTGCCTCATCCTGCATCACTGTTTAGCATGGAAGAAGCCAGAGGAATCTGCGTTCCTATTACACTCAAATCCTTGGCACCTGAGTATGGATGTACAATCATCAAGTAGATTTCAATGGTAATGTTTATCACCTCAACTAATTATCATGAAGCAAATTTTTATGCTTTGTCCTTAAATATGTTTTTTCTTTAATTTGTTGATTTTTTGGTGTGCATATCATACTGAACATCCCACACAATCTTATTCATCTACATACCCACTTCCCAAATGGCATCTTCCATTAGCGCCCCCCCCCACTGGAGTCCATATACTCTGTCAACCCTATTACTGTCCACTGCGTTGTTGGCACCCCCAGTCATTCCACAGTGCTTGTCCATTTGCTGACACTAGTCATCCTATCTAGATAGCCTTGTTTTAGGAAAATCAGCTGTTCCTCATCTAGCAGCAAACAGTTGTCAATATTCCTTTAGATAAGATTGGGGTCTGCTGTTCATTTTCCCAGTTTTATCCTGTGTTACCTTCTGGGAGTCTTTGGGCACCCTGGCCAACAACTCAAAGGAAGGTATCTCCTGTCCAGCATTGTTTCTTGTTACATGGCCTTTAGGTATACATAAGAATTCTTAAAAAATTATATTGACCCATTAGTCTTTTACCAGTTCCATCTATGTGAAGATAAGTCAAAGGTCCTGCTCCACCATGACTGGCTTTGCTTGGAAGCATGGAGAAAATGTTTCCTCTGTGTTGACTGGACACTGGTTCAGGTCCATCTGGTGGGGTCTTCATGGCCTCCTTTATCAAGAGGACAGGTGACTCACCATAGTTACAGGACATTTTGAGAGATGTTTATAGTCCCCTGGAACTTAGTCAACTTAGAAGGGAAAGGAGCAAAAACTGTCCTTTATGTCCCTCTGACCAAATTAGTATAGGCCTCAAAGTATGGCTATTAAACATCCAACAAGGTGAGTTACACCAGTCTGGTACTTTTAATTACCATATGCCATGTAGATAGAGCTTGGGAAAAGACCAAACACTCTCAGATAAACCTTGCCTAGGCATATATTACATTCTTTGATCTGGTTGTATGTATAATTTGTCAGTAGATTGTTGGCCTAATATGGGTCCCTCTTGGTATCGTATGCATAATTTGTCAGTAGGTTGTTGGACTAATATGGTTCCCTCTGGTTTTTTAAAACTGACCCAGGTTCAATTCCCAGCACCCACATGATGGCTAGCACCTGTCTGTAACTCCAGTTCTAGGGGATCTGATGCCATCTTCTGACCTCCCTGGGTATTGCATGACACGGTGCACTTACATACATACAGGTAATACACTCATACACATAAAAATAAAAATAATAAAATATTAAAAAAATGAATTCAAGGGACTGCAGTTTGCACCCCAGTTTGAACCTGGGAAGATGATAGTATAAAACTTTCAATTTTCACGTTTATTGTAGAAAGGTTTCTTGTCCCTGAAATAATGTGTTTTATTGCACAGCACTATACCTCAAATAATATTTATGCCAAAGTCATTGAAATCAAATTTTCATGTATAACTTGGTTATTTTGGTTTTGTGCCAAGGATTACTTTTTCTCCTTTCTACAGCATTAGCCTACATTTAGATTCTTTTTCCTACTCAACTTTCTATTCCAGAAATTCCAATGGTTGTAATATTATACAGTATTAAAGAACATCGAGTCTAGTGACTCAAGAATTCTTTCATGTATACATTATCTTCATTCTTGTAAAAATTCTGAGGCTTTGTTTCTGGGGTGAAACAGTAGGGCTTTCATTTGCAGGAAGCTCCTTGCTAGTGCCTGTGTCACTCATCCCTTAAGTAACAAAGATGAGGTCAACACTTTCGTAGAAGAAACAAAGATTTAATGATTTAGCTGCAACTTATCCTAAACTGTATCTCTCAAATCATGCTCTTCAAAGGCCAAGAAAGCCTGAAACAACAATATTAAATTTTACAATAGGTTTTGGGCAGATTGTCTCTTTATGTAAAATATTTATTAGAAGACAGACAGATGTCAGCATTGTAGGGTCTCTGAGGAGAATCCAGGTCCACGTGGCCTAGTGTTTGGGGTCCATTCTTTTTAAAAATATTTTTGATTGGTGGCACATGCCTTTAATCCCAGCACTTGGGAGGCAGAGGCCTTGAACTAGTTCAAGGCCTGCCTGGTCTACATAGCAAGTTCCAGACCAGCTGGGGCTACAGGGAGACCCTATCTCAAAACATACATATATACATACACACACACACACACACACAAATTGTGCGTGTACACACAAATTTTTTTGATTAAGTTTTTGTGTATTTCATATGCTACATTTTTATCAAATTTAGGCCCTCTCCCTCTCCCCACTCCCCAGATTTCAAGTATTCTGTCAAATATTTTACGTCCTATCTGTATCCAGATGTCTGTTGCTGCAATTTCATTCACTGGAGTCCTGTCGGCCTATCTAGAGTCACTCCTTTAAAGAAGATCTACTTTCTCTCTCTCTGTAGTCATCGTTTACCAATCGTTCCTTGGCTAGGGTTGGGGCCTGCTGCCCATTTTCCCACTCTATGCTGGGTTTTGTCTGATTGAATCAGCAAGGGTCTTGTGCCTGCTGTCACCATTGTTGCAAGTTCATGAACAAGTTCCCAGAGGCCTGAAAACCTCTGTTTCTTTATGTTCATGCACCAACCCTGACTCTTACAATCTTTCTGCTTCCATTCTGCAATGGTCCCTGAGCCGTGGGTGGGTGAGGTTTAATATAGGAGTCCTATCCAGAGACATCAATTTTATAGTCTCTTATACTCTAAAACTTAGTCAGTTGTGGCCTTCTGTGTGCATCACACTCTGTTGTGTAAGGAAGCTTCATTGGTGAGACTTGAGGGATGTAGTCATATTCCTTCTAACAGCTGTTCTGCTATGTCCCATGAGTCTTAACTTTCTTTTTAAAATTTTCTAATTAATTTTTGTGTATTTCATAAAGAACATCTCAATCAATCATAATCACCTTTATACCCCCTTCCCACTGGCACCCGCCCATAATACCCCCGCACTAGAATTCATGCATCCTGTCATTTATGTTAAGGCCTATTGTGTCAAGTTAGTGTCCCCAGACGTTCCTCAGTGCAAGTTCACCTACTGAGGTCTAGTCATCCCGTCTGGAGTCCCTCACTTTAGGAAGATCAGCTCTTCCTCACCCAGCAGTCATCAGCTGCCAATATTTCTTCAGTTAAGATTGAAGTCTGCTGTCCATTTCCCCAGTTCTTTGCTGGGTTTTTGTCTGCTTGAGTTGGCATGGGTCTTGAGAAGGCTGACACCATTGCTGTAGGTTCAAATAAGTAGGGACCCAGGAGCCTGTAGGACTCCTGATGGTTCCAAAGGGTCATGCCGAGTCTTAACTTTCTTAGCAGAATAAGATTTGAAAACTCTGTTAGTGTTTATGTTAGTTGCTCAGCAATCAGTAGCATAGCCATGTGCAAGAATCTTCAAAAGGCCTTGCTAGATGTGAGAATTGGGTGAAAAAAATTATTATTTTGAGATAGATTTTATTGTTGACACAATAATTATCCCAACGGTGTACAATGTGTAATGATCATATGAGGGTAACTGGCATCTTCATCAGTCAAAAACATTTACAATTTCTCATGCTAGAATGGCTACATAGTGACATAATACCCCTTTTCACCCATAAATCTATGTATGCACCTATGGGCTGGTTCTATGTTTTGGCTATGGCTGCACAGTATTTTGTTGTATATATAACATCCTTCCTTCATCCGTAAATCCACTGACTGCTCCTATGGACTGATGCCATATTTTGGCTGTTACAGTGATTGATGCATAAGCAAGAGGGTGCCGACCTCGAAGACTCCGAAGACTGATTTCTCTTCCTTTTGGTCAATAGTCACTTGTAGATTTGCTGCAACTTATGATTCTTCTGTTTCTAGTTTTAGGTGAACATTCTAGCTTATTTATTTTCCATAATGGCTGTCCTAATTTATACCCCTTAACTGTCCACGATGGTGATGGATTTC
>NW_008349989.1:1393603-1411361 GCF_000622305.1 Nannospalax galili
TTGCTAATAACCATCTGTAACTCCAGTTTCAGGGGATCTGACACCCTCTTCTGATCTCTGTAGGCTTTGTACAACATGGGTACACTTATGCAGACAATACACTCATACACATAAAATAAATTAAAAATAATAAATTTATATTTTTTAAAAAAGAAAAAATACTACAGGACATGAAGTTTGGGGGATTAGTAAGGTAAGGGTGTTGAGGGGTTTTAAGGCGAGGGGTCTGAATATAATAAAAATAAATTGTATGACATTCATGAATCAATAAAAATATTTAAAAATTAAAGATAAGTTAGAAAGAGATTAACGACACCTGTCATCAACTTCTGGCTTCTACTTGCTCTGACATATATATGCATATGGACCAGCACACAAGTACAAACACACACACACACACACACACACACACACACACACACACAGACAAATGTGGCTAATTTACCTGACCTCAAAATACTTTTTAGCCTGGGGTCAATGAGATGGTTCAGCAGTTAAAGAGTGCTTGCTGCTCTTGAAGAGAATCTGAATTCAGTTCATAGCACCCATGTTGTGTGGCTCGTAATAGTCTGTAACTCCATCTCTAGTGAATATGACACCCTCTTCTTGACTCTGTGGGTGCCTACACTCACATATGCCCATACCTACACAGGAACACACACATGTGTAAATAAAAATAAAATAAATCTTAAAAATCTATTTGTAGTCTGTAGTACCTCTTTCAATGGCAGAAAAGGCTAAAGGAATGTAATGTTAGGCTGATATTATACAGCTGAAATAATTAAATCTGGGTGCTATACATTGAATGCTCATTTTTCCTCAATAATTCATTTGATTGTTACCTAATCCCCAAGGTGTTAGAGTTTTAGAGGTGGGTCTTTTGAGTGGTGACTAGTCCTGTAGGTAGATCCCTCAGGATTTTTGTCAATGCTTTTAGAAAGCAGACTACAGACAGCTTTCTTGAGACACTTGTATGTATACAAACAGTGAGGCAGGGCCTCTGTACCATGAAACGGCTCATCAGTAGACTACCAGTTCCTTGATCTTGAACTTCCCAGCCTCCAGAACTGTAAGAAACATATTTCTACTTAAAAGCCAGTACCTGGCATCCTATTATAGCTTCCCAAATGTATGATGACACTTGAGAAATAGAGAGAAGGGGCATTTTAAAAATATATTCATATTTGTTAATATTACCCTGAATACATACTTTGGTTTATAAAGCAAAGGAATTGTTTACTCACAACAGATGAGCGTGCGGCCTCCTTGTGCTCATTTCTTTTCCCTGGAGTGATGCCACAAGTTTCCGCTGTTATTATCAATATACTGGTTTGTATGGTAGGAAACTAAAATAGAAAATACAAATAGGGACGTTGTATTCGTTGGCAAGGATGTTTCACCCTAGCCTCTGGAGTCAATGGCTTTTCAGAGAAGAAATAAGACTTGTGTAAATGTTTTCAAACCTCCATTTCAATCTCTGAGAAAAACTTCTCTGGATTTCCTATCAGTCTTAAATTTTCTGTCATTGTTAATGATATACTATGTTTCTAAAAAATGTGCTCAGAAATCTCTCAATGAAAAGAAACATAAACACATTTTCCTTACAACTCTGTTGGGGATAATTGCAGTTTAGAAGGGATATGGAGCATCTGGGTATTTTTCCATCATGTGCATGTATTATTATCAGTAAACTGTTCATTTTCTACAGATGTGCATTATTATTTGCTATATCTTAGACAGTAGATGTTCTTGGGCCTAGATAAGATTGTGGTTAAATGGTTATAGCTGTACCAAGTGCAGATCTGTAGGATAAAAGCAAAAGAGATCATCCCCTGGTTATTTTATGAAGTTTGCATATATAAATGGGCATCTTTAAGATTCATGGAATTTGTGGCTCAAATTGATGACACCATAGTCTGTCTCTGAAGCCTAAATCCAAATATTAGTTTTTAAAAAACAATTATTTATATAATTTAATTTTAAAACAATAATTTCATTTTAAAATTTTTTTATTAAACATACTAGTAATATTTTCCCAAGGCAAGAGTTTGTTTTATATTATAGGCAATAGGTAAGATTTTGATTCAGATTCTAAAGAAGAAGAAGAAGAAAAAGACTCAAGAAATTAACATTTAGTTGTCAGCAGCACCAAGTGAAAGAGGCAGGGCCTTTGAGTTTATAGGAGTATTTATATACAGCTTATGTTGTAATTCCCAAGAATTGCGTTTTATTTTTTCACCCTTCAAGGGTAGTCCTATTTTATTCCCACTGACAGAAAATGCTGTTACTTCAAACATAACAAAGGTAATTGAATGGGAGAAGTTGAACACGACTTTATCGTTCCACCTCCTGAGTCATTTTTTGCATATTATTCTTGGTTCTTGAGAAATGAGATTTTGGTCAGGGCAACTTGACATCTTCAGGTAGAATATGTGCTTTTCATTTCCTATCTTTCCACTTTCTGAAATTCCTTAGAGAAAGTATTTTGTAACCACCTGAAGATTAGGAGACTGGTTTGGGGTAACAATAGCATCAGGCTTTCCAGGGGTGCATTGTGGAATGCTTCAGAGGTATTTGTAGCTTCTTGTTGTTCTGTGTTCTGTTATTGCATTTCCCTTGAAGCTTCATGTATATACTTCAAATGTCAAAGGAATCCTGTCAAATTAAGAAGAACCTGGGGGCTGGAGAGATAGCTCAGCGGTTAAGAGCACTGATTGCTCTTGCAGAGGGCTGGGGTTTGTTTCCCAGCACCCACCGTCCTTAACTCCAGTTCCAGGGGAATCCGAAGCCCTCTTCTGACCTCCGCAGCATTGCATGATACAAGTGCACTCAACATACATGCAGGCAATACACTCATACTACTACTACTACTACTACTACTACTACTACTACTACTAATGATAATAATAATAATAATGAAGAACCGGAGTACATTGGATCTAGGTGTCTACATTTAGGCAGAAGCCAAGCCTCACTTGCCTCTGTGACATTGCAGTTTCCTTTGGATCCCTACTGAGTCTTGTTTTGTTTCTTTTTCTAGTCCCTCTAACAGACTTTCTGTACTTTGGGACTAAAAGGTCTCATGGTGTATCTACCCTCAGAGGAGATCAGTTCCCTGTGTTTCCTTATGCTTTGCCATGCTGTTTTTCTGGTTGGTTGTATTAGAGTGCATCTGAAATGTAGATGATGGTAGATTTGAAGGCAGTGCAGGCTATCTTTCATGTCTCTTTTATACCAAAGAAAATGCAGCACAAGTGAGGGCTTGAAGAATATTTGTGAAATGAATAACTATATAGTTGATGAAACTGAGCAGATTCATTAAAGGACTGTAGGGGTTTATGATTTGAGTGCCATCTGGATCATGGGAAGTCCTAGTCACTTTAATAAATTTGGAGCATCAATAATGAGATAGCAAGATTTGTGAGTTGATTTTGGACCACCTGTTTATGTTGACTATAGTCCAAGGCTTTTATTAGGTCAAAATTAATGTTTTTAAATATATATTCATTCAGTGTGGGCGCATGTGCCAGAGTACATGTATGGAGGTCAAAGGACAACTTTCCAGAGTGGGTTCTCTCCTTCTACCATGTGATTTCCAGGGACAGACCTAAGGGCCTCAGTCTTGGAAGCAAGTGTCCTACCTACTGAGCTGCCATGCCAGCCCCCCTCAATTTCATATATATACCTGCACCTCCCAAATGCTCAGATCACAGGCGTGCACTTGCACACCCAGCCAAGAATTTTTGCAATTTCTTTGTACATTTTAAATGAATTGTTGTGAGTTTCATGCAAAACATCTTAATCATCTTTATACCCTCTCCCCCATCTGCACCTCCCATATCTTCCCATTGGAATTCCCATTGGAATGTTAAAGCCTATCCAGTCAAGTTTGTGTACCCAGATGTCTCTCATTGCACGTTCATCCACTGGAGTCTAATCAGCCTATGTAGTGTCTCTCCCTTAAAGAAGATCAACTCTCCCTTACCCAACAGTAACTAAACATATTTTGACCAAATTTAGATTCCCTCCCCTGTCTTCACCCTCTACTATCCTGTTCCAAATTTCATGTCCTCCATTATAAATATTATATTGAATATATTTAATATATAATTCAGTATATATTCTTAATATATACTATATTAAGGTCTATATAGCAAAACTTGTGTCCCCAAATGTCCTCCAGTCTGGGTCCATCCACTGGGGCCTGGTCAATCTACTAAGATTCTCACCTTAAATAAGACTGACTCTCATTTACTTCTCCAAGTAGGGTCATCCACTGGAGTGTGGTCAACCTACCAGGAAACACATTCTTAAATAAAACCAACTATCCATCCTCCCAGCCACCATCAGTTGTCAATAGTTCTTCAGGAAGGGCTAGGGTTCTTTTTTTAAAATCCCCCTACATTCATGCTGAGATTTTACTGGCTTGAGCTTACATGTGATTTGTCCGTTATGTCACCACTCTTATGAGTTCATAGGAGTAAGTTCCCAGCTGTCTGGAAAACTCTGTTTCCCTATAGTCATCGACTACTATGTATGACCTTACAATCTTTCTGCACCTTCTTCAACAAAAATATCTGAATCTCAGGAGGTAGAAGTTTGTCATATTCAGGGATAAGCACTCTGCAGTCTCTTATTCTCTGCATGTTGGCTAGCTGTGGTTCTCTGTGCTAATCACTATCTACTGCATAAGGAAGCTTCTCTAGGAGAGTTAAGAGATGTGTTAATCTATGGGTATAACAAGAAGGCATTGGGAGTCAGTTTATTACTTTATTTATTAGAATATAGTACTACTAGGGGCTCCTCTATGGCCTGTTATTTGTCTAGCCACAGGTTCTTAGGTCTTATATCAATGTCAGGTAGGGACTCCATCTTATGAAGGGGACCTTAATCAAATTATAAGATAGTTGGTTACTCATGCCACTGTTGCACCAGTGGGCATATCTTACTAGGCATGTCTTTGTAGCTCACAGAACTCACAGGTAGGGAAGGTTGTTGATTTTGTCTTCTGATAGCATGCATAGCACCTTTCAGCACTATGGAAGCTAACCAGTAGAGGTGAAGCATTGAAGTCAGAACCAGTTTTGATTTGTCCTTGTTTGTTCTACAGCTCATGTATGTAGTGCCTTCAGCAAGAGGGTCTTATAGTCAAGGGCTGGTGAATAATCAAGAGAAGGGTCAATGGCCAGTATTGTTTGAGTATCTATGGGACCTGATCAACAGATTCAAAAAAAGATGTTCATTCCTGGTATTGGGCTTTGACTTTGATAGCCTAAGGTATCTAGCATCTACTTCTTTGCTCTCTTTCAACATAAAGAATCTATAGAATTGAGGCAACTGTGCTTGAAGCTTAAAGAAACAGACAAAATAAGAAAACACCTTAGAAAAGCTGTTGATCATAAAACTCAAGAAGACAGTCTCTCTTTTTTGAACATCAAATTCTATGAATAAAGTCCCGGTATTTCTTCATAAAATTTGATCTTCTATTTCATACTTAACTAGGTCCATTCATTTAGTAAATTTTGGGTAAAAACTAAATTCACCATCACTGAACTATGTTGTTTCAGTTGTGGTTTAATTGTTTCATTTGAAAGCTATGGGGATACTAGGTGATTATTTTGAATTGTTTTTATTTTATAAGTACTAGTCAAAGCATATTGGCTATAAGCATCAGTTACTAATAGAGTGCAACCAGGCAGCTTGATACATGTAGTCCATGAACAGTTCAGACATTTTCATATTTGTTACAGAAAATATTTTGCTATTTTGTGTACTTTTGGTATAATTATCAATCTTTTAAATAATATTTTTATTAGTTCTTTGGGAATTTCCTAAAGTGCATTTTGATTATATTAATGCCATATCCTCCCCCACTAAATCCTCCCAGATTCACCCCCACATCCCTATAACTCACCAACTTGTCTTTTTTCTTTCTTTTTTGACAGGGTCTCCCTAGTCCCAACTGCCTGGAAGTCACTATATGGATTAAGCTGGCCTGAATTTCACAAAGATCTGCCTGCCACTGTCTTCCAAGGGCTGGGATTAAAGGTGCATGCCACCATACCTGGACCTTTTTATATATTTTTAATGGCCCATCAACTTCAATTTGTGCTGCTTATATACTTGTGTGTGTGACGTCCGTCCACCAGAGTATGGTCAACCTACCAAAAATCACATCCTTAAATAAAACTGATTATCCATT
This sequence comes from Nannospalax galili, assembly GCF_000622305.1. Classification (NCBI taxonomy): domain Eukaryota; kingdom Metazoa; phylum Chordata; class Mammalia; order Rodentia; family Spalacidae; genus Nannospalax; species Nannospalax galili. The sequence continues at coordinate 1,399,806 of NW_008349989.1, forward strand.
CCTCAGAAAGCAGCAACTGTCCATAACTCCTCAGTTGTGGGAGCTTATGAGCATCTTTCCACTGCATGCTAGAATGCTGATTGACTTGACCTTCTGCAGGTATTATGGAGGCAACCATAACTACTGTAAGTCAAGTCGAGAAGACACAGTGCCACTCCCATCCTCTTTGACCCCTGGCTCTTAAGTTCTTTCTGCCTCTCTTCTGCAGGGGTCCCTGAGCCATGGGGGAGGGGTGTGACATCGGTATCTCATCTGTGTCTGAGCACGGCGCTGACATTCTCTACACTTTGGTCAGGTGTGAGTTTCTATATAAATCACAATCCACTACACAAAGAAATTTTTCTCACAAGGTCTGGGCACTACACTAATGTTTGTGTAGAGAGATATAAATTCAGAGAGTAGTTTGATACTATATCTATGTAGCATAATAACAGTAGTAAGCTCACCCCTGGGGTCCATGACTCAGAAAATATGGGTTTTGAAACAAATTTAGAGTACTAGCCATGTGCTTCCTCCTGTGAAGTACATCTTAGATCCAATAAGAAGCCAATTGGTTACCCCACAACATTCATTGTCTTCCTTGTCAAATCAGTCATTATTGCAATTGATATATTCAGAGCTGGGTAGGGCTGTTGATAACTTTTCTCTCTGCCAGGAGCCTGCATAGCACCTTCTAGTATTATGAAAGCTAGCCAGCAGGGAGGGAGTAAGCTTTCAGTTCAGTATCAAGTTGATTCTCCATGTCTTGTGGCTTTGTGACTACTATGTATGGTGTCTTCAGCAATAGAGACTTACTATCAAGTTATGGTGGACATTCAAGAGCGACAACAGTAGCCTGCATTGTTTTAGGGTCTCCAGGACACCTATAACTAACAACTCAAGGGGAGGTAATGCTTACCTGGCACTAAGCTTTTTATTTTGCAATTGATGGCTTCTGGTATGACATGTCTCCAGGTGTAAGGTTACTCCAATTTTAAACTTGTTTCTATGAAAAGAAGAAAGCCTATAAAATGGTAGGTTTCCATATAGGTTTTTCAAATATCCGTAGGGTTAGTTATTCCTCTCCATCTTTCTGCCCTATGCTCCCATTTTTCTTTTTAATTAAACTTCCCTCCTCATTACTCCCCTATTCCTGTCACCCGTGTTCTACTAGTACATCTCAAGATATTTATCACCCATCTGCCCCAATAGTCCCTATTTGGTTTCCTGGAATCTACAGGTACTCTAAATTGGGCACATAAATTTAAATATTCAATGCTAAGAGCTGCTCATGAATGAGAACATGTGACATTTGTCTTTCTGGGTCTAAGTTACCTAACTCAGAATGTTTTCTTGTTCCATCCATTTAACTGTAAATTCTATAATTTCATTTTTCTTCACAGATGAATAATATTTCATTGCATAGATTATTTATTATTCATTCATCAGTTGCTGAACACCTAGAATATTTCCACATCCTAGCTCTTTTGAATAGAGCAGGTATGAACATGAACGAGCATGTGTCTCTGGAGCATGAAACAGAGTCCTGTGGGTATATATACTGGAGTAGTACAGCTAGGTCACATTGTAGATCTATATGTAGTTTCTAAGAAATTGTCACACTGATTTCCGTAGTGGCTGCACCAAATTACACTCCCACCAACAGTACTCGAGGGTTCTCTGTTCCTAAATACTCACCAGCATTTGTTGTCTTGATCTTAGTCATTATGACTGGAGTAAGAGACATCTCAAGGTAGTTTTCTTTGCATTTGCCTGATGGCTAAAAATGGTGAACACTTTAAAAATTATTTCTTCCTAGGATCCACATATGAGGGAGAACATATGTCGATTTTTTTTTCTGAGATTGTGTTACTTCACTTAGTATAACAGATTCTAGTTCCATCCATTTACCTGCTAGATAGTAAATTCTAAATATGATAGGGAATCTTCACTCATGAAATCTCCATAGTATGATAAAACCTAACAAGATCTGTATAATGATAAAATCAGTTGACAGGCCAATGTGGATGGAAGGAATTTCATGGGGCCCCACCTCTGTAGGAAGAGCTACAGGTAATCAAAGAATGCTGAGGAAGGGGAAACTCAGTTTTCTCCAGGGACTAGCTTGCTGATTATTTATCTGATCCCAAGTGGTCAACCTTAAATGTGTATACAAATGTGCACCACTAAATGGACTCAGCGCAATATATATTTAGTGGTACTCATTTGTACGTATGTTTTAGGTTGACCACTTAGGATTAGATAACTTGTGTGCATGTGTTTGTGTTTATAATATAAGTATGCATATGTAAAATTAATAATAAAAATACAGACAAGAAATTAAGATGGAGTAGGGGACATGGGAATATTTGGAGGGGGTAATAGAAGGGGTATAAATAATGTAAATACAGTAATTTTATATGACATTCCTTAAAAGTTAAAAATGTTATAAAATGTTTCTTAGGCATTCGTCCTCTGAGAATTCTCTGTTCCATTTCATAGCCCATTTTTAAACTGACTTTTCTATTTACAGGTGTTTATTTTTTTAATTCTTTGTATATGCTAGATAGACACTAATCCTCTGTCAGATCTATAGCTGGCAAAGATTTTTTTCCATTCTGCAGGCTTCCTCTTCAGTCAACTAACAGTATCTTTTTCAGTATAGAAGTTTTTAATTTCAGCAAATCCCACTTATTGATTATTGATCTTATTTCCTGGGCAACCAGAGACCTATTCAGAAAATCTTTACTTGAACCTATATCCTCAAGTGTACTACCTACTCTTCTAGAAGTTTCAGAGTTTTAAGTCAAACATTGAGATCTTTGACTTCTTTGGAACTGGTTTGGCTTCAGGATGAGAGAGACAGATCAAGTTTCATTCTTGTATGTGTAGCTATCCAGTTTTTCCAACGTCATTTTAAAATGTGCTGTCTTTATTCCAATGTATGTTTTTGGCATCTTTGTAAAAATCTGACGCTTGGATTTATATCTGTTTCTCCAGTTCCATTCCATTGATTAAGGTGTATATTGTTGGGTCCATTTCATGCTATTTTTATTGCTATGACTCTGTATCATAACTTGAAAATCAGGTTCTATCAATATGTACAGCAGAGTTTTTATTGTTCAGGAGTATTTTGGATATCTCAGGTCCTTTCACTTCCATATGGATTTTTTTTCCATGTGGATTTTAAGATTGCTTTTTCAATTTCCATGAAGAATTGTACTGGAAATTTGATGGGGACTGCTGTAGATTGCATTTGGAAGAATGGATATTTTCAAATGATTGATCCTACAAATTCATGTACATGGGAGGTCTCTCCATGTTCTGGTGTTTTCTTTAATTTCTTCTATATTTAAAATATTTTATTGTATAGGTTTTTCACTTCCTTAGATAGGCTTATTTCAAGGCATATTGTTTAGGACACCATGAAGTGGATTGTGTCCCTGATTTATTTCTCAGTCTGTTTGTGTTTGGCACATAGAAAGGCTACTGATTTCTTTCTGTATACTGATTTCTTTGGGTATACTCATTCCTTTCTTCGATCTTTTGTATTGCTTCAAGTATTCTCTGTAGGGCTGGTTTGGATGACATGAATTCTTTCAGTCTATTTATGTCATGGAAAATTTTCTGTTCCCCCTTCAACCTTGATAGTTTTTCTGGATAAAGTATTTGAAGTTGGCATCCATTATTTGTTTAGAACTGGGAATACTTTAGTTCAGGCTCTTCTGGCTTTCATAGTTTGCATTGAAAAGTCAGCTGTAATTCTGATGGGTTTTCCTTTATATGTAACTTCTTGTTTTTCTTTAGCAGCTTTTAGTACCCTCTCTTTGTTATATACATTTAATGTTTTTACTATGATATACTGTGGGAACTTTCTTAGTCATGTCTATCTTGTTTAACCTTTCAAAGAACCAGCTATAGGAGCCACTGATTTCTTTTTGTATTGTTTTCTTTGTTTCCATTTCATGAATTTCTGCTCTGATTTTTGTTATTTCTTCTCATGTACTATGTTTGGGGTTGGTGTGTTCTTGCTTTTCCAGTGTCTTGAGTTGTACTATCAAGTCATTTACATGTACTCTTTCTTATTTTTTAATGTAGGCACTAAGAGCTATCAACTTCCCTCTTAGGTAGGACTACTTTTAAGGTGTCCCAGAGGTTTTGTTGAGTTGTGTTCTCATTTTCATTTTGTTCAGGGAATAACTTTATTTCTTTCTTAATTTCTTCTTTGACCCATTCATCATTCAGAAGTGTGCTGTTTAATCTCCACAAGTTTGTGTATTTACTAGAACTTTTGCTGTTAATTATAAGCTTTACTGCACTGTGGTCTGATAGAAGGTATGTAATTATTTCAATTTTTTGCATTTGTTGAGATTTGCTTTGTGTCTCAGAATCTGGTCAGAATAACTTACATGAGCTGCTGAGTAGAAAGCTATTCTTTGGTACTTGGGTGGAATATTCTGTATATGTCTTTTAGGTCCATTTTATATGTCACTTAATTCAGATGTCTCTCTGTATTTCTTTGTCCAGTTGATCTGTCTATTGAAGAGAGTGGGGTATTAAAGTAACCTACTATTACTGACTTGGGATTAATCTTTGTTTTATAGTCCCAGATTACTGATTTTATGAAATTCGGTGCTCCGGAGATTGGTGCATGATTGCAATATTTTCTTGGTCAATTCTTCCTTTGATTAGAATGAAGTAGCTTTATTTATCTCTTTTGATGAGTTTTAATTTGAAGTCTGTTTGTCAGATATTAGAATTGCATACCTGGTTGCTTCTTAGGGCCATTTGCTTTGAATAATTTTTTCCATCCTTTCACCCTAAGATAGTGTTTATCCTTGAAGATGAGATGTGTTTCTTGAAGACAACAAAAGATGAGTTTTCTTCTTGATCCATTGTACCAGCCTGTGTCTTTTAACAACAGAATTGAGGCCATTGATATTTAGTGTTATTATTGAAAAGTGTGTATTGGGTACTGACATCTTAATTTCTTTATGTTTGTGTCCCTATTTTCTCTTTCTGTTGTTATACCTTCTTTTTCCAAAGGTGTAATTATCATCATTACTATACTCAGTAACCAATCGATAAAATTTCCATACTCCCATAGTTTTGTTCTAACAGATGATAATAAAGGTAAATTTCAAACATGCTGAATCATAAGTATAAACACTTCAAGGTGAACAGACCAGGTCTATAACTTTGGCACCATAATTTACATAGTTAGCAACTGTGAATTATTTACTGCATTAATAGCTTCTATGATTTTTTAAAGCAGGGTCTCTCATAGCCCCAGTTGGCCTGTACCTTACTATGTTGCCTATGCTGCCCTCAGTCTCATAGAGATCCACCTGCCTCTACTTCCCCAGTGCTGGGATTAAAGGTGTATGCCAACGTGCCCAGAATTGAATATGTTGCTAACAAAATTCTTACATATTCCACTTACAGTCACATATGTAATAACCCCTGTTTTTATAGTAACTATATTCATGGTGCTGATCTTCAAACCAGAGGTCATAAATAATTTAAAGGTTGAATATAGAACCAGTTTCAGTATTCCAAATAGATTAGTTGACAATATTATGCATTTCATCACACATCTATGTGCCAGGAGGGTTATACTTCCTGATTTCATGGGAAGAAGACATTAGCTTTGAGTTTGACACTGCCTTAGATCTATCTCTTTAGGTCTTTTCTTGGGCTGTTTGTATTTGCAGCCTCTTTGCTACAATAAAACCAGAATTAAAAGTATGGCATTCTCCTGAGTTTTATGAGTCATTTTAATTAATTATGAAACCCAAATGTATAATGAGAATCTAGCCAATTGAGTAGAAGTGAGTATGGCTCTAGTACCCTTTAGCTTGTGGCTGGCCTCTGAAGTGAGGATAGTCAATTGGAGAACTTCCCTCTTAACCTGATGAGTTCGGCCTAACTTTGAGTAATTAGTACTAAAAGGCATTATAGTGGCACTTCCTGTGCTGCTAAATATTGAACAGAGCTTTGTAACCTACCATCCTGTGCAGAAGGTCTGTGGCTCTTATCCAGAATGCTGAAGTAATTTCGGGTCCCTGGAATGATGCAGGAAGCCTGAAGCATTGCCCGAGGCTTCCAAGTCCATCTGCCACAGTTCCTGGTGTGCTGTATTCCACATCTTTTGAATGTGGCTGCACGTACTAGAGGCTAGTGACTACCTTCAAAATTCCCTGAGTGAACTTTGTGATGTGCCATGTAGACTTTCCTTCAAGAATAAAAGATGTAATATTCTTCCAGCTTCTCAGAATATCATTGACCACTTTCTCTCCAATGGCAGGCAGTTCTTTTATTATATTGCCCCATGCTGGAAACATCTGCTTAGCTCCAGGTAATTTCTTCTTCCTAATGGCAACCTGAAATCCATAAAAATAGACAGAGAAATATGATGCCCTGTCTGGTCTTCTGATAAGCAAGGCAGTGCTAAAGGACCCTCAGAGCTTCGGAGCTTCTTACAGATTAGGAGGTGTCTTTGTACTGAATTATGACTGCTTTCTCTTTCGGATATGTCTCATTTCAGCACTTTTTAAAAAGTGGTCAAGCACACTACAGTAAAATTCTTCCATATTATTGTTCTTGGATCTTGTTTCCCAGGGAAACCAACCTTCAGTATTTGGCACCATGATGAGTGGCTTGTGTTCAGGAGCTTAATCACCTCTTAGCTCACAGGGCCCCCATAACTGTTAAAGGATGACTATAGAAGATTCCAACATTAGTATTGCACTAGGTAGCTATGCTGTCAAAGCCTCCAGTGGTGGTAAGTTGGATTCGTGCACCATTGGGATTACGCACATTAGAGAAATTTTCCTCCATGTAGAGATAGAGGATGAAAATTGACATAAAAAACTGTGAAGTCGAGTGGCTGTTGCTAAATACAATGGATGCTCTGAAAGGGCAAGATGATCGAATAGTAATCAAAAGTTAAATATGGGATTTTTATCTTGGGAGTAGTCAATAGCTGTCTAATTTGAATTAAGGCCTGATTAGTGGGAAGGAACTCATGTGTCTTAATATAAACATAGCAAAATACATGTGGCTGGATAGGTCATACATCCTAGAGAAAAATTTACATTGTCATATCCTTAGACAAATATAATTTCTTACTGTATTCTAAATATGCATACTCATACTACAGACAAGTGTTCCTTTCAGCCCTCATAAAAGAAACTACTTTTTGCAACAGATGTAGACTATTAGAGAGTTCCAGAAATGGTTAAACTAGAGAATAAGTGTCTCTGAGATGCTTAATTCTAAGTGACATATTGTCAGTACAACCTCTACACATAGGATGAATGTATCCTTCACCTTTCACCAGAGAATATACTTACTTTTTTATTTTATACATGACTCAACTTTTTCTTCACATTTTTCATTTTTTCAAAATAATAGGCAGATAGATGGCTGCAAATAATGTAAATTTATTTCTACTAAATCCAGTCAAGATTTTGGAATCTATCTCTCTCTTCAAGGTACATTGACTAGGTAAAAGTTCTGGTACAACAGTCAACTGGATGCTTGAACTCAAATTTTTTATGATTATGCTGAAATGATAAAACTTGGTTGAATAGTATTTCTTAGACATAAGTCAGCTAACATTTTCTGAAAGACAGTTATTCTTTGGTTCACCAAAAACACATGAAATATGAAAAAATAGGTAAGCCTAACTAATTCAAAATTTTCACAGCTATGATGTTGAATTGTAAAAGTCCAACCCTAAAGAAGATTACATGCCACAAAGACATGTGCTCAAAGGTGTGAAGTTTATAGTAAGGTCTTAGGAATTGCTGATAGCAGTGTCTATAAGTCAGTGAAAACCAAGTAGCTTAAAGCAACGTAAAATATTTCTTTGGAATCAGTTAAGAAATGCAGCAATATGATCAAGTTCCAGTTTCTGCGAATGGTGGTGGAACTTGCTAATACACAATTCCAAGTGACAGGTGCAAACTCTTGGAGTTGGCTGTGCCAACAGGGAATGAAGAAGCCAAAGCACTGTGACAGGACACGCCTGGGAAACAGAGATTCAGCAAGTGTTTGTACAGATTGGAAAAAATATATGTTTGTGCTAAATCCAATCTATGATGTTTTAGTATGAGCATGTGGCACTCACTAATATGCTATCAAGGCTGATATTCCTGCTCACACATGGGAAAGAAAGAGGGATTAGCTTTTCCATTTTATTTCATTCTCTGAATGTTATCTTTGGAGGATTAAGGATGACTGAAGCTGATACACTCAAATAACCAGTTTACACCAAGTAATCTTAAGAGAGAGAAATGACAGCTACATTTATCTGTGTATCTGAACACTACGAAAATACTGGGGAAATTGCTGTTTAGAGCTATTCATTCTGATAGAGTATTACATATACACTCAAATATGTATCATATATACATATTCATGTAGTTATGAAAAAGCATGCACACACATGCTGTGTAAGTGTGTGTGTGTGTGTGTGTGTGTGTGTGTGTGTGTGAATGAAACATTCAGGAAAGAAGACAGCTAGGTGAAGTTTGTAGTAAAGAGTGCATTTGGAATGTCAAGATTGTCACTTTCTTGAGTATTCTCCCTGCTTAGAAATAAAATTGAAATAGCTGGAAGCATAATAATGTCACGTCATCTCCAATGAAGCCCGCGTGAGATCCTCCGTGGGTTGAGGCTGGAACTTCAAGGAAAGTTGTCTCTTGGAATTGGTTGTGATAAGAAACATGTAGTGTACTTGGCACGCTCTTACTTGCTCTTAATATGGATGAAATACTGGTAGCTCTATCCCAGGTCCCCCCACTATATAAGAACACAATGAGAAGATGCTGCTCGCAAAGAAGTGGGCCCTGATCTGATACTGCCTGGTACTTGATCTTTACCTTTCCAGCCTCCAGAACTGTGAGAAAAAAAATTCTGTTTTTATTCTTCACCAGCCAGTTAACTTTTTTTTTTTAAGTTTGAACTTATCAACTGCTTTATTAAACTTGAGCAAAAATTACATAACTGAGAGTCTATTTCTCATGTTTCTGTTTTATAGATCCAGATTTGAGCCATTTTGGGTAAATTAAATTGACACACACGCATTGTAACATTCTTTATTATAAGATATCCATTTTTTTGCATAAAGAAAGACCCTGTAACATTTTCACTTGGCTAGAATTTTCTGGAGTTCAGCACCAAAGCTGCAATTTGAGCAGATGCAGGGCCATTGAAGTGGAATGTCAACACACGGGAATAAGCAATTCAAGCTTTGTAACTGAGAACTGAAATGTCAAATTTTCTTATCCCCACACCCTAGAGTGTTTGACTAACATGTATTCCTTCATGAGTCTTTTATAAGTGTGAAAGGTTATGCAGATTACAGATTATAAACAACTCCAGAAAGGAAAATAAGTTAGGGACAAGGGGTTGTCATTCTAAATGTGTTTTATCAAATACTTGAAGAAGGCCACTTTGTAGATTAAATCTCAGTTTTATTACTAATACTGAATGTGTTCACTTTTATTTAAATAACCACTTATAAACACATATTCTTAAACTAAAGGATTCCTCTTTTACCCCAGTGATTGAATAAGTCATTAACCAGTTCAATGTGACCTTGATTCCACCAGATAGATCTGCTCAGGAAGCCATCATGATATGACTCAAAAATTCTACTTAATAATATATTGTCTATTAAATTGATGTATTGGTTGCATGACTTAGTACCAGGAAAAAAATGATCTCACTTGAAGAATTGATATATTGCTTTTATCAGATCATGACAACTGAATAATCTGTCATGTTTCCATTTTTATCTTGCCAAGATGCCAGGAACTAAATTTAATGCTGAATCAATGCACCTATGTAGGCATACGTTGATGTATTTTCCTCATTTTCTTTGACATATTTTTATTTTCTCTTCCTATTCTAATGCTTGTACAGTGAACCTGAACAAACTGATATATATATATAATATGTAATAGGTAGGCAGTCAAACTGAAGACTAGATATTTATCATTATAAAGACATTAAACCCAAAAGCCTGAAAAAAATCTTTCATTGATTAAACAAACAAGACTTTAAGAGACTCATGGTGAGTGAGAAGGAAATAATGACCTTCAAACTGGGGGACCTCATTGTGCTTATTGTGGCAAAACATGACATTTGAACACATTTAAGGTCACCAAAAATTATTCTCTTTCATCTCCAATACTGAAAATAAAGATTAAATGAGTGTTTGTATCCAGCTTAAGAAAATTGTGTCCGGATAAAATAAGGATAATTAGTATTTATTTTTGTTTATATGAAATAGAATTCAAATACCATTTAAACTAAATTTTTCCTTTGATTCATTCCTATAACATATGTAAATATTCAAGCTGATTTGCAGTTTTAAAATTTGATTTCTATAATAAATATTGTGATTATCATAGCATAAAATATTTGTATTACATACATGTAATATTTCATATTCAGAGGGTATATGAAAAGGATGTATGTTCAAAAATCACATTATTTTTGAAGAACCAACAGTAAATTTGACTTGATAAGGAATGTATGAAAATATTTTCTAAATACTAATAGTATTTACTAACAGTACTTTCTTGAGTGGCTTTATGGAATATTATTTTAACAGTAAATCTTACATTTTGAAAAATGATTAACAAATGTTTTCTTTTTTTAAAAAACTGGGCTGAGTGCAAACACAGCCCCTCAGTACCATACATTTTGCTACTACTGTGTTTTCTGTATTTGGAGAAATCCCAGAGATCTGCACATGTGCAGTGTAATGTAGGAGCCTTGCCTTGTAGAAACCACCTTTGTGATCATGGTGTTTTCCCTGCTGAACAAATATTTTCTTTAAATAAAAAATAAATATCTAACATGATTACTATTGTATTGGAAGTCAGATTTAAATGAAGAAACTGAATGTGAACTACTAAAGTTTAGACGTTGTCTCATAAATGTGCATGCAACCTCAGGATGAGTGGTACTTTTAGAAAGTGATGTAAATATTTTGTGGATGGGTTACGTGGGGAAGTGTGGGATGAAAGGACTTTCCTGATCCTCTTTCTTTTCTTTGTTTCCTAGCTGATGAGTTGAGTGATTTCATTCCATGATAACCTCTCACCGTAATGTGCTGTCACCATAATATGCTGTCTTGCCATAGCCCCAAAGATTTTGGGTCAATTAATTGTGGACTAGAATTTCCAAAACAGTGAACCCAAAATAAACCCTTTCTCTTTATGTGTTAATTGTTATCAGATATTTCAATATAGCTACAGGACCTAATGGAGATCTCTCTATTTATGAAAAATTTAAAACTAGAACCCTAAAGCTAAACTTCTGTAGAGGAACTCTACAGCAATAAGATTGATGCTTAATTTTATAAAATCAGTTTCGCTGATATGCTATATTAAATGTTTATAAATATATAGTTTGCGTGTGTTAGTCTACCACCATCAAGAGTGCTGATGAATTTAGATTTCATGCATGTGTCTTTTCATAGGTGATGTGTTTATTCAGATGCTGGAGTCTGCTTTCCTGAATTATACTCCGCTGGATGTCAAATCATACCCCATTACC
>NW_008349989.1:1411410-1413448 GCF_000622305.1 Nannospalax galili
AAAAAAGCAGTAGTATGAACGTTTTCTATTTATCATCTGTGGGATGACTTTTACAACATGGACATGTTCTAGACAGATGACTTACTTAATTTTGCAATGAAAAACTTACTCTTGACTTGTTTATAATGTAGATGAGCTCACTGACTATGTTTCTGTTACATGCCATTAATTCTTCATGACCTTTCCTTGCCCTCAATACTAGTGTATGAATGTGTGTAAATATGTTTTACATAGCAAAATGCTGCAAACAGTACTTTTCTCCTTGAAAATAGAGATAATTATCACATTTGTGTTGCCAGCAGTAGATGGGATTGGATTGATAAATGAGAACCTCTGTTTGTGGCTATATGTGTGCTATTCTACATCAGTAGCAATCAGGGTAAAATTATTTTTTGATAAATGTGGTCTTTCATGCTGGATACACTGTTTCTTTTTAAAAAATGTTTATGTATATGAGTGTTTTGCCTGCCTGTATATACGTACACCCATTTCATGCAACACCTATTGAGGCCAGAAGAGGGTGTCTGATCCCCTCCAGTTATGGATGATTGTCAGTCACCATGTGGGTGCTAGGAACTGAACCTGGGTCCCCTGCATGAACAGCCAGTGCTCTTAAGCACTGTGCCATCTCTCTAGTCCCTGGATATACTATTTCAATAAAAGAGCAGGCCCTTTGTTTGAGAACAAAGTTTTGAGAGGATTCTGAAGGAACATGTTCCTAGCAGTTCAGGTTTGCTCATGGCTTTTCAATGGATGCTAAATGTCAAGCTGTTTATATTCAGGCATAATTGTAATAGGGCTTTGAGTAGTAAATGCTGCAATGCTTTGGATTCCATTATTGATTTAAGAGCATTTTGATATAATTCTATCCCTTTGATTAGACACTTTTAAAACAGAAGCATTTTTGTTGTTTAATATTTAAATAATGTGTTCTTTGAAATTTAATATATGTATATAATGCATCTTAATTATTCACTTCCCACCTTCTCTTAGCTTTCTCACATTCCTATAAACCTCCCATTCTCCCTACAAATCTCTTTCCCAGATTCATGAGCATTTTTTCTTTGGTTTACGGCTGATTTAATTTAGTGAGGGCCTCTACATGAGCCTGGATTGGAACTATTGATTGGAGTATGGTGGGGGCATGTGTGGGTACACAAAACTGAAGGCAAATGACTCCCTGTCTTGGTGAATCTATCAGCGAATTCAACAATGAGGGGCAGGGCCCCCTGAGACCCTTGCCACCCATGCCTGGCATTGGGCCCATTCTTAAGAAGACTCAGAGCACGCATAGCAACTCCTGTGAGGTTGTGACTTCAATGGTTGTGTCTTTACTAGAAATAACATTTCTCAGCCCTCCTCTCTGTCTTTAAGTTTTTATGTTCTTTACACTCTCTCTTCCACAATGTTCCCCTGAGCTTTAGAATGCTCAACAATCACTTATTTTTTATGCCTGTCACTATAATCCTGGAAAAAAATCTCATGGTGGGGAAACCCTAGGACCCATAAGCTAAGTTTGACATGTCAAACTGCCGTCTATGTATTTATGTTTATACCAATAGATAAATGCTACTGTAAGCCTTAGTCAGAAAAACCTCTTTTGGCAATAGATGCTGATTAACCACAATTTTTGAAGGTGCAGAGAATAAGAGATTTGGAATGCTCTGCCTCAAATGGGACACCTACAGTATCCTCGCTCCACCCAAGGCTCAAGGAGAACCTGTGGAAAAATTGTAAGAGGCAGAGGTAGTGGATGACTATGAGGAAGTGTTTCTGAACACAACAGGGAATGTGCACATGTGAACACTCAGCATTGTGACTACATGCACAAAACCTGTGTAAACTCAAGCCAGACAAATTCTAGTATGCAATGGGGAGGTGGGCAAGATGCCCTACCCCTAGGTGAGGAACTTTTGGCAGGTGATAGTTGCAGAGACGGGGTGAGTCAGTCATCTTTAAGAGTGTGGCTTCTGTTTGTTTGAACATGCTCCATTGGATGGCCACACATCTAATAGTCTGTTGACAGCACAAGTTTGAC
>NW_008349989.1:1413854-1416843 GCF_000622305.1 Nannospalax galili
AAATAAAATTCTCAAAAATTCAAAAAAATGAAAAAAATGTATATGTATATGGAAAAATTCACAAATTAACATTTAAATTGAAATGCTAACATGCTTAGGTCTTTGAAAGGGAAAGTGAGTGCTTAACTGCTGAGGGTAATGCACACATTGAAAGATCTTGGGTTACTTTACTACTTCTTTCCCTAAGCAGTAAGAAAGGCACCGAATTTATTCTTAAACTTGAGAAGAAGAGAACTCAAACTGACATTAATTTTGATGCTTTTCTGGTTTTCCCCAAGGGAGAGGAGAGTTGCATATGTTTTCATGTGTGGAAGAGGGAGGCTGAAATGATCAGAAATTTGAGTTGGTCGGCCATCTCTTTCTTTTGATCTTCATTTTCCTGGTTTGTTAAGGCACGAACCCTGGTTCTTATGTATTCTAGGCGACGGCTCTACAAATTGAGCTGTACTTACAACTTCACTTCGCTCAAAATTAGATGAGGAAAATGAAGGAAACGTTGGTTTTTATGTCGTTATCTCTCCACTCTATCTTTTTCTCTCCCTCTGTCCTTTTTCCCTGCTCTCTCCACGCTCTCTTCTCCCCTCTCTGTTTTCTTCCATACTCACCATTCCCATCCTCTCTCTCTCTCTCTCTCTCTCATTCTTGCTTTCACTCTCATATCTTTTATTTCCCTTCAAATTTGCTTTAGTTGAATAATTTTCCTTAATTTAATGGGGGATAGTCTTTTGAAATTGAATTTACATAGATAAATTTTCAGAAATCTGGGTTTAAGTGTGTATTTTTGGGGAGAGAGATAATATTGTGTGGTAAATATAAATCATAGGAGAATAGTAGCCTAAACCTGGGAAAAACCCATAAACTTCTCTAACAGTTTCAGCATTTCAGGTTGTACATTAAGGCCTGTGATCCATACGGAGTTGATTTTTTATTCATTTTTAACATTTTATTGAGTTTTGTGCACATAACACAATCTTAATCAAATTTAGACCTCTTCTTCCCCTCTCCCCTACCTGCTCCCCAAAGCTTCCCCCCATTTCAGATATTCTGTCACATATGTTAAGTCCTGGTCAAACATTTCTATCCAGGTTTCCCTCACTGCAAGTTCAGTCCCTGGAGTCTAGTCAGCCCATCTACAGTCATTCCCCCAAAGAAGATCTATTCTCCCTCATCCTACAGTAACCATTTGTCAGTAGTCCCTTGGTTAGGGTTGGGGCTAGGATAAGAGCCAGGGTTGGTGCATGAACATAAAGAAACAGACTTTTGGGTCACTGGAAACATGTTCATGTGAACTTGCAGCAACCCTCATACCATGCACAAGACCCATCCTGACTCAAATAAGATAAAACTCCAGCATAGAATGGAGTTGACTTTCGTGGAGGGTGAAAATCAAGGGTCTAGTTTCATTCTTTTACAGCTAGAGATCAAGTTTTGTCAGTTCCATTAGTTGAAGATGCTGTCTTTCCTACACTTTGTGTTCTTGGCACCTTTGTCAAATATCAGGTGGCTGACATTGCATGAATTCATATTATTAGGTCTTCAGTTATGTTCTATTGATCTATGTGTCTGTTTTTGTGTCAGTATCATGTTGTTTCTATGTCTATAACTTTGTAATATAGTTTGAGAAATCTGGTGTGGGAATCCCCCAGCTTTGCTATTTGTGCTCAGAATTGCTTTGGCTATCTGGGGTGTTTTGTGATTCCCTATGAATTTCAGATTTTTTTTTCCTAATTCTGTAAATAATGTCATGGGAATTTTGACTGAGATTGGATTGAATCTATAGATTGCTTTTGTAAATGGTTATTTTCACAATATTAATTCTTCCAATCCACGAACTTGGGAGGTCTTTCCATCTTCTGGTGTCTTCCTCATTCTCTTTCTTCAAATATTAAAAATTTTCATTTTAGAGATCTTTAATATCTTTGGTCAAGTTTATTCCTAGATTTTTTTTGAGACTACAATAATCTCTTTTTCTGTTTGCTTATTATTGGTTATAGAAAATACTGATTTTTGTAGGTTGATTTTGTAACGTGCCTCTTTGCTGAAAGTGTTAATCATTTCGAGGAGTTTTCTTGTGGAATTTTTGGTATCTCTAATACATAATATCATATCTCTGTGTAAACAGGAATAACCTAATATATCCATTTCCAATTAGTACCCCTTAAATATACATCTCTTTTCACAGAAGATTTTTCTTTCCCCTTCAACTGTGATAGACAGTTTTGCTGGGTAAAGTATTCTGGGTTGTCATCTATGATTATTTAGAACCTGGAATACTTTGCTTCAGGCTCTTCTGGCTTTTATAGTTTTTACTGAAAACCAGCTGTAATTTTAATAGGTTTTCCTTTATATTTGTTATTTTTCTCTTGAATCTTTCAGTATTCTCTCTTTGCTCTGTATATTTAATGCTCATCCTATGATATGTTGTTACTGTCCTCCTCTGGAGCCAGTCAGAGGGGGACACAAGGTCCCTGCCGATATGGGGGTGAAAGGTGTGGAGTCACCACACAGACACTGGGAGTCAGGGAAAAGCAAGTGGAGGGCAAGCTGCTGCAGACTTGTTTACTCCCGAGAGCATTTGGAGTTATAAGGGGTTGGCTAGCCAATCATGGTTCTTACACCACTCTACGATATCCAATGGCAGTCTATCTCCGGGCAGATAATCTTTCAGCAGGTTGTCATTGCCACGCCCTACTCTGCTGGGCCGTCATGTATGCAGAAGCCCTTTCCCGTTCCTATGACAGGCAGCCTGAGCTGGGCCAGGGTTCTTTGTTATGCCATACATATCCTCCTTTTTTGTTTTACATAAATGTGACCCTGGGAGGCATGGTTCTTTGCCATACCCTTGTTGACCCCAGGCCTCAGGGGATCACCTCAAGCGGTGGTACCTGTCTTAGTTTGCCTCAACTATTGAGGTCTTACTCGTCATTGACTACCCGTCATCCTGGTGAAAAGACCTGAGAGTTTTGGCTTGTCACGAAGGGGCGGGGGT
>NW_008349989.1:1417045-1439047 GCF_000622305.1 Nannospalax galili
CTTTATCAAAGGCGAGAAAGTTGAAGGTAAAGAGAACCTCTACAAGTATCAAGTGAGGGTCTCTGGGCAGCATATTGGAGCTTTGTTTCAGAATGAGTTCTTTAAGTGTGCGGTTGATTCTTTCTATAATGGCCTGCCCTTGGGGGTTGTAGGAGATTCCAGTGGAATGCTTGATACCCCAGGACTCTGGGAGTATCAATTGCTTGATCAATGCATCCCTGGACTCTGGGAGTATCAATTGCTTGATCAATGCATCCCTGGACTCTGGGAGTATCAATTGCTTGATCAATGCATCCCTGGACTCTGGGAGTATCAATTGCTTGATCAATGCATCCCTGGACTCTGGGAGTATCAATTGCTTGATCAATGCATCCCTGGACTCTGGGAGTATCAATTGCTTGATCAATGCATCCCTGGACTCTGGGAGTATCAATTGCTTGATCAATGCATCCCTGGACTCTGGGAGTATCAATTGCTTGATCAATGCATCCCTGGCAGTACGGGTGGGGAGCACCAGTCCACCGACTCAGTGACTCTAGTAAGGAATTCTGTACCTTGTACCAAAGGGCCTTGTACCGAATTATGGAAGAAAGTCTCTGGTATCTGGGGAAGGCAGACTTTAAGACCCTGCAGGGCTAGGGACTTAACCTGGTGAAAGTAGGCATGAATGCACTGTGGCCTGAGCCACGGGGTCCATATAGGGGCCTATGGTGAGGAGCATGTCCAGAGTGATAGGGATCCCCAATTGGAGGTTTTGGCAGGCCTGTGTCTCAGCCAGGTCATTATACGTGGCTGTCCATTGGAGGAACTCTGCTGACTGGAGCATTCCCTTTAAGAGAGAGTACCAATCATGTGTTTGGAGATGAGTTGCCCATTGCAGGAGAACCTGTTCAAAGTATGGGGTGTTGACACAAGACTCCTGTGCTGCCTTTAAGATGAGAGCCAAACAGTAAGAGGGGTGTGGATCCAAGGCCTCGCAGCTGCATCCTGCCCCACATTAACAGGAAAGGCAGCGAGAGGAGGGGTTCTGGGGGAAACCGCAGCCTTTGCTGTGTTCGGAGACAAATCAGTGGCAGTATGGGTGTGGCCAGGATGGTGTGGACAGAGTTTTCCCCAGGAGTAGATGGGGGGAGAGGCAGGGGGCCCTGTATCATCAATAGGCTGATCCTTGTCCTCACTGGAGTCCTCATTCAGGGATGAGAGGGAGGAGGCTTGTAGGGCAAGTGTGGGGTACTCTTTACAACTCTCATTATGTTGGGAAATGACTTCCTCCATGGAAGAGCCCTTGAGACTGGCAGTTATAGACAGAAGAATAGGAAAAAAATGGAGCAGAAGGAATACGCCCTTTGTGGACCTCACACTTCCTTGCAAGGAAGAGAACGCAAGACCAAATAGTTGAGTCCCAGATGTTCTCCGGGCTAATCCAGGAGGCCAAGACGAGGGTCTCATCCCAAAAGCCATTAAAGTCTTCCATTTTCACCTTAAAACCATGCTTTGAGGGTCTGTAATTTTGGCACCTTGTGATGAAGTGGGAGATTTCCCATTATAGGAAAGTGGTGTTTAAGCAGTCGTTAACCGAAAAGTTGGTGCTTGGGGGGAGGGAAAAGAGGGGCCCTCTTATCAGGGAAGGGTGGAGAAGTGAAGTACTAGGCCTACTATGACGATTAAGCAGATCAGGATGCTAATGGTCGGGGCCTACTGAGATATAAAGACAGAATCTTCAGGACCCGAGTGTCTGGTGCTTAGCAGGGAACTTCCCTAGGTCGTTATGCCATGGCCATATGCCCATATGGTGTCTCCGGAAAGGCTCAGCCAATGGCCTTGCCTCGACTCAGAAATTGGGGGTGGGGTGTAGGGGGTGTCAGACCCTCATATGATTTCACCGGGATGAACCAAAGGTGGGGAGGGGCCAACACGGGCTTCAGGACATGAGGCGAGGTGTGCCTTCCTAGCTTAGGGGGAGATGGACACAGGAAAGGGGAAGAGGAGGGGGCTGCCTGCTCACCCTTGAGCAGCCGTCAGCACACAAAACAGAAAGGGACCTAGTCACCGGTAACCAGCCTGGGGTGCCTGGCTGACGCTGAGGGGCAGGGTCCCTGTTTGGGCACCAGTTGTTACTGTCTTCCCCCGAGCCGAGGCGGGGGGTGGGCAGGGTCCCTGCTGATATGGGCGTGAAAGGTGCAGAGTCATGACACAGACACTGGGAGTCCAGTGAAAGCAAACAGAGGACGAGCTGCTGCAGACTTGTTTATTCTGGGAAGCGTTTGGGGTTATAAGGGGTTGGCTAGCCAATCATGGTTTTCCAGCCATCCTAGGATATCCAATGGCAGTCTATTCCGGGAAGATGTTCTCTCAGCAGGTTGTCATTGCCATGCCTGACTGTGCTGGGCTATCACGTATATGGAAGCCCTTTCCCCATTCCTTATGGCAGGTGGCCTGAGCTGGGCCCGGTTCTTTGTTGTGCCATACAATATGCCTTGGGAAGTTTCTCTTTTCTTCCTGTCTGTTTTGTCTTCTGTGTT
The DNA here is from genome assembly GCF_000622305.1 of Nannospalax galili. Taxonomy (NCBI): domain Eukaryota; kingdom Metazoa; phylum Chordata; class Mammalia; order Rodentia; family Spalacidae; genus Nannospalax; species Nannospalax galili. The sequence continues at coordinate 1,419,568 of NW_008349989.1, forward strand.
CTTCTGATGTCTGTATAGGTATGTCTTTCCTTTATTTAGCTAATCCCTTTGAATATCTGGTCAATGCCTTTGACTTGAGATTCTTCTCCTTCCTCTATGCCTATGATTCATAGATTTGGTCTTTTCATGGAGTCCCACATTTCCTGCATATTCCATTCCTGTGTTTCTGAAAATTTTTTCATATTCTTTTCTTGAGTGGTCCAGTTCTGCAACTTTGTCATTTAGTTGTGATATTCTGTTTTCCATTTCATTCATTTTGCTTGTGAGGCTTTCTCACATTGTTTCAAATTTGCTTGTTGAGGTTTTCAGCTCCGTCTTCGTTTTGGCTGGAGTTTTCTTCAACATTGCTATTTCTTTTGTGAGTTCACTTTTCAAGTCCTGAATTGTCTTTGTCATTTCATTTAAGTGTATATTCAGATTTTCTTGAATCTCAGTCAGGTGTTTATTCCTATCCTCTTTGGGTTCCTTGAGTTGTTCATGTGTTCTTTAAAGCCATTGAATTCTTTTTTAAAAAATATTTTATTATTTTTGTTTTATGTGTATGAGTGTATAGACGGTCTTTATTTTTTTTAATATTTTCTTTATTTTTATTTTATGTGTATGAGTGTATTGCCTGCATGTATGTGAGTGCACCCGTGTCATGCAATGCCGTGGAGGTCAGAAGAGGACTTCAGATTCCCCTGGAACTGGAGTTAAGGATGGTTTGCAGCCACCATGTGGGTGCTGGGAATCAACCTCCGGTCCTTTGCAAGAGAAGTCAGCGCTCTTAACTGCTGAGCCATGTCTCCAGCCCCCTAAAGTCATTAAATTCTTTAATCATGTTCATGACTGTTCTTTTAAATTCTGAGTCTTGTCTTTTTTTCTGGGTAGTTCTCATTTTTTGTAAGACTGGTGGATTTTGATGGTTTTTCATATTATTTCTGTTTTTGCATTATGGCTTGGGACTATAGATTTCTTTTATTGGTTTGTGTGTTCACTATGAAATTCTAGACTGCCTTCATTTAGTTGAAGTTTGGTTCCATTTATATTGTTGATGTACCGTTGTTGCAAATTTGAGTATGACTAATTATTCTGACCTTTGCTTTTGATTTTTTTATTAGTGGAACATGATGGCTCCATCATGGCTAGTTAAGAACTCTCCAGCAGGGGGAAAGGGCCTAGGCCCACTTTCAGACTACAGGGATCCAGTGGCAGTGTTCTGGCAGGCTACTCCAGAGCGCTCAGGAGGGAGTAGTGGGAGGGAACCTAGATCCATATTGGAATGGGGACACTGTGGAGAGGGTGTAACTAGCTAAGCAGAGTATATGTGAACCCTCCCTAAAGCAGTGAGTATGTAGCTGGTCCTGGAGCAGCAGCAGCAAGACCCAGTGGGCAGGCATCTGACTTATCAGGCTAGTGAGACGGCTGAGGCGCAATAAACAGGAGGAAACCTAGGTCCAAGGTGGGGGTGGGGACAGGATGGAGGAGGGTCTAACTAGCTAAAGCAAAAAATATGAGTCCTGGAGCAGTGAGAGAGGTGCAACTTTTGAGTTGCAGTTTCAGGACTGACTGCACAGAGCCCTGGAACAGAAAGAAGGTTGGGATGGAGCTGCTAGTGAGCAGTTTGCCTAATAGGTTAGGATGGCAGTTTGTAGATCTGGGGTGAATGTAGCTCAGGTGGAAAGATACATGGAGGTCTCAGGAATCATGCTCCAAACTGCAAGTCTTGGGAGGGTTCTTGAGACACTGCCTGGGATGAGAGCTGAGATGGCAGGGATTGACTCCATCTGCCAAAACAAGGTACATGCAGATTCAGGATGGGATAGGATCCCTGTGACCCAAGGAAGTCTGAGAGCTAAGATAGGAAGACACCCACTATACATCTTTTATTCTTATTCTACAAGTTACGGCATGAAAACCACAGCATCAATCTGTGTCATACATACTGTGTTATAATCTCTGGTGACTTGGGATATTTCATGCAATATGTACTTTAATGAATATTTTTGGTAGTAAACAAGTAAGTGATTTTATTATGTAGTTCCCTTGACACACATAAAAGTTATTAAAAGGCAATCTAAAATGTAATCTGTATTAAGAATCAATTTTTCTCTCCTGGGAAGCATATTTCCAGTGAGAAGGAAGAAAGTTCATTTCATAGTCCTGGTAATATGAAGCTCCCCAGAAGATGTTTCAGTTACATGATTAAAGATTTGAGCATGATTTTTGGAGAGAGAATATACACTTTGCTACAGGCTTCAGAGAAAATCATCAATCAAGTATTTGAATGGGTATGAATGCTATGGTTTTATTGCCATTTCCTCTGGGCTTATCTACAACTGAGTGACTCTAAGCTGCTGCTGCTGTGAATCTTAGAGTGAATGAGTGCAAGAATAAATTAAACATATCAAGCTGTAGATGACTGTTTTATAGTTTACATGTCATGTTATTTTGTTGATTACTAAATAACTTGAAAATGCCCATGATAAAACATATAGAAATAATTTTAAAAAATAAAAAAAATTGCTGGGCATTGTGGCACATGCCTTTAATCCCAGCACTCAGGAGGCAGAGGCAAGCAGATCTCTGTGAGTTCAAGGACAGCCTGGTCTAAATAGTGAGTTCCAGGCCGGCTGGGGCTACAGGGAAACCCTGTCTCAAAAAGACAAAAAAAAAATGGCAATAGAAGTAAAAATAATAGGCAACATTTGTACAAACACTAATTATTTCTGTATAGTAGCAGGTGTGGTTTTAAATTACACATATACCACTTTATTGAATATACCATCCATCATGAGTTAGCACTAATGATTTTCGTAATTTACTTTTGTAAAACCCAAGGTACAAAAAGTTGATTTGTTTGTTGAGGTCGTTTGAATAGAAGAGAGATATCTTGGAGTCTACCCAAATTGTTAGTTTCCAAGTCTGCCTTCTCTACTATATAATATGAGATGTGTCTGTGTGTGCATACCACATACCTTCACAGATGGTCCTAACCCTCGAGGAGGGAAATATGATAGTGCCTGCAAATGGAAACAAGTTTCCTCAATCGAAAAGACAATCATCAATTTGAAATTGTATGAACAAAACAACCATCTCCAGAGAAGTTTACTTAATTTTTTTCCTATAATGTTTAGAAAACTACCTAGTTACCTCTTTGTACATGTCTAAACTTCTTTCCCTACATAAAATTGTGCTGCAGCATTGCACCTGAATACATAAAACAATAAACATATAAACATTCATTTATAATTATAATTTAAAAGTAAAATAAATGACATAAAAAGTCCTTTGCCATTATTTAGTTTTATGTAATTTATTTCTAAAATAGTACTGCTCATATCTTTAAAGTGAGAGGAAATTTATATTTGGTTATCAAGATACTAATTATCATATTTTCCTTGCCTGAGTTTGTGGTCGGAAACTGAGAAGACCTTGAAGTCACGGAGGATGTACAGTAGTTGTTATGAGATACAGGAAGGAATCTCAAAACGGCAACTCAGGAAGAATGGAGCATGACCCAGATTTCTGACTTTGATCATGAGTCAGGCTGTAAAGTGAGATAATATTTGTTATTACATATATTACTTGATATACACATATTAATTGTGTATATACTTGATATACACATATTAATTATTTCATAAGTCAAATGTGGTCAGTGCCATCAGATTTTGAAAGGTCTAAGGGAAACTGGAAAAGAAAGAAATCATTCTGGCTGCTTAACTAAGAAGGAGGTGACATCACTCCTCATGGATGATGGGGAATATTTCCATACACAGTGTTGAAGAGTGATGATCACTGTGATTAGATGAAATGTCACAAATAGTGACAACTTGAAACATGATCTCAGGGGCCTGTAGTGCCAGGATAAGATGTTTGGATTGATTTTAGAAGCAGAAGATTACCATTATCTAAAAACAAAGATGCAATTTCAGTCCTGGGAAATTCAATTAGAAAAATAATTTTGGGAATGGTGAATTAGATGAGGAATATTTAATGACAGGTTGGTTTACATAGGAATGTAATAATAGAAGTTAAATATAAAAAAGCCCTATAGTAAGTCCTGGCAGTAGGGGAATGTATAGATTATTTTCACATATAACCAGAAAATTCCATTAGAGTACAGACTGTCAATTTCTGTCAGTTGACTAATGAGCTCAAGGTAGACCTCTGACCTCGTCTTGGGTCATTTACATATCTAGTGATCACATGAGGATAATGATGTGGAGTGGCCTTGCTGAAATGACCAAGGCATTGTCTCTGCTCTTATTCCAGTCAGGACACCTTTTATATCAATGACACACGGACATGTGGAAAAGAACAATCACTTTTACAAACATCTAGTCAATGCTACAGTCTGAACAAAGCATATCTAAACATTATTGATTGTTTCCACTAATCAGCACCTGTAATGGAGACGTCTTCCAAATTGGTCAGCAAGTGTTGTGAATAGTTTCTATTTTCCTCTAACACCAGGAAATATATTCCTTATAACAAACTTCAATTTGTTTTATAAAATCGTAGAATACAAACTTGTAAACTTTAAAAGAAACATTTTATCTGCCCCTTAGTCATCTAATTTCTGAGACATGGCTAATTATATTTACTTGGCATCTTGGCAGGTGTAATTTTGAAGACTGAAGGAAACATCTGGCATAATGCTACAATACATACTCAGTGCTCGATAGATGAATGTACCAACATCTTTCTTTATCCATCTATTTTTTCCTTAAAAGAGAGAGAGACAGAGAGCGATAGGTATACTTAGTCAGGTAGTAAAATGCATACTATTGGAGGAGGCCAGAATATGCCACAAAAATTCCCCTTTTGCTTAATGCTAATTTAATTGATTATGTTGAGAAAATGCAGTAACAGGAGAAGCTTCACAAGCAGTAGAAGCTACTTTTTTTTTTTCTTGGAAAAAAAATTGTTGTCTGTAAGGGTAAGATTTACTGAAGGGTGTCTCCTCTCCATATCAGTAAGAGAAAGTTGGCTAAACTCTCAGAGGCTCATCAATAGAGAAGTCACTGGATGCCAATCAGTTTACACACCTTAATTTTGTTTAGCATCTTAAAAAAAAATCTCCCGCCATTCCCATGTCCTTCTGTGTTTGATATGGCCATATTTACATCACAGCTTTGAACTTAAGTCCAAAACCACCTCCTTGAGATTTACTATTCTCTCTGGTTAACTTCCCATGTGGCATGAGGCATAAAAGTTTGTAAACTTTTATTTTCTAGTTTTTGGAGACAGGGTCTCCCTATAATCCCAGCTGGCCTGGAATTCACTATGTAGACCAGGTTGGCCTTGATCTCTAAGAGATCCACTTGCCTCTGCCTCCTAAATGCTGAGATTAAACACATGTGCCTTAAATATTTGTTACACCATGCCCAGCTTGTTTGTAGACTTTGATTTTTTTATTGTTAATCTGCTGTTTGTAATTCAGGCTACGACATAAGAAAGTATAGAAAGAAAATTGCTCTTCCTCCCTTGTACTATAAAAGTGAAAAGAAAAGAAAAATAAAAGCTACATTCTGAACATTTAGTACTTTTCTCCAGAAAAAGACCAGTGACAAGACATTGAGATTCTTGTGCAAATTCTACTGATATATTCCAAAATGCTATGTAAATGTTAAAACCTCTGTCACAGAATTCTTATGCCTATTTGCCTCCTGATGGCATCTGTGGATACCATACTCTCTTATTTTTTGTAATTTCTATGATGAATTTTAAGATCTTGTGTAATTTAATTTGGAAGTAAACAGAATGAAAAGAAAATAAGATGGATCAACGCTTAATCATCTCAGAATTAATAAAAACAAGAGGAAGTAGCAAACCTACAGCGACTATATTGAAATAAACCAAAAAAAAAGTGAGAGGAAATCCCTAGTTATCAGACAATTCCAACTTTACTAACTTAAATGGAGATAAAGACAGATACGCTGTCATTATTAAATATTCCCTTTTTGTTGTTCTTTTTGAGAGAGGGTCTTCCTGCAGCCCCAGCTGACTTGGAACTCACTATGTAGACCAAGCTGACTTGGATCTCACAGAGGTTTTTCTGCCTCTGCCTCCCAAGTGCTGGGATTAAAGGTATGTGCCCAGCACACCCTGCTTAAGTACTCCTCCTAAAGTAAATATGTAGAATGAAAAATACATTTGACTTTCCTGTGGTGTCTTAATTTATCAGTGTATTTGACATTTTTGTGTATATTTGAAAATTCTTTAATGTGTCTTCAATTTCCCTCTAATTTAATAGCTAAGTAGTATTATACACAAGGGTACATCTAATGTTTTATATAAGTTCAGATTCATAATAGATAATTAGCTTTTATTTAAATGGAAGTTAGTGACTATTATTAACTGGTGCTTATAAATGACTGTAATTCTTTAGGCATGCTGTATAATAAACTTGGACAGTATTGTTATGCAATAAGTCTCTGGAATAATTTCTTAGTAGAATAAGACAAAATCTATGATTGATAACAGGGAAATTAGGATGATTTTGTTTCTCAAAATAACTTTCACTTTTTATGAACTGAACATTTTCACACTGTTTTAAATAGTTTAAAAATTATTATTTTAAACACAAATAATTCAAACAATTATTGTTTCTAACTATATAGGTTACTTGAAGACTTTGATTTATAAGAGAGTGGCATGTTTAAAGGTGGAATGATGATAAACGGAAGATTTTATTCTAAAGTAGCTGATAAAGGACACAGATACTTCTCTGGAAATAGAATTCAGTAATGGAGAAAGCAGAGACCAAGGCATTATCAACACCAAATTGAAGGTTCACCCTAGTGAAACTGTGTGGTCTTTGTAGCTTTGTGCAGAGCTGCTGATAGCCTAACACTAGGACTTAACTGCAGACATGGATAATGAAGGGTGTCTAGCCTATGACTTGGGACACAGAAAGAAGACTGACAATCAGGGTCCTACTTGAGAATTCCTAGAAACCTGAATGCAACAGATCACTTTAGAAACTTAAGTTGATTTTTAATAAAAGAATGTTACCCCCAAAGTAGCATTTCTAAAATTGCATGAAGCAGAAGAAAAGGCCCTTTGTTTAAGATCTAGACTTGGTACTTGCTTGCACCTCAGAGTCTCTATTTCTTTGCCGAAGAAAGGATTGCATTTACTTATATCTAAGCTGAATTCAAACTAAAACTCCACGGTCCTCCAGTGAGTCAATGGTACATTAGTGAGGAATTTTCCTTTCCTGGAAATAATCTATACCTGCGTTGGTTTTTGTTTTGTTGATAGGAAGAAAAATCTGAGAGAATGTGTTTGATGAAATTCATTTAATTTTATTATAGTCAAGCAATCTTGCTTAGAATCTTCTTTCCCAAAGCTTCCATCCAGCTGCCTTTTAAACAGCGTGTGGTGCTATGGTGCATGTCCCCCGCTGCCACAGAAGTCCTTGGACTTTTCAAGAGAAAGATCTGCCTGCTTTGTGTAAAACTTGGATAATGGAAATGTGGTACATTTACACAATGGAGTTCTACTCAGCGGTAAGAAAAGATGAAATTATGAAATTTTCAGGTAAATGGATGGAACTAGAGAGTGTTATATGGTAAAGTAGCACAAACACAGAAAAGCAAGCAACATAGGTTCTCCCTCATTTGTGGATTGTAGCACCAATCCCTTATAAGTGAGTATATATATATTCTGATGTAACATCAGTAGCCAGGAAAATGGAAAGGGTACATGGAGGTAAAGGAACAGAAAGAACCCGAAAGAGGGGGATAGTAAGGAACAGATGTAACCAGGGGGAAGGTAGGGAAAGTGGGAGTGTTCAACAAGGAGTAGAGGAAGGACAGACATGCAAAGGGTTATAGTGTATTGGGGGGAAGGAAATAAAAAGGAGAGGTGGTGGGAGGTGGGTGTTAATGGGGAGAGGTTGGGGATAATAGGGGCACTGGGACTGGGAAGGGAGGAGGGAGGCTGAATGGGAGGAAAAAGAGTAGAGATGAATGAATCTTGCAAGGCTAGGAAACCCAGAGGGAAATATGATGCCCCTGAAACCCCATGAGAAATGCACACATAGTGTCTGAACATTAGTGCATAGGTATACCTGGGAGGTTCTTGGCAAGGAACACATTGCCAGACAGAAGAGACCTCCCTTTTAGTGGTTGGTAAGAGTAGTCAAGGAGACACCCAAAGTAACACAGGCTATTTCCAAACCTGTTGGTTATCTCCCAGAACTAGTAGATAAGCCCCAACAGCTGAAGACAGAACATACTGCAGAGACAGGACTTTGAGCAATGGACCAGGAACTGACTTGGAAGCCTTCTATTCAAAGCTTAGCTATCATAAAGCTAGATGCTAATATGTAAACTGCCAAGGAATAAAAACAATCAGTAGTCCAACCCAGCCCTAAAGCCTCATAACCATAACGCCTGGAACTACAAACTACCTCTATTGGTGCAGTAGTGGCACTGTTATATGGGGGGTTATCAACAGCTATCTAATTAGACTTAAAGCCCTCGCAATGGGAGTGAACTCATGTGTCGTACTCTAAACTCAGCCAAATACAAATGGCAGGAGAGAACATAGATCCTAGAGAAAACCCTATCTCTTTAATATCGTTAGACAAAATTCTTACCATATGCTAAATATGGATCCTTATATTTACAGACAAGCATACCATATACCAGCACTCATCAAAGAAGCTTCTTTTCGCAACAGATGGAAGCTATTGCAGAATTGCACAACTGGTCAGACACAGAGAACATACATCTGAGAGATGCCCAGTTCTAGGTGACACATCTACAGTTGAAACTACACTTATGGCTCATGGAACGTAGCAGAACAATAGGTAGAGAGAAAATTAATGCATCCCTCAACTCTCACCAGTAAAGCTTCCTTATACAACAGAGTGCAATGCACACAAGACCACAACTGGCTAAGTTTTAAAGAATAAGCGACTACAGAGTGTGTATCCTTGGATAGGATTCCTATTTTGAACCTTACCCACCCTTGGCTCAGGGACCCTTGTGGAAGGAGGGGCAGAAAGATTGTAAGAGCCAGGACTGGTTCATGAACACAGGGGCTTTCAGGCCACTGAAAGCTCACATATGAGAACTTGCGGCAATGGTGGCATCAAGCACAGGACCCATGCCGATTCAGTTAAACAAGGACCCAGAGAGGAGGAGAGAAATGGGTGGTGGTCTGGCCCTAGACTGAGAACTACTGGAGACTGATTGCTATTGGGTGAGGGAAAGAATGCCTTACATACAATCTCTAGATGGGCTGACTAGACTACAGTGGACAAATTTACACTGAAGGTAATCTGGGCACAAATGCTTGACTGGACGGTGAGGGAAAGAATGCCTTACATACAATCTCTAGATGGGATGACTAGACTCCAGTGGACAAATTTACACTGAAGGTAATCTGGGCACAAATGCTTGACTGGATAATACTTAATGTATATGATAGAATACATGAGGTCTGGTTGGGGAATGGGGAACATCGGTGGTGGAGGGGGTCTAAATTTGATGAACTGTTGTATGAAATTACTAACGCTCAATAAAAAAAATAAAAAAATAAAACTTGCCAAGTGCATTCGGTCAAGCTGATTCTTAGTATACAGAATGTGTTTTTGTGTAGAAAGACCAGAAAAATGTTAAGAGCAAAATGATTATAGCACTCATTTGACCATGCCTTGGAAATGATGATGAACTTGGCTGTACTGAAGATAGTGTCTGGACGGGTGGCTTCCAATAGTGTAGCCTGGCCACACACAGAATGATAAAGCCAAAAAAGGTCATCAAGAGTGCATGAATATAACCCCCTAGAAAAATCAAAGAAATTTAAGTCAGAATGAATTTGTCTAGGCATTGGGTAAATTCTAACCAGTAACAAAAGCAACTCTTATCAGGAATTAATACAGTTGTATGTTGATGAAGAGGTGTTATAGGTTAGTGCAGGCTAGAAAGAAGAAACTCAATAGTAAGATCAGAAGGAGAGAAAAGAAGGAAAGATGCAAAACTGCCAGGGTGAAATTATAAAAGGTTTGTGATTCTCATCTTTTTCATGGAAATTCTGTATGGAGTTATCAGGGGCTGCTCACTTGTGTCTTATTTTTCATCAGAAATGTTGAATGGTGAGTTATGGTCAAAATACTGCAGAAAATACACATTGGTCTTTATAATGTCCCTTTTTTGTGTTCTCAGCTTGAAGTTATAAGACACAAGGGGAAAAAAAACACAATGCACAGATGCACATGGGTCATGAGAATGCTACTTAAACTCCAGATCTCTTATATCTACCAACTTGACTTATGGTTCCTGGAGAAAGAAGTTACTTTGTCAACTTAGAAGTTAACACAAGGCCCTTTCTGCTTTCTTTACTTCTAGGACAGACTGATACCAACAGTCCTGTTTTTCTAGTTTAGCAGATCCTCAGATTAATGTTGTCTATTTAAGCCCTTAGAGTTCCATACTGGACTTTCTCATTTCTCCTAAAATCAGCTCTGGCTCACATTATACAGCAGTTCCCTTCCCAAGATATTGCACTATTTTTCTTCTGCTCTCCAACTGACTACGAAGAAACTCGTTTGGATTCACAAAAATTAGCCCATACTTCCTCCTCAGTGAATGGGCACCTTAGCTTTGTCATGAGTTATTGTGAGGTCCAAGTTCCTTTGCCAGGAGAGGAGGAGAGTCATAGGAGGCTGGGAGGTTGAGGAGAATACAGGGAGTTTCAGATCACATGTGGCAGATCAGACATATTTATTCACAGCAGGCAAAGCTTACACATAGACTCAGGGCAGGCATCAAAAGCAGGCACTCAGGCACAGTCTCACATCCACTTGCCACACACAGACAGGCATAGATGTAGACCAGGACACAGGTGACACAGAGGTAGACACATAGACCAAAAGACATATGCATACAAGCAGGGTGACAAAGGAGGAGGCAAAGGCCCAGACCTCTGACCTCATGACCATATATATGTAAAATCTACACAAAAGTAACATTCTACCAAAAAGTTATATAACAGATGATTATATCACTGTTTACTTTTGAATTCTGCTGAATATCTGATGTCAGCCATTTTTGCTAGCTCATCGCTCCCTGTTCCCCCTTCCCCTCCATATTCGCATTAGCTGCTGTCTTGGCATGTTCTGGTTGTCTATATTAGTACCATGTTGTCTGGAACTTAAGGCCATCTGTTCCCTTAAGTTATATCCTATAATATATATATTAATCACTGTAGCATTGATGCTCTCTGCAATCAAACACTCATGTCTAATAATCACAGCTGAACATTGTAATTTCTTGACTCCTGGTGAGCAGGGGTCAAGTACATATTTATTTCTGAATAACTGAAAAAAATCACAGATACAAATTTTGGTGAAAAGGCTCATATCGACATCAACTTTCCCCTATGATTATCTTAGAGTGTGTATTTTTTAAAAGTATGGCATGACAAACCAAATGGAGCCACAGTCTTTCAAACTTGAACACAGTGCTTCAGAGATTTCAGTTTTTGATCTCTCCTTTACCTTTGCCTTATGCAGTTCAGCACCATTTTTGTTATGATCTGATTATGTGTATAAAAGGCCTGTTGACAAGAGAGAGCAATACGATAAAGAAGGCTAATAGCTGCCTTTAGTATTTTAAAAACTGTAATTTTATTTATTCTTTGAGAATTTCATATGATATGTTTTGATCATATTCAGACCTCCTCCCCATGATCCAGAGTATAGACCCAAACGTTAGAGTCTAGCAAATCTGATTGGCATCTATTTTTATTTGAATGCACACAAAAGATTTTCTCTATTTTTCTTTTCCATAAAAATTTATAGGTTTCACTTAATAATTTAGTTAATAAGGATATAAATTAAAATCCATAGTGCCAATTCAACGTCCTTGGGACATCTCATGAAAAATAAATCAGAGGAAAAGGAGGTCGAATGGAGCTATCCAGAGAAACCTAACACCATATCTTTAAACAGATGCCAACAATGATTGGATAGGCAAGCTGCAGTGTTAGATAGTGGCCTCAAAAAAAAAGTGCTTTATTCTACTTGCATATTTAAATGAACCTGATTTTTACCTCTTTTAAATGATCTGAGAGTAGTTTTGCTGACACATACTTCTCCCATGAGCTCTAGCATTTGTACAGAATTTAGCTCTCTGAATAAAGACATCATCAACCAATTTTACCAGGCAAATTTGCTGGATGCTTCTGTAAGCAAGTAGTCTTGGAAGACAGAGATGTTCCTCTTTTGGCAGTGTATTTAAATTCCAAGGTAATAAAACAACAGGTCTCTCTCTCTCTCTCTCTCTCTCTCTCTCTCTCTCTCTCTCTTTCCTCTCTTTCTCCTGTTAGGACCTTTTCCCAGAAGTGTCTTTATAAGATCACGGAATTCATATCTCAATGTGCTGTAACCCCTCCCATCATGTATGTAGGAAACACTTGGGTCTCTTCATGCTGCCCTGTGGGAATCTGAGTTCAGAAAACTAGTGCAAGCTGTTACTCTGGCTCCTCTGATAGCTGGGGGTAATAAACCAATCCAGAAATCTCATATAGTTTTTTGTTAGTATTCACAAACATGTGACACGTTGTCTTAGTGGCCTGTAAGCAGGGTAAAGTAGGAGATACTATCCCTGACATGACAAGTGTATTTGAACTTAAATTATGTTGTAATGTTACTTTGATAAATTATATTGCTTCATAGTTTCTTGTAACCTAAGAAAACTTTTCCATCACACGAATAATGTTATAGGGATTCTCTGAAATATAAAAAGACATAATAAGCTATCTGTAATTTTTGCTGCTTAAAGAAAAGTATTAATATTTCCATATATTCTTAGGATGATCCTTTCTTGTTCGATATGCATATACACAAGAACAAATACACATGCATTTACCAACAGAACTATAGTTTCACAAATTGCTAGCATAGTATACATATTGTTATATTTTCTATTCAATTTGTAAAGCACCACCTGTGTCTTATTTATAACTTCCAGTTTAATACACTGTTATTCTATCATTATTTGGGATATAAAATATTGGACTTTAGCCTTAATTTATCTTTCCTGTTGTCATCAACACTTTTGTCCCTATCATCCAGTTCCTAAAAATTCTACTTTAATACTTACTGAGGGTACCCTATTCCATATACTCTACTAAGAGTGTTATGTATTTCAATTTTGTAAATATTCTTAAGACTCTAAAATGATAGGAGTCCCATATTAACCTCACCTACCCATGACTTGGGGATCGTTATGGAAGAGGGGGCAGAAAAATTGTAAGAGCCAAGGTTGGTTCATGAACATAGGGAAGCAGAGGTTTCAGGCCACTGGAAACTTGCACATGTGAACCTGTGACATTGGTGGCATCAAACAAAGGACCCATACCAACCTTATCAGACATGGGCCCAGAGTGGAGCAAGGGAAATGGGTGGCAGGTCAGTCCTAGACTGAGAATTATTGCAGACTGATTATTACTGAGTGAGGTATAGTAGGCCTTACTTACAATCTCTAGATAGGCTAACTAGACTCCAGGGAATGAATTTTCACCAAAGGACATCTGGGTACAAATACTTGACTAGTTAGGGTTTAACATGTATGGGAGAATACATAAGGTTCGGTGTTGGGGGGGCATGGCTGGAGGAGGGCCCTAAATTTGATTGAGAACTGTTATATGAAATGTACAAAACCTCAATTAAAAAAAAATAGCAAACGGGAGCTGGAGAGATGGCTCAACAGTTAAGAACACTGGTTGTTCTTGAAGAAGATCTGGGTTCAAATCCCAGCACCCACATAGCAGCTAACAACTCTCCATAACTCCAGTCCCAGGGGATTCGACAGCCTCTTCTGACCTCTGCAGGCATTTCACAACATGGGTTCTCTTGCCTACATGTAGGCAATACCTGCGTACACATAAAATAAAAATAATAAAAATTAAAAATAAAAACGAATAACCAAAAAACAGTGTAAGAAAAAAGATATTATTCACTCCTAAAATGTTTTCCCAATCATATCCTACTTCAAAAACCTTCTCACACTAAGGTAAATTATTTTATACTAACTGCCCATTTGCATTAATCCCAATTCACTAGTAATGTGATGATGCATATTTCCACTAACAATATTTAACATATACCACTCATTCTTGCACTCAAATTTTTTTCTAAGTAGCATGTGTCCTAACACTATTATGCTGGTAGTATTATTTTCTTCATTTTATAAATGGGATAGTGGAAATAGAAAAAAATTTAATAATCTTCCAAAAGTCACTAAAATAGTGGTAGAAATTGTACAAGCATCTTCTGACTCCAGGATCTTCTATGAATAACTTGTGCTGTCAAATTAACCAAGTGTTTCATCACTCATTGAATTTTGAATACTAATTGAATGTGTTACTATGATGCATTTAGTTCAGGTACAGACTTTGTTGTGTCTAGATTTTCATCCCTGTGAAGTTTTGGCTTATGCTGCACTTTATAAGGAGCTACTGGGGGGAAACAGCTAATGTTTCAAGGAAGTCTAATTAATAGACATACCTTTGGGCCCTATATGTATAATATGAAAGGTTTCCATTTATTTAGGAGATGTCACTAATTCCAGGGAAAGAATGGACATGGAAGGTAAAACACCAGGGTATTAAAACTGTTCTCAACAGGCCATGCTGGAACCCTGGAGTTATGTGCAGAGACTTTTTCCCATCCTGGTATCACAGCAGATGGCAGAATGTCTTAGATTTGCACTCAAGGGAGTCAATCAAACAGGAAAACCAATCTATGCAAGTAGTACAGAGCTATGCATTCCATCCACAGAGGATAATGGTGTTTTCCAAAATGAGATTGGTCAAATATTTATTCCTGGGATTGATAAATATTTCTTTGAGGTGAGGTGTTTACAGTATGCTGTCTTAAATTAGATCGCATGCTCAAGACACTCTTTTCCCTCTGTCTTTGTGACATTTGAGCATGGAAGCTGCTCTTGCCAACACAACCCTGGCACATTGTCATGACTGAGGCCACAGTTTTCTTAACTCTCATCCAGCTTTTGCTGCTCTGCCAGACTCTCTAAATTTGATGAGAATTCTGCTTTGAAATTTGGCAAGTACATTGCACCTCCACTGTTATCACAGATTCCATCCCCTTCCCTTATATTTAGAAGCTCTTCTACAGTGCACTTGTTTTTGCACCAATTCCTGGAACTGTTTATCTTTGCAGCAGGATAGAGTGTGAGGCTGAAAGGTTCAGGGAAAACATCAGCATTTTAAAGCCACCTGTATATCTTTACATTTTATAGATTAGTCTTATAAAAACTTTGGTTATGAATATTTTTCAATGATGATTAAATTTTCATACTAGTCTCTTTATGAATTATTGTCACTGAAATAGTTGTTTTCAGATCCTGATGGAAAGACTAAGCAATGTTTGTACACATCAATTAAATACATATGGTATTTCATATACATTTTCTGGGGTATGACCTAAAATGCTGTTTAGAATTTTCTGGAAATACTCCCAACATTTTTACACTCCTTGATGTACATTCTGTGTAAGATGGCATACGAAGCATGTTAGCAAACAGAACTTCTGTTATGTTTCTCCAGCTGGACTACTGCAAAGGGTTTATTACAACATACTCATTTCTACAGCGAGTCAGTGAGTCTCATCATTGGCTCTCTGGGCTTTGTTCTGCCATTGTACACTGCAGAAATAATCACTGTCGCAAGGTATATTATGTCTATTCGAAGCCATTTTTGCCAGCTTGTTGTAGACTACATATGTAAATTGTATGTCCATACCACCCGGTTGTTATTCACATCACTTAATTCTGACAGTAGCTGACTTAGGTTTTGAAAATGAGATCAAGAGTAATGTTTCTCTTTGAAAAATCTGTAGATTGTTTTTATTTCTCCCTTTTTATAAGTCATGTTAATTTGTAGCCTTGGATTGCTTATGGTAAATTTGAGGATTAGTCATTTAGTTAAGTCTGTGGTTGATGCTATTTCCTTCTTCTGCAACTATGTAATTTTTGAAAATTACTGCCTGCTAGAGAATTCTGATGGAAATACTATGGATAATTTTCCTTCTTTAAGAATCAGCTTAAAATGCCATATACATCAATATGTACATTTTTCATTTAGTCTCTCATTGAAGTAGAATATTTTATTATCGATTATGGAAAGCAACTGTGGCATCTTGCATTTTAATTTCATAAAAAGATTGACATATGTAGTTAACGAGGGGAAACTATGCATTTGTGGGGAAATGGCACACATGGGAAATCTCTCTAATATCACTTAATTCTTCTGAGAACAGATTTCTCTATGAAGTAATCTGTGATTATTTAAGAGACTAGGAGTAGACCTTCCATTTGCAGCAGAAATGTTACCACAGGATATGTGATTGTATTAGTTACTTTTCTGTTGCTGTGAAAAAACACCACGACCAAGGCAACTTAGAGAAGGAAGAGTTTATTTAGCTTACCGTTTCAGAGGATCAAGACTCCATTATGAACATTATGATGGGGGAAGCATGGTGGCAGTGGTGGCTGCAGCAGAAATCTGAGAGTTCACATTTTCACGCAGGCAGAAGAAGCAGACTGTGAGTGAGCAAGGCTTAAGAGCTCTCAAAGCTAGCCCCTCAGTGACATGCTTCCTCCAGTGTGGACAGATCTCCTCTTGGTTTCTTGACCCACCTCAAACAGAGCCCTGAACCTGGGACAATGTCCAAATACTTGGAACCTATGAGGGACACTGTCATTCAAACCACCACAGTGATCAAAGGAAATGACATTAGTGTATTGAAGAGACATCTGTACTGTCATGCCCATCGCAACATTATTCACAACAACAATTTCAAGATCTTGAATCAAACAAAATGTCCTTCAGTGGATGAAACAGATAAAGAAAATGTGGCATATGCATAAACAAATACTATGGAGTCTTTAAAAATAAAGAAATCCTGTCATTACTGACAATTTAGATGAAGCTATACAACATTACATTAAAGGAAACAAGTTATTCATGGTCTCACTTATGTAGGAATCTAAACGATAAAAGTGAAAAAATTGAACTCAGAAGAAAAGAGTAGAGTTTGGCGACTAGAGGTAAGAGTGATGGGGTATGTTGGAAAAATGTTTGTGAAACAATTCAAAATTTCAAATACAGTGAAGAATAAATTTAAGTTACTGGAACTGGAAAGATGGCTCGTTTGGTAAAGATGGCTCAGTGGATGGCTGCCGTACCTTACCATCTGAGTTTGGATCCTGTGACTGACTACTGTATACTATTACCTGGTTTCCACATGCACATCATGTCATGTGTGCCCCAAACACACACACACACACACACACACACACACACACACACTAATCAGTTACATTATTGAAAGTTGTTGAGACAATAGGTAGTTTTTGTTCTTGCTATAAAACCTGGTATTTGAAGTAAGGTGCATATTAATTTGCTTGATTTAAGTGTATCACAATGTACACTTATTTTGAAACATCATGTTGTATTTAAACAAATGTCTTATCAAAAGATTTTAAAAGGTAATAATTTGTCCATATAAGGTTTGCAAAAATTTTAAAATGTGCTCCTAAAATTTCTGTTAATACTGGTGCTAAACTTATTCAAGCAATTATTTATTTTTATTGCATTTTTGTTTTTTAATATTTTTATTGAATTTTTGGGTACTTCACACACAACATCCTAATTATCCTTCAAAGAAGCTTCTTTTGCAACAGAGACTATTACAGAGTTCCACAAAAGGTCACACACAGAGAATCAGTGTTTATGAAATGCTCAATCCTAAGTTACACATATACAATGGAACCTCTACACCTAAGACTAATGGAGCATAGTGAAACAAGGGGGAGAGAGAATATTAATGCATCTCCAAACTCTCATCAATAATGCTCCCACATGCAACAGAGGGCCCTGGACCTAGGGCTCAGGAACCATTGTGGAAGAGGGAACAGAAAGATTGTAAAAGCCAGGGGATGAGATGAATGACCATATGGAAATAGAGTCTTATAGGCTCCTGGGACCTTGTTCATATGAAATTACAGCATTTTTGTTACTTTTATGCAATATAATTTGATGGTATTTAGGTCCCCTTTAGATTCTCCATATATATTTCCTGTATACACACATATATATTAGATATGTATATATATATATATATATATATATATATGCCTATAGAGTCCAATTTATGTCTCAAAATGTCCTTCAGTGTGGGTCCATTCACTGGAACCCTGTTAATCTACCAAGAGTCCTTTGCTTGAAAGAGACTGTCTCTGTTCCTCCTACTAGTCACCTGTTGTCACTGTTTCCTTAGGTGGGGTTGGAGCTTTTTACCTGCTTCCTCGTATATATGCTTGGATTTTTTTCTGTTTTGAGCTTGCATGGGACTCGTGCATGCTGTCATGATTGTTGTGAGTTCATATGAGTAACTGACCAACTGTCTGGAAAACTCTCTTTCCTTGTGGTCATTCACCATCTCTGGTTCTTGCAATCTTTCTGTCTCCACTTCTGCAATGGTTCCTGAAACTTGGGAGGCGGAGTTTGATGTAGCAATTTAACTATAATACAGTCTTCTACACATTTTACATAGGTGAAGATACTGACTCAGAGATTGTGATTGACAAGAACTAAAAAATACACTGATCATTCTTTAAAACTTTGCCAGTTTTGGGGCTGGAGAGATGGCTCAGTGGTTAAGAACACTGGTTGTTTTTGCAGAAGACACGGGTTTGAATCCGAGCACCCATATGGCAGCTAACAATTATCTCTAACTCCAGTTCCAGGGGATCAGAGGGCCTCTTCTTTCCCCTGCAGGCACTGAGTGGCACAGGTGCACTTACCTACATGCAGTCAATACACTCATACACATAAAATAAAAATAACAAAATATTTTTAAAAAACAGCCAGTTTTTAACCCCCACCCACTCATAGCTCAAGGACCATTGCAGAAGAGGAGGCAGAAAGATTGTAAGAGCCAGGGTTGGTGCATGAACATAAGGACACAGAGGCTTTCAGGCCACTGGGAATTTGCTCACATGAACTTACAGCAATGGTACCAGCAATGCATAAGACCCTTGCTGACTGAGTCAGACAGAAAGCCAGCATAGGACTGGCGAAATGGGCAACAGGCCCAAACCGTAGCCTAGGAACTACTGATAGCTGATTAGGGATGGATGAGAGAGAGTAGATCCTCTGCCAGATATAGTGGTGCATGCCTTTAATCTGAGCACTTGGGAGGCAGAGGCAAGCAGATCTCTGTGAGTTTGAGACCAGCCTGGTCTACATAGCAAGTTCCAGGCCAGCTGGAGTTACAGGGAGACCCTTTTTAAAAAAGATCCCTCCCAAACAAAAAAAAGAGATCTTTAGACAGGTTGACTAGATGCCAGTGGATGGACTTGTACCAAAGGACATCTGCACCAAAGATCAAATGCTTGACCAGATAGGACTTAACATATAGGACAGAATGCATGAAATTTGGTGTGTGTAT
>NW_008349989.1:1440204-1441008 GCF_000622305.1 Nannospalax galili
CAGAGCAAGAGCACATCTTGTTCACAAGTGGGTGCAAGTTTCTAGGTTCACAGTTGAATTAACACTGCTATACAATATTGAACTCAATATAAGCCGAGTAAGACATAAAATTGAATGAGTTTTTAACCTTTAGAAAAAATCTCCACTTCATTTTAAAATATACTGTTTCTTACAGAAAGACTCATTGTTTTTTTGCTAATAACATTGAGATGTTGGCACATGCGTCTCTAATCACACAGAACATGCTAAACCATCTTATTCATCTATACACCCACTTCCAAGACGGCACCCACACTGAGGAATAGTCTAAGATATACCTGGCCGATATTCTTCAAAGTTGTCACTGTCATCACAATCAAAGGAAACCAAGATAATGTTATATATTTGATGAGTATAAGAAGAAATAGCAACTAAATATAGTCTGGTGTCCAAGGATGGACTTTCAGAACATTAAGAGAGCAGAGATAGAGTTCAGGGGTATAAAACAGGAAAGGGGGAATAATGGAGCTGGAAGGGTAAAATGGGGTGAGAGGAGGGAATATAGGGAGGGATAAGAATACAAAAAGGCTTTGTATAAAGTCGTATGGAATCATACTACTGTAGATAATACACACACACACACATACACACACACACACACACACACACACATGCACGCACGCACACATATAAATGGAGTCATCCCACAGCAGGGTGATAATGCCTCCTACTAAACACCACAGATCTCAGGTTAGCAAATAAAAACTCTAAAGCCAGACGATACAAGAGAGAAACAATGCCTAGCTAGTCACGAAAACCAGAGGG
>NW_008349989.1:1442135-1444263 GCF_000622305.1 Nannospalax galili
TTATTCACAGTATTAAAAATAAACTTTTCAATTGATGTTCTTTTATAGTAATCTAATTGCAATGGATTTTATTGATGTATCTGTGACTTGTAAATGACATGAAGACTTATATAGAAATCATTTAATTTATGTCTTATAGGGTTTATACTGAGTACAATATTGTATAACTGTAATAATTCAACTGTAAACCTAAAAATTTACAGCCAAATTTGAAAGAGATGCATCCTACCTCAGGAAAACGTTATTGAATATGTCAACTGTGTTGTAATGATATGCTTCTTCTAAGTATGTTGTTATTAAATAAATCATTAAAAAAAAAAAAACTCTAAAGCCAGGAATGCACTACCTCTTTCAAAGTTGTTGGCCAGTAAGGTCCCATAGACTCTTAAACATCACAGGCTACTGCACCTGCTCTTGGTTTTCCTACAGAATTTGATGGTTAACACTATTGTTGAGGCCATTACATACTTAAGTCATATAACATGGAGAAGCCAAACTGATGCTGACCTGGAAGTTTTTTCATTCTAGTTAGCTTTCAAATTGTTGGAAGGTGCTATGCATGCTATCAGAGGAGAAAAGTAATCATCAATCTTATCTATTCTTAAGCCCTGAGAACTACAATAATGACTGGCCTTGCAAGATACGCCCACTGGTTCAATAGTGACGTGAAAGTTATAGGAATAACCAACCACATCCTGATTGGATTTAAGGCCCACTTCATAAGATGGAGCCCATACTTGGCACAATTATCCAGACCAAGAATCTGTGGTCAGATAGTTAATAGAACCAAGGAGAGAACCTACTACTGTTATTCTGCTAAATGACAGTATTAAACTGACTCCTTGTGACTTATTGTTATACCCACAGCTTAGTTTATCTCTCAGTTCTCATCAGAGAAGTTGGTTTATTCCTTACTAATTCATCAGCCACTATAAGGATTGAGCAGTTGACTCATAGTAACCATAAATTTATAACATCTAATTACAACTCAAGCGACCAAGCATGTGTTACAGGTTTTGAGCACCTACCCTGCCACTCATGCTCAGGAAACCCAATGGAACTTTGATATTATCAGAGGTCTTACATATGGAGATATGTGGGAGTCTGTTAAGAAAGATGACAGTTGTTCCACAGAGAGATAAAAAATCTTTGAAGAGAGTAGGTACAAGCAGTCTGCGGTCTGTTATTTAGGAAGCAGATCATGAAGTCATCATGGTTAATATTGCGAGAACTTACTAATGGAGGAGTTTTTCGTGTATTCTATTGCACATGACTTTTAAGTACACTAAGTTATTCACTAGTCCATTTGTCAGTCTATTCATTTCTTCAGTATTAAGATCACTAAAATCATTTTATATTTTTCTTCTTTATTTTTAATTGACGACGACTGTGAATTCATACCGTTTTCTTTCTCTTTGGAGCTATATATGCTAGGTGGAATATGTAATGGTATTTCCTATTTAATACCTTAAGACATTAAACAATTTAAAAGAAATGAATCAACAGAAAGACAACTTGAGAAAAATTGAATTTCTAAGTGTTTTTTAAGAATTAACAGCTATGTTATTCTGCAGTGAGATCTGATTTAAAATTCCACTAAGTTTGTGAATAAAGTGATAACTGAGTGTATCATTTTTTCCAACTTCATAGTTACTTATCCACAAAACGCACATCTCTAGTTGTTGTGATATCTATGAAAATTCCAATTCCAACTATGTTAATAAGTACACAGAAAGGGAAATATTTGAGAAATTATTATTGTTAAGTTGCTTTCAAGGTCCACGTCCCTAAACTACAAGGAAATGAGTAATTGGTTCTAGGAAAAAAATATATAAACAGATGCAATGAAAGGAATAAAATGTACTTTCTTGCTTAGGCCACTTTCCTGTGATTAGAGTGAAAATCACCTAGAAATGTCACATACAGTCTGAGAGTCTTAGGTCATGTTGGCACGTGAGGGAACAAAATGTAATATTTTCAAAGATACATCAGCCTCTTGAAATCTTTTTGTTACATATACTTATCTATATATGGATAAAAGTCTTAAGTACAAAAGAGAAGCCTTCAAAATTTCTCTCTCTCTCTCTCTCTCTCTCTCTCTCTCTCTCTCTCTCTCTCTGAATGCATG
>NW_008349989.1:1444981-1446098 GCF_000622305.1 Nannospalax galili
GCATGTGTTCCAAAAATGGAAAAAAAAATTCTGGTTTTAGAAGGTCCTTGCATTTCAAAATATCTCTTAAAAAGAGATACTAAGTAAATAACATTTTAGAAGATGTTTATCTCTTGGTTAAATGTGAGTCTATCGAGGTTTTGTTTTTTATGGCTCAGGATTAGAAGGTTAAGTTTCTTTCTAGAAATTTACCTCTGCTTCTAGGCCACTTAAATGTATTGTAATAGAATTATGCATCGTAATTTCTTATGCTCCTTTGTAGTTCTGTGATTTAGTTGTAATGTTTTCACTTCAGTTCTCACTTCATGTAACTTTTTTCTCCTTTCTCTCTTCCTTCCTTCCTTTCATTTCTTTTCTCTTTGTCCCCTTTCTGGCTTTTCTCAAGATCCTCCGGTCTCAGCCTCAAATGCTGAATGCTTGACTTTTTCTCTTAGTTTAGTTAGTAGTTTGTAAAGGGTCTTTATAAAAAAAAATGATTCTTTGTCTCATTTATCTTACTTTTTTCTAATGTCTGTTTTATTTATTTAATGCCTTAATCTTTATTAATTTTTTCCTGTTTTTTTTCTGATTCTTTGAGGTGTAAATTTAGTTTAGATCTTCATTCTAAATGTAATGCAGGCACAATTGCTGTGAACTGCTCATCAGGCCTGCTTCTGTTGCCCATACATTTTGCTGTTCTATTTTCATTAGTCTCAAGGTAGTTTGAAACTCTGTTTTTGATTTTCTGTTACCCATTGGTTACTCAAGAGCATGTTTTACATTTGCCATGTGTGTGAATTCTTCACACATCCTCTGGTGTTTATCCCTGGTTTCATTTCTTGCGGTGCTGTTTTTATCATTTTCAAATTGTTGAGGCATGCTGTGTGACCTGTCGGGTGATGCATTGCAGAATGCTCCGAGAGCTCCAGAAGGATGCACAGCCTGCTGCTTTTGGATAGCGAATTATTATTGTGTTCTTAGGTCTGCTTGGTCTATGGTGTTTTATTGATGATACTTAAAAAGAAGTCCACTGTTTTAGGAGGGTCAGCTGTTCCTCATCTAGCGGTAATCAGTTGTCAATATTCCTTTGGATAAGATTGGGGTCTGCTGTTAATTTTCCCAGTTCTATGCTGGGTTA
>NW_008349989.1:1446568-1462640 GCF_000622305.1 Nannospalax galili
ATATACATATGTACATATATTACATTATATATAATTACTATATGTCTATATGAATTGATCTTTTAATCCATATAAAATGTTCTTTTCTTCTTATAAAAGATTTTGTCCCCTCTTTCTGATGTACATAGTTCAGCCTTCCTCTCCTTCGGTTATCATGCATGTGGGCTATCTAAGTCTTTCCCCATGAGGGCAAGTCTTACTGATGGCTTCATACAGCAGAGACTGTTACAGGTACTTAAAAACTTCAGGTTTTGGTTTGCAAGGGACTTTGGTGTCCACAAGGCTTGAGCATACTGACATGGTATCCTTACTGGCTCTTGGTACATCTATTTGCCTTGGTCGGCAACAATTTTTCTATTTAGCCTTCTTATTTAATTGATTAACATTCATCTTTTTTAATATTTTATTTTTATGTGTATGAGTGTATTGCCTGGTTGTGTGTAAGTGCACCCATGTCATGCAATGTCCATGGAGGTCAGAAGAAGGTGCCAGATCCCCTGGAACTGGAGTTATAGACAGTTATTAGTCACCATTTGGGTGCTGGGAATTGATCCTGGGTCCTCTGCAAGAGCAGTCAGTGCTTTTAACTACTGAGCCATCTCTCCAGCCCCTCACATTCTAATTGTCTATTTTGTATTTTATTTGAAGTGGGGAGCAGAGAGAACTGTGTATATTTCCTATTAGAAAATTAAGTATAATGGATTGTAATTCAATATTTTATCATATATATATATGATTAGAATGAAAGTCCCTTGAAAGCAGAGACCATTGACACTTATGCCATAAGTTAAAATATTTTACAAAAGCCTACTAAGTAAGAAGATAGGTGAGGCTATGAGGATGAATGTCTGTTTCCTGTGCGCCTCCGCAAAAAAGTATATGACTAAACATAATTAGGGTTTAGCATCTAATTTCAAGTTGTGATTCACAAGTGGTTTCTCTTCTCCTTTAAAGTGACCCCTAAGACAATATATAGTGGATGCATGTAATCACAGCACTTAGAAGCTAAGGCAGGAGGATGGAGAGTTGCAGACCAGCCTGATCTACATAGAAACAATCAAAGAAACTAAAGCTAAAAAAATAAAAAGCACAGAATTAACTATGTTAGCAGTGTAGTGAAGAATATTCCAGGGAAATATCTCTTTCTCTATATATATATCTATCTCTCTATCTCTCTATCTCTATCTATTTATCTATCTATCTATCTATCTATCTATCTATCTATCTATCTATCTATCTATTTCTATCTATCTATCATCTATCTATATATTTAAAACTGTGGTTAGAAAAGAGTTTGATGACTTATATAAGTAGGAAGAAGCAGATTTAACCAGACTATGCCAAACAAGATAAGTGATGAACATGAAATAAACCTGGAGCTGTCGAAGAGGCTAAGTCACACAATCCCTCATAGGTGATGTCATTAAACATTGTGATAGGAGCAAACCAGACGATGTGTGCTAGGGAAAGGAAAGTAATGAAGTTGTGTTTGAAGAAACATTAAGTGCTGCTGAAGGTTAAGGACAATGAAGACTGAGGGTCTCACTGCAATAACAGCATGAAGGACAATAGAATTTCATCTGAAATAATTTTAGTGTGTTGGAGAGGTGGGCAAAGGAATGTAGACATCAGCTTTCAGTTATTTTTTGGCTTATTGGCAAATCAGGACAACACATAAAACCCTGATTCCTACAGACCTAGGAAAATAGGTGGGTATGGATAAAGAGCTTATAAAACTGAATTTAAAAGAAACTTTATTGAGAATTTCATATATGCATATAAGGTGTTTTGATCAAATCCATGCCCACTCCATCCCCTCCAACACCTCCCATATCTCCCCATCACTTTTTTCTGACAACTTTGTGTACTTTATATTTTTTTAATGGGGCTTTTTGCTACTTTAACTTTCCCCCGTCTGAAGCAGTAACCCTAAAATATTTTAGGGATTAGATAAGAGCTAATATACTTTTGATATTTTTGGCCTTTGGAACAGAGTATTGTTGCTAAGAGGCCCATGGACATTTTGACTTTTAGTCAAGAAACTGGCTACTTTTCTTTGGAGTCTTTTTACCCTAACTGCCTAGCCAATTCCTACCCTGTACTCTTATCACACCATCCTCTGAAGAGGTTACCCAAATTATTGATAGGGAATTGGGTTGCACTGCTCTGGCTTCTTCCATGCTGAACAAGAATGGAGGATGAGGCAAATTGGAGTACTCCTTCAGAGGGTCTGTCTAAAAGACTCCCAAATTGGATAACTCTTATCTGTAGAGAGAAAAGAAGGTCCTTGACTGGTGAATAGGAGATGTGAAGGAGAAGTAAAGGCAAGAGTAATTAGCATTACAAGTTCTAGACAGGGAGCCAGAAGAAAGTCAGAACAGGGCCAATTTCAAATGTTCATATCAGAATCCACTGGGATTTCTTGACAAGAGCTATAAAACTGATTTTTTAAAAGTGAAAAGTAAGATCTATTATATAAAATGAACAAAAACTCAATAAAAATATTTTTTAAAACAGGCCTTAACATAAATGACAGAATGCATAAAATCCAGTGGTGGGGGACTATGGGAGGGTGTAAATGGGAAAGAGGACATAAAGATGATTAAGGTGTTATGTATGATATGCACAAAAATTCAATAAAAATACAAAAACCAACAAGTGCCTACCTAGTACATGATTATAGATAGATTCCAATTAAATATATTCTTATGATTATAATTTGGCTTAATGAATGAAAATAAAGTTTTGTTTACTCCAAATTAGATTTTCGCTATGAAGCTCATTAGTTATTTTAACTCAGTGGTTTTTGACTTATAATTTTCATACTACTTCAACTCTAAGAAATCTTTTTATACTTTTCATGACTAATATCAAGTTAAAATCCACTTTGTTATGTTACTTCAGAAAAATAGAAAAGTATGAATATTATAAATGCATTGTATGAAATCTCAAGTCAAAATTCTTTGAAGCATTAGAGATTCTGACACTTTATATAGGTGTAGACATTTCCTATCCATATATCCGCTTTACAAAGCACTTTAATTATTATAGATACACATATACTTTAACATTTAAAATCAAAGATAAGAATAATCCTCACACAATTGTAAATCTATGTTATTTTTAGTTTAATACAGATAAGTATCTTTTCAAAAGAGGAATGTTATTCTATTTACAAATTAAAAGTAGTTACCACTTTGCAATAATTTTTAACCTCAGAGACATCAATCCAATCATGTGATGAGTTTCACAAGACAAAACCTTCAAATGTTATGCAGATTGTGCTTGGGCCAAAAAATATTTTTTTGAGGAGCTTTTCTTTATTGTGGCTTTCAGTATAAGAAAATCAGGTTTTACAAAAATGTGCAACCCAGTAGGAGGAGCAGAAGATCAAGTTATCTCTTGAGTTTGTAGCAAAAAAAGTGAATTTTTTTGTCAATGATGTACTGTAGACTTTAAAAAGATGGGAAAAGATTTTGCTGTTGTTGTTGTTGCACCAAGAATTTTACCAGTATTCTCTTTGCTGGGAACAATGCAATCAACTCTGTTTGTCTCCCAGAACTTGTTTATCTCATCTGACAGATTTGTGATTTTCTTTTTTGAAGAAAGCAGGTCGAGTTGCTCTTCCAACAGAGTTCGACAGCAAGTTAATCAGTAGTATGGGCTACTGAATAATATCTAATAGGGTAAGTTGACTGGTGCTATTTTTCTCTTTCCTCTGCTCAAAATACTATTGTGTGTAGAAAGCTAATGCCCCTGGAGCTCTGTGAAGTCATACTTCATAAAGCACCAAATGTATATTTCTGAAGCCTTTCCATAACTAGCACCAACTCATTCTCTGCAACTCTGGAAGTGATGTCTCTTCTCATAGAGTAAGAAACATCCTCATGGGACTTTAAGGTTGATTGCTCAGCCCTGGACAAAGGACTTCCTCAGGAGTAGTCACGTCTCAGGCAGGCCAAATATCTATGCTGCCCAGAGAAAGCTTATCTTGGTTGCTCAATTAATTATACAGCTGTTCAAATGGGACACATTTTCCCTTCTAGGATTCTGGAAATTTCCTTTTCAGAGGTGTTTTAAGTTGTTTATTTGGTCAATCGCACTGAATCCTTTTTCTGGGCTATTCAGCTCTTTCTCAAAGAACACTGCTGCCTAACAGGGATTTAACCTAAGCAATGTCAGCCTCCCTGTTCAACAAGAAACATTATTGATTGCAGGCTGTCATAGGGAGTGGGATACATTTGCACAAGAGGTATGTTAGCAGTCTACATATTTTGGGATTTCATATAATCAAGTCTCTTTTTAATGATCTGTTCTTAGGTCACTGTCATAGGCTCAAACCTTTACACTCACTGTTCCTCTAGAATGAGAAATCTCTCCAGACTGCCTATTTACCTGCATAATAAAAACATTCTGTTTAGAGAAATAAAAATCTAAGTTTGACTTTTATTTAAACCGATAATCACATCCCAGATCCTATATCCTTTGTTTTCTTATTGTTTTTTCTCCCTTATCTAGCTAAGCATTTCAAGGTCAATGCACAGCTATGAATAAACACTTAAAATTATTCAGTTTTAATATTATATGTTTTAGGGGCTGAAGAGATGGCTTAGCAGTTAAGAGTAGTGACTTCTCTAACAGAGGACCCAGGGTTGGTTCTCAACACCCACACAGCTGCTATAACCATCTGTAACTCCAGTTCCAGAGGATCTGACACCCTCTTCTGACTTCTGCTGGCATTGCATGGCACAGGTGCACTTACATACATGTAAACAATACATGCATACATATAAAGAATTAAGAAAAATTTAAAATTGTATGTTTTCACTTAGACACAGAAAGCTACACTGACTAATCTAATTTGGCAAACAGTTCCCCACCTGGAAGACCATTGGTATGTTTATTCTTGTTTTTATTGACCAGAGAGGAGATGTAGAAGACCGATGAGACTAGGTGTATAGATGAGAAGACTGTCAATGTGCAAAGTCAAGGTCAGCAGAGAGAAGGTGAAGAAGGTGCTGAGCACAAGCTACTAGAAGAGTGAAAGGGGATGCGAGACCAACATACACTTTTTCTAGCTGTTTCCTAGATTTCCCTCTCAGTTTGATATAGAACTTTAGACTTACTTTCTAAAAATCCTTAACTAAAATTCTTTTTCTCATACAATGTATATTTTATTGAATTTTTGTGCCTTTCATACGATATATCTTGATCATGTTTATACCTCCTCCCCTACCTCTACCCTCATAACCCCCCCACCAGATTTCATGCATTCTGTCATATTTGTTAAAGGCTTATAGAGTCAAGTTTGTGTCCCCAGGCATTCCTTGATATGACTCTGTCCACTGGAGCCTGGTCAGTCTATCTAGCATCACTCCCTTAAAGAAGACAAACACTCTCTCACCCATCAGTGACCAGCTACCAATAGTTCCTCAGCTAAGGTTGGGGCTTCTTACCCATTTCCTCAGTTATTTGCTGGGTTTCTGACTGACTTATGCATGCATGAGTCTTGTGTATGATGTCATCATTGGTATAATTTCATTCAAGTTCCCAGAGGCCTGGAAAACTCTGTTTCCATGTGACCAACTACCCCTGGCTCTTACAGTCTTTCAGTCCCTTTTCTGCTGTGGTTCCTGACACTTAGGTGGCAGAGGATTAATATAGGAGTCCTACCCAGGGACACAAATTCTGAAGTCTCTTATTCTCTACATTTTGGCCATTTTTATTCTATGCTAATCACCCTCTGTTTCATGGGGAAACCAGTGGTGAGAGCTGAGAGATGCATAAATATTCTCTCTGCCCCCTGTTCGTCTGTGCCTTAGGTGTAGAGGTTACATTTTAGATGTATCACTTAGGGCTGGGCATCTCACAGATATTTATTCTTTGCATTTGACCAATTTTGAAATTCTGTAACAGTATCCATCTGTTGCCAAAAGAAGCTTCCTTGATGAGTGGTGAGAGGTATACTTGTCTGCAACCATGAGGATACATATTTAGCATACAGGAAGAAATTACATTTGTCTAGGATTGTGACAGAGTTTTCTCTAGGATCTATGACATCTATAGTCATGTGTATTTGGCTATGTTTACAGTACAGCACATGAGTTCCATTCCATTGATCAAGCCTTAAGTCCAATTAGATAGCTGTTGAATATCCCCAAATAAAAGTTCCACTACTACCAATGGAGATAGTTTGCTATTCCTGTCATTGTTCTGGCTATTAGGCTTTACAGATGTGTTGGACCATTGATTGATATATTTTCTACCTTAGAAGCTTGCATAGTATCCTCTGATAATGTGAGAGCTAGTCTTCAAGGAGGAGGCTTCCAGGTCAATTCCAGCTACATTGTTCCAAGTCCTATGTCCAAAGTGTGGCCTCTCTTCAAAAATAGGGTCTTCCCTTCAAGTTTTGGGGGCAATCAAGGACTGTGGCAACAACCTGTGTGATTCTAGGAGTCCCTTGGAATAACCTGACCAACAACTTGATGGGAGAGTTCTCTGGTCTAGCATTGTGCTTCTTGCTATATAGCCTCAGCTATTCACATGGACGTGTATATGTGTGTGTGTGTGTTTCAGTAGGCTTTTGAACTAATACGCTTCCCTCTGTTTTGTCACACCACCTATGCTTTATCTCTCTCCTCCCTCTCCCCTTGTATAACCCTACTTCCTCCTCTCCAGCTAATGTAGTACCTCCTTTCCCCAATTTCCCCCTTGATAACACCTATCTCCTACTATGTTCCTCTCTCTGGTTCCTTCTTCCCCTTTACGTGTTTCAGTAGGCTTTTGGACTAATACGCTTCCCTCTGTTTTTTCACACCACCTATGCTTTATCTCTCTCCTCCCTCTCCCCTTGTATAACCCTACTTCCTCCTCTCCAGCTAATGTAGTACCTCCTTTCCCCAATTTCCCCCTTGATAACACCTATCTCCTACTATGTTCCTCTCTCTGGTTCCTTCTTCCCCTTTACTCTGATGGTTCCTTTCCATTTTCCTGACTCCTGTAGTTACATCAGGATATATACTCACAAATAAGAATAAAACATGGGCTATAAATCTGAACAAAGAGCACTCAGAAGAACTAAAAATGGCAAGGAAACACTTTTAAAAGTGTTCAAAATCCTTAGTAATTAGGGAAATACAAATCAAAACACTTTATGATTTTATGTAACCCCAGTCAAAATGACTGAGATCACGAGACCAACTGAAATCAAACGCTGGCAAGAATGCAAGAAGAGAGAAACACTCATCCATTGCTGGTGGGATAGCAAATTGGTGCAACCACTGTGGAAAATGCACACTGCTCCTACACTGTTCACTATGCTGTGCCATCACTTCTGGCTTGGGCATCCTCCATTCACCACTGCCATGAGGACTATGTTCACAGACTTCAGCAATATGGACTTAGTCCACTGAATTTACAAACTCAGTGTTTGCTGGATTCTATAGCATAATGCTTGGACATACTTTCTAATACTCATTAAAGATTATCCAAATCCCTGAGACTTCTAGTTTAAATTTCTACAAGATTTTGCCATGAAGTTGCCAGTATTTGTGAATTGTTTAACCATTCCATTGCTCTTTACTAAGTGTCCTACTTTCTCCCAAATGGAATTTGTCCCAGTTTTCCAGTTTGCTCTAAAATATGAAGGAAAATATGAAGCATTCCTAACCTGTGGTCTCTCCTTAAAGTCAGATCATATCCTTTTGCCCATAATGTCTGCAGCAGATCTTTTACAGCACATTGTGATAGAATACCCCTTTAAAAAGAAATTATATCATGCTTTACTTTTACATTTAAGTAAAAATTTCTTAAATGATGTTCTTTAAAGATTTCCTATCATAAACATGAATACAGCAGCTCTCTCTTATAGTACTTAAATTTATACAAAGGCTTAAACATTGAATAACTGTCATTTTTCTGTCTAGACTTGTGAATATTTCATTAAGTTTGAAATTTTATTGTAAAGAAATATCACATCCTAGTGAGGGCCACTGGAAATCAGCTTCTTAAATTTTTAAAAGCTGGTGGTGGTGGATTCTCAATAAATTAATGTGCTCTGTATTTTGGTGTTGTTGTTGTTTGTTTCCTTATTGTTCAAATTTCTTGATTTAGTTTCAGCTTGCTTTTTTTAAATGACTTTTCTCAGTTCCTACAAATACTGTATTTATAATGTGGGTTGCATTTCTCCCCTACCTCAAATTCTACTCAAGTATTTGATGACTTTAGCAATTCTTTCTCCTTGACTCAGACTCCAAGGTATTAAGTTCATCATGTGATGGAAATATAATTGCTAATGCCTCCTCCTTGACATCCATAATTCCAGCCTTCCTAGCTTTAGCACAACTTTTTTTGTTCATTGCCACAGTACCAGTGCATCTCATATTCGATTTATGTCACTCATGTAGTCAAAATATTCTCTGATAAAAGAAAATAACTTGCCTTCTGTCTACTGCAAATTTGATGCATGTTTAAAGATTATATTTGCTTTCTTCTTTAAGCTATTTCAAGATCTGCAGTGGTACCTTCTTTGTCTACACAAATAGATTTTCAGTATCTTCCTTTCTCCCTCCATTGTTTTCCTTCCTCCCTCCCTCCCTCTCTCCCTCCCTCCCTCTGTCTTTATTTTCTGGATCTTACTATATAGCCAATTTTCACCCCAAAATCTATGTAGCACAGGCTTGTCTTGACTTAGCAATACTTTTGTTTTAAACTCAAGGTTCTCCAGATTCTGCTTCCTGAACACTGGGATTACAGTCATGAGCCATCATACCCATCTCTGAAGTTTTTCAAATTATTCAGAATGAAATGAACTGCACCCTCAAATTTATGTGTTGCAGTCCTAAGCTCCAGTATCTCAATATGTACTGTATTTTGAGATAGGACATTTAAAGAGGTAATTGTAATTGACTTAAAATGAGATCATTGGGTGAGCCCTGATACGTTATGGTTGATTTCCTTACAACAAGAAGAAATTAGGTAACACAAACAGACATCAGGATACAAAGGAAGAGGAAGAACTGAGTGCAGAATCAGCACATGAACAGCCTGCAATCAGTTAAGGAGACAGGCCTCAGGGAAGGCCAACTCTGAGCACTTTAACCTACAATTTATAGTCCACAAAAAAACTAAGAAAATTAATGTTTGTTGTTTAATCCATCCAACCTGTAGAATTTATTTTAGAATCCTAGGAAATGAATACACATGCATATGAATTCACTGTACATATGCCAAACAAATTTAATTCAAATATATTAGAAATTAGAAGAAATGACTTAAGGAATATTAAAACTAGGAATTTCATTTTCTGTGAGCCACAGAGCTTTTACAAACAATTGTATGAAAGCTATGTAATTCCAATAAATTCTGAATTCATTAGTTTTAAATCCCTAGTCAATTCAAGGATTAATGGAAAATAGAAACTATTGATTTCTGTAAAAGGATTGCAAGAACCCTTAGATTAGTTATGTTTATTGAAAAAGAAGAATGGATTAAAGAAAAAGGTTGTTGGAAAGGAGAATTAGTGCCTTCTCTGAAGGTCATTTTCATTCATATAAAAGAACATGGAAGTCAGCCCAATAGGTGAGTGCACTTGATCTTGAATCTCAACTATGCAGAATTTCCTTTGTGAAACATTGGAAAGTAGTTGACCTCTTGGCCTGCATTATAATAAATGGAAGTACTTTTACACTCAATGAAAGCTCTATTTCAGAGGTTTTTGATATGACTGTATGTGTCTATTATCACCTAATAGGGTTCTGCATATGACAGCAATCATATTGCTGATAGAGATGTTATCATCTTGCTGAGAACACTGAATAAGTGGAATGAAGGAAGTCACTGGTGGAGGCCCTAAGAAAATGCCTACAGCTGCTTAGAGACTGGGAAGAATGTCTGAAAACACATAGCAAAAGTGAATTAACCAAGAAAGTCAAATATTTATAAGTACAGTCCAAATCAATGTACATCATAAAGTTACTGAGTATATTAAACTACAGTGTCACTAAAGGCTGGAGCTGTAATAATACCACTTTCGATTTCCCTGGTTGTGGGACTTTCAACTTAAGATGATGACAGGAGATGAGAAACAAAAAAGCAAATGGAATATATAGTAATAATCAGACAGTACAAACAAAATAAGACATAAGGGCTTCCTTTTAGCGAAATTACTGAGTAGGGTTCTGTGTCACTCATTCAAGTTAGATCATAAGAGTCATAAGTGACTTAGATAAGATGCTTGTCATGTGCTGGAGAGCTTCAGGTACAATTCAAGTTGTTTTCCTCAGTGAACTGCCTTCTAATTAATCATGTGTATTGCATTGCAGCTTGGTTCTCTCCGTTTCTTGGCCGTCACAGGCTAGGAGAATTTATGAGCACAAAGATGGTGGACTCTCATCTTCCTGAGGATTGGTATAAGGAGCTCCGCAGCGCTCACAGCAGTTCTCCACCCAGAGGTCTCCTGGAACCCTTCATCATACTCTTGCTGAGAATTCTTGTTCTTATTTACAGTCTGAGAGAAACAACACAGATGCATGTTCCCATAATGATTTGTGTTATGTGTAGGAAGCAACTTCCTTAAAAATGAGGAGAGACATATTCCCAAACAATCGGGAATGAGTATTTATATGTATTTTTGAGATGAGGGTAGTTAGTTCACATGTCAACAGCACATGCACATTGTACCACATGCTGACTACCTGTCATCAGAGATGATGAAATGTGGATCTTAATGAATCTCCAGAAAACACCTAAAATGTCAAGCTAGTAAGAAAAGTTCTTTGTGTTGACAGGCAAATTAATATAAAGTTCTAGGTTTGCTAAATTGTGTTTAATATAAAATCAAATTTGGAAACTTCTTGATGATGTAGAATAGGATGGATTATTCAGGAAAACTAACTGCCAGGTGAATCCACCCTGGGAATTAAGAGATGGTAGAGGGTTCCCATCAAACCTTTTAACCTGGCCAGCTTTTAGTCAGCATTGTTAGAGACATGTTACTAAGTTGTCTGGTGAATTTCAGTTCCAGTCACCTCACTCCAGCACTGACCTCTCACATAAAACAGGGGAATAATGTGAATTAAAGTGTGTTTGATGATTTGAAAAATTTGAAGGTAATTTTTATAGAATGAAAATTATTCTGACAAATGGTCCAGAGGCTCTACCATGTTAGTAAGATCTGGAAACAGGAATATAGGCACAAAGAAGTAGATTGGAAATCATCAAATATTAATGAGTATTTTCCCTAGATACTCATGGGAAATTTTCTACTTGTACATTTTATCTTCCCCCCAAATGGCTGATCTCTGCTTTCCCTTCCAAGCATGCAAAAACTAATGATAAGAAGCTTCCTCACAAAAGCCATGATTTTATTCATTTGTTAATTGACTTTAATCATTTTATTGTTTGACAATTTCACACATTTAGTAATGAATTTTCACTTCTCATCCCCTCTCCCTCCCCTCCCCTCTTCTGGGAACTTCTCAGCAAGTCATCTTATGCTCATATTTTCTTTTTGTGTGTGGCCTAAACATTACAAGTATTATGGGGCACCATACTTGATACTTGTGTATTTTGTATAGTGTTCAAATAAGGGCAAACTTCATCTATCTTCTCAAATATTTATTATTTATTTATGGTAAAAATATTTGAAAGCTTTCTTCTAGCTTTTAGATGTTCAAGATATTTCGCACATTATATATAGATGTCCTATTTGCAATTAAATATTAGAACTTCTTTCTGTTTTCTAATTATAACTTAGGAGTTGTGAATCAATGCCACACATGCACAATCTATCTGCCACATTCTCTCTGGACCTTGGTAGCTACCGTTACACACTCAATGGATTTCAACTTCTTATATGAGTAAAATATGAATACAGTAACATTATGCTGTCTATGACAAGACACATTTTTAAATTTTTAAAAATTTTTTGTTTCTTTTTTATATTTTTCATTTATTATTATTGTGTATGGTGGTCATGTATGCATTCCACAGCATGTGTATGGAAGTCAGGGGAAAACTTTGTGAAGTCAGTTCTCTCCTTCCACCCTTACATGGGTTCTGGGGATCAAACTCAGGTCATCAGGTTTGCACAGCAAGCGCCTCTATGCACTAAGCCAACTTGATATTTTTTTAATGTACATATTTAAATTGAATTTTTGTGCATTTCATTCAAAACATTTTAATCATCTTTAATACCTGAGTATTGTACTTGAATTATTTCCACTTCATCCAGTCCCCTTCCAACTCCTCCCATGTGTCCCTCTCAATTTCTTGTCATCTTCTTTATTATTGTTATACATATTCACACATTTATATATATATATATGTATATATATACATATATATGTGTATGTACAATGTACTGAGTCCATTTACCATTGCTTGCATGTACCTGTGTTTAGGGCTGCCCACTTGGGATTACCTCTCAGGGAGCTAGTCCCTGGAGAGAACTGATTCTTTTTCCTTCAGCATTCGTTGACTGCCTATAGCTCATTACCTTGAGGTGGGACGCCCTGAAATTTCCCTCATCCACTTTGGCATATGAACTGGTTTTGTCTTTATGCAGATGTGCTAAGCTACCATATTGTGGATATTTCATTGGTATAGCTTCCCTAACATGTCTACAATGCCTTAACTAGAAGCAGGTGTCTTGTCCCTCTGCTTCTGGCTCTTAAATCCTCCCCACTCCCCCCTTCATGTTATTCCCTGAGCTTTAGGTGTAGAGGTTGTGTTGTAGATGTATCACTTATGGCCGGGAACCTCACAGTTACTTATGCTCTATATTTTTACCAGTTGTGGAACTTTGTGATAGTCTCCATGTATCACAAAAATAAGCTTTGACAAGTGTTGAAAGGTCCACTTGTCTGTAAATATAAAGATGTGTAATTAGAATATAATAAGAAATTACGTTAGTCTAGGAAATTGGCAGAAGTAGGTTCTTCTGTATGGTCTATGACCCTCTAATCATAAATACTTGGCTATGTGTATAGTACCATGCAGCAATTCCCTATTTAGTGGGCCTTACTTCCAGTAAGACAACTGTTGATTACCTCCAAGATAAAAGTGCCACCTTTACCAACACAGGTGATTTGGTGGGCCTGTCATTTTTGTGCCATCATTTTGTGGTCTTTACAGCTGGGTATGACCAATGATTGGTTTTCCCCTTGGGAGCTTACACAATATCTTCTGATACTATCTGAGCTAGCCTTCAGAGACGAGGCTTCCAGGCCATTTATGGTTCTTTGCTCCAAGTACTGTGTTCAAAGTATGTTGTATCTTCAGCAATACAGTCTTATCTTCAAATTCTGGGGGCGGGTGTGTATGGCAGCAGCTTATATTATTTTGGAAGTCTCCTGTACTACTTTACCAACAACCCAAAGGGCAGTTTTCTTTGCCTGGAACTGTGGCATTTGCTAAAAAGCTTTCAGGTATACAAATGCGCAAGTGCGCGTGCGCACACACACACACACACACACACACACACACACACATTACATGTGCATGATTTTATAGGCTTATGCTGTAATACATTTCCCTTTGGCTTTTCACACCCCCTAAGCATTATTCATGTCTTTCCTCTCGCTCCCCCATATAGTCTTCCTTCCTCCCTTCCCCGTTAAAGTGCTGCTTCATTTTCCCGATTTCCCTTTTGATAAAGCCTGTGACCTGTTAACCCCTGTCTTGGGCTCTTTCTTCCCTTCTCTCTCTATGTTTCATTTCTATGTTCCTGGATCCTACAGTTACATCAAGGTATATACTCTTAGCTAAGGATTTGGAGCTAAGATCCACAAATGAGAGAGAATATATATTGCTCAATTCTCTGAGTCCGGCTATCTCATTTAGTGTAACAGTTTCCAATTCCATTCATTAACCTGAAAATTTCATATTTCATTTTTCTTTACTGCTGAATAGAACACCATTGCATAACTTTCCCACATTTTCATTTTTCTTTCATCATTCAAGAGGCATTTTGGTTGTTTCCATTTCCTAGCTATTGTGAAAAGAGCAGCAAGAGACATGACTAAGTATTCTCTGTATTAGGATATTGAGTCCTTTGGGTGTATGCCAAGGAGTGGTATAGATGAATCATAAGGTGAATATATTTTTAGTTTCTTGAAAAGACATTGTTGGAACCTTGCTTTCTCTTGCTTTGCTTCTGCTTGGGGCTCCTTGAATAAAGAGGATCTATTGCCTGTCATGTCCCATTGAGGTTCCCACCATGTCATCAAATTCCTTAGAAAATCAATTACATTCTGAGTTAATATGGCTATTTTCAACGTTATTTTTGAAAATGGATATAATCAGAAATTTTAGTCAGTCTAGAAATATGAAAAATTAGAATGTTCATGCTGGAATATTTAAATTATCTCGTATAAATCATCTAGAACTTAACCTAGAATTTTCCATTTTTGTTTATTTTATGATATTGGTGGAAAATATATGAGCCTGAAATACATTTTTTCAAACTTATATAGATTTTCAAAGAGAGATAGGAGAGAAGAGAGGCTATTTTTGTCTAAAAATTTAATGGTACATTATTTTATCGATTTTATCATTACTGTAAATTCCTCAGTTTTGATAACTATGCCTCCCAACCAGAGAAAAATTATTTCTAACATCGAGTCTTCAGGGGTAAACATTTTGCTTCATTTCTATACTTTATTTTTGCTGTTTGACAAAGGTACTTGTTAAGATCCAACATGATTCTTGAAAGGTAATGACTGAATGCTGTGTGTACACAAACAGCAGAACTAACAACTGAACAGCTTATTTTGCACCTTGTATTATCTAGACCTCAAATACACCCACTTGCCGCCTGTTTCTGTTGTGTCTCTTCCCTCCTGTTTCTCCCCTTTTCATTCTGTTTGAATGGCTACTCAGAGGTTTCAGATAATTAATCAAACAACTCTGTTTTTCACATGTCTCTACCCAGAAAGGCCATTCAAGCAATTAGTCCTTTGAAAGTATTCAAAGATGTTGTACATTTTGTGCCAAGATTATAAACTCTCCAGAATCCTTGCTTCTTGTCAGTATTTTGCGTTAACTTAGGCTTTCAAGCCTTTACTTTCACATGTACATGAGAACACAGTCAGAAGATGGCACTGTTTACACACTTTCAAAGTCAGCAAACAATCACTTTGAAAGAAAAAAAAAACATAGCAATGCTTTCCTGCTGAGAAACCACAGCATTATTAGAAACTGCAAGTGAGACTATATGTGTAATAAAACAAAATTTTTATACTTCATATTAGAAAATATAAACTTAAATTAGACAAAGTAAACTAGTTAGTGAAAAACAGTCTAGTCACCATTAAACTTCCAGAAATGGCTCATATCAGATAGAATTCAGTATGGTTACAAGTAGTAGATGTGGTATTTGATGCTTGGATTCAATTCTATTGTTTTAAAACATAAGATTTTGAACAAGTTATTGATGCT
Organism: Nannospalax galili; assembly: GCF_000622305.1. Classification (NCBI taxonomy): domain Eukaryota; kingdom Metazoa; phylum Chordata; class Mammalia; order Rodentia; family Spalacidae; genus Nannospalax; species Nannospalax galili. The sequence goes on from NW_008349989.1 coordinate 1,462,007, forward strand.
ATCTTTGAATCTATGTCATGACTATAAAATATGGGCCATAATACCAATATTTCATGATAGTAATAATATAACACATGATTGTTCAGGTAACAGGAGCATGAAGTAAATGCCCAGGAATCTTAGTTCACTGTTAGTCTTTACTTGTCTTATCAGGGACTCTGTGGTCACCAGAAACCATCAGGATAGCTTAGAAAGCTGGTGGAAATTGATTAAATGTCTGAAAAATAACTTAGTCGAGTTTTGTGTTGGTTTACAGATGAAACTTAAACAAGAATCAGAGCATGCATAAAAAATGCTTCATTAGTTACTAATCTTGAACTTTGTGGCTGTTTCAATCTTTCCTGTTTTTTTAGCAGAGGTGTTAATTTGCTTATTTCAGTTAATGAGGATGCACTGCATTTAGGGGTTTAGAAGCACTACAAGAACAAATAATTTTATTTAGGTAATAATAAGTTAATTATTCTGTTATGGTTTGTTATGTTTGTCTTTGTCATTTTAAATAGTGCTTCATATCTTACTTTGACTTTAAGAAACTTAAATGAGAAAATAACAATGCAGAAATTTTTCCCTGGTTGTTTCATAAAATTGAAAGTGAAGATAAATTACTCTTATTTTTCCTGTACAATATAAAGAT
>NW_008349989.1:1462673-1528523 GCF_000622305.1 Nannospalax galili
GATTGCTAAAATTCCTTTGGGGAGGCATTTGTATATTTTTGTATATTTGTATATTTTTGTATATTTGTAAAAGATTATTGGGATTCCACACAGATCAATGGGTGAGGGGGTTACTTACAGAAGTGTGGGCATGAATGGGTTCCTTTCTACGTTGTGGCAGAGACCCTGTGATGTCCTGACTGCTGCTCAAGATTGCGAAGGCCAACCCCTTTCTCTGGCTTCTCCCTACCCTTAGTCCCTCCCCCTTGTACCACTCAGGCCAGCTGGTTGGATGGAAGGCATGACTGACTCTCTCTGCCCTTCCCCTCCTACAGAGCGTCCATAGTCAAGTTTGTTTGTGGTAATTGAAGCAAGCCAGTGAATCCAAGCTTGTGAAGAAGGCATCTCTCCACAACTTGCCAGTCTAGCTTGCCAGACAGAGGACAAGTCCATGCAAGAAGAGAGAGACAACAAAGGTCTACTTAGTATTGTAATATCAAGCTCTGTAGTAATATTAACTTGAAATATCAAAAGTATAATGGCTATTAATATATTCCTTAATGTTAAAAATTTCATTCTCTCGGCACTTATAGGGCAGAGCTAGTCAGCAATTACAGATTTTTCCTTCATGACATCAAACCTCTAAATATTTTTCCATTTCTTTTGATATCACATATAGCTGTATGACTGAATTCTAGTAAGTGGAATTTGTATGGAATCAGGGTAGTTCACTTCCATGCTGTCCTCCAAGAGTAAACATCCAACATCAGAGATCTATGTTTCCTTCTATTTCCAAATGGGAATGATGGAGAGGGCCTGAAGGTTGGCCATGGAATCAATTTGGGCTTCTGAATCTACATGATGGAATCCACCCATGTCCAGTAACAACTAGGCAAATAAAGAATAAAGTTCTTTTTGTTCAAGCAGTTAATATTGTCTGAACTAATACACCCATAAAAGGAGTTAGCAATCACACTTTAGCCAACATTTATTGTATTACTCTTCAGAAATTTCAAGGCTAATCCAAGGACACCAAGCAATAAGTATTTTTGAGCAGAGGGCCTTGGTGTTTACTTATTTCTCTCTTCAGCAATTCTACTGAATGGATGTTTGCTTTTCATTAATTCATGTTTTCTTAAATTCAAAATAGCAGTTAATAGCCCATTGAGTGCTAATGTTTGAATGCATCTGCCTTAATCTTTGTCTCTCCCTATTATGTTTCTGCTTCATTTCCAATCTATATAATAAGAAAAATATTTAAAATAAAATTTGACAGCTGCTACTATACATTGCACAGAGTGGTGAGTGGTTTAGTACTTAGTTTCTCTCTCTCCCCCTTTCACCTCCTCTTGGAGCAAAAATGAGCATTATATAGTTCTAAGTTACAGCTGCAGCTCTGTTGTAGAACAGAGGACCTGGAAAGATGGTGGGATGCAGAACAGGTCATAATACTCAGCTTTTAATGGTACAGAAAGCAATGAATGAAATTCCAGAGGCAAGCAGAGAGTGTAAGGCTAAAGTTTTTGAATAATAAAGCAAGTGAAATAAGTTAGATGGGTTGGCAGATAAGAGGTACAGTAGTTGGAAGAAGTGTGGCTGTACAATGGTGTAGTTTTTATATTTTATGTGCATATGTTAGTGCCTTCATGGATGTAATTTACCACTTGTTAGTGTTGTTTCTTGGTGGTCAGAAGAGGTCATAGGATCCCTTTGAACTGGAGTTACAGGCAGTACATTGCAATCATGTGGGTGCTGAGAACTGAACCCGAGTCTTCTACAAGAGCAGCACGTGCTGTTATCTGAGCCATGTCACCATCACTGTATAATATTTTCTTCTTTGTGTAGAACTTGATGTATCCAAATATTTTTTAATTTAAGTGAGATACCAATCTTCATTATAACTTCTTAACCATCCACACACATGTATAACAAATATTTGGTTTATTTTCTTCCAGGGTGAGAAAATTATGCTCTCACATCAAAGGTTTGTATCAAATTGAGAGAATTCTGCTGCTATTTTCTCTTACAAAGGAAAGGGAGGAGAAGATTCAAACTTAGGGAGTCTACCTTTTCCTTTAAATTTATATGAGTGAAATTAAAACCGATTGAAAATCATTTTTTACATGATTGATAAGCTGTCCTTTACAGTGAAAGTTACATACTGATTCTTTTTAGTGCTCCATCCTTTCATCTGTTTACTGCTTCATGAGAGCGCTTCATGTACCTTTTTTCTTTCTGGCTTCCAGGTGTATTTAGCTAGTGTGACGTACTTTCAGATAAATCAACGATAGCAGGAGCGAGATGGAAGAATATTTTTGCTCTTCATTGTGCACGGCAGCAGATTCTGGAGAGTCCTTATATCTGCTCTACATTGGATCTGATGCCCCTACTAACTCCATTGCTTCACCAAACGTAGTGAAGAATCATTTCTTGAGTAGTGCTGTCTCAATTAAAAAATGTTATTACTATTTAAATTATGTGTATGTGTTTGTGTGTGTGTGTCTGTGCGAGGTCAAAAGAAAGCACTGGATCCATTGGAGAAGGAATTACAGAGGTTTGAGGATGGTGCTGGGAACTAAAGGGTCATTTGGAAGAACAGTAAGAACTCTTAACCACTGAGCCATTTCCCCAGCCCTTGCCTACAATATTTGTTCTCAAAATTCTAAGAATTCTTTTCAGTTTAACTCTTTGAAGAGAATACATGTCCTTGAAGACACTGAATCTCAGAGATTTGCTGGTACCAGGTGGTGTTACAGTAATGTTACAGGAATGGCACTGATTGCTTAATTGGATCTTTATTGTTTAAAACAAGCTTTACAAGCAAAATTAAAATTCTACATATTGATTGATTTGAAAACTGGATGATATTCTTTGTCCTAAGAACATAAGGGTATAATTCTGTAGACTTTACGCATTTTCTTATACATATGTAAGCATCAGGGATATATTCAACATTTTATTGCTAATGTATTTGCTTCACATTTACGTATTCAAATAGCTTAAATGCATTAACACAAACAAATCTTCCTACCTACATATCACGCTAAGGCTGGGGTGCCAGCAGCTACTGAGCTTTGGAAGCATACATTACCACTGTCATGATGTTCTGCCTCATAATGACCTAAGAAATGGAGCTAAGCAACCATGGATTGAACCTTCTGAAACCATGAGCAAAATAGATAATTTCTTCCTAAATTTGTTTCTGTCAGATATTTCTGATCAAGATTAAACTGAACATTGCTATTCCCTCTTTTGAAATACACTGTACCTTAAGATATCTCATTTTAGCTATCTTATAAATCACTGAAGAAATAATGTAACCTTAACTATCTCCATTTTTTTAAAATAAAACTGAAGCAAACTACGTGAAAAGTAATGTTTCATGGTATGTTTATTAACTGCTGTAACTCTTTTACTCTTGATCAAAGAGATGTTTGCTCTTTCAAATTCTAGCCATTTAAGACTTTGTAATATTGAGCTAGGAATTTTTTTTTGTTACATTCATTTTCTGGGTTACTGTATGTAAGCATGGGAGTTCTACATGATAGGACTTTGGAAGCTCAAAAATAAACATTACTTAAGGAAAATGAGTGTCAAACGCTGCTGAAATACATCAGTATAGAACACTTGATGGTTTTGCACCAAGCCCTGTTTCTTAAGTCTGACACTGAAAACACACAACAAACAACAGTTTCAAAGTAATAAAAATCCTTTTTATGGAAGTGAAATAAGGAATTTCATATGGTTCATTAGCACATAGGAGTGTGTGGATATGTGTGAATGTGTACACATATTTTTCACCTTTATGAGAGAAGAGTGCCATAGGATTGTCAATATTGACTTTAAGCTAAATTTGCTTTAAAGAAAAACAAAGGGAAAGAACTAAGTTTTATGTGTAGATATAGAATGAATTATTATAATAATTTTATAATTAATAACAATGGTGTTATTATTATAAGCATGAGGTGATTTATATAATACTTGTAGTAATTTTCCAGTCACAAAATAGTATAGTGCTAGGATATACTGATTAGGAACATCTAAACTCAGCAATTAATGAACTAAATCTCAAGGTAGCACATGAGTGCTTATGTTTAATATCTTGGTTTCACAAAAAACATTAATTTCTTATTTCATTTTTCTTCACTTACTAGAATACATAAATACTTGTGTGTGCATGTATTATGTTCGTGTGTGTGCAGTTACACATATATTTGTGGTTGTGCATGCTTGTGGAGGCTAGAGCACAATTTCAAATGCCATTCAGGTTATTTAATTTTTATTTTTCGAAGCCAGGAAGCATTAGGGATCTACTGGTTTCTTTCTTGGCAGCACTGGCATTATAAGCACACACCACTAACCCTGCATTGTTTCCTGGGTTCTGAGGATCAAGTTCAGGTCCTTGTACTTCCAAAGAAGTATTTTTAGGGAGCTACCTCAGCAGCAGCTCTACATCAGTATGTTTCAGTTATAGTATCTACACACACACACACACACACACACACACACACACACACACTGTTTGGCTGTGTAGATAAGATTGTCTGACTCGACAATCACAGCACACACACACATATCACAATACACACACACACATACACACATGTATATAGGCTGTAACATTTTCTTCAAAAAGGGAATGACTTAAATCTAAATTATATTCCAAATTATATTCTGGAAAATGTTTATATCTGTCATTAGATATTATATTAAGAGATTACTCTTTCAGTTTTTTCTGTATTTCTTGTTTGAAGTTTTCTTTAGAAATTATTTTATGTGTATTTATGAGGGATTGAATACATATTCATATATATATATCACATGCCCACATGCATGCCTGCTACTTATAGAGACCAGAGAGGGCATTGAATCCCCTGGAGATGGATTTACAGGTTATTGTGAGTTCCCTGATGTGGGTGCTGGGAAAATGAACCTAGGTCTTCTACTATAGCAACAAGTGCTCTTAACTGGTGAGCCATCTCTCCAGCCCCATGTTTGGAATATTATGTAATTAATATTTGAACATTAAAAAAACACAGTTATGCTGAAGTAAATTTGTTCTTAGATATCACATCTAAGCCTTATAATTGGTTTTTTGTTGATCATATATAACACAGATATTTTCTTTATCACAGATATGTACACATAGGAAAAATGTTATAGATCCAGGATTTGAGAATATTTGAGGAGTCCAGCATTCCATGAAGTGACTGTAATAGATCATCAATAGATAAGGGAGGTAATTGTTTTGTTATTTCTGAACTGATGTATTTTGACATCTGAGTCTCATTTTCTTTATACAAGTTTGTGACACAAATTTCTTGAATAATGTGCAAAGTAAACATTAAGCCTCTGAAATAAATCTGTATACTTCAAAATGTCCTTTTAAATTTGGGCAAATGTAATCCCAGCCTACAATTCCAGCACTTGGGAGGTTGTAGAAGGAGAATTGTGATTATCCATTGGCCCCACCATGAGTCCCATTCCTGTAGGACAATGTCTCTCCCCCTCAAAGTAGCCATCAACTGCCAAAAGTTCCTTAGGTTGGGTTCAGATATTTTACCCACTTCCCCATATCTATGCTGGAATTTCGTCTGGTTTGAGCCTGCATAGGACTCATATATGCTGTCAGCATCGCTATGAGTTCATATGAGTAATTGGCCTGCTGTCTGGAAGACTACTGTTTCCTTGGGGTCATCCACCTCCCTGTTGGGGGAAGTGCAGATAGAGGAAGGGATCTAAATATCATCGCACTATATTGAATGAAAATCTCAAAATTTCAACAAAAAAGCCTGCAACCCAAAAAGTTTTGAGAATATGACTGACTACTGCCAAATGTCCCAGAAACTGGGTTACCTGCTTAGAACCATGTGTTAAAAGAAAAACTTCAAAGGGTCTGTGTTTGTATTAAATAATTTTATCACAATATCTTGGTGAGTATATGATAGGAGAGTTGGCACATACATACGGATGCTGTGCTAATGGAATGTGGGGTTTATTACCTGGAAGTAAATCTAACCTGAGAAGACTACAATGTTCTACAATGCAATATTTTATTTCTTTAATCTATATATTTATCAATTTGTTTATTCATTGTAAAGAATTCCTAAACAATCTTTTGTTTGCCACTGAATGCTTGAAGTTTGAGAATGGGTTAGTCAGAAGGAAAAAATATCCATGATTCCTGTGCACCTCATGCTTATAATGACATGTGGGGCTTCTTGACATGTAACTTACCAGAACCTTGTAATTTATAAGGCTATATCTGCTCTCAAATATTCTATAGTAAACAGTCAGTTTGATGGATTAAGTATTCAGTAAAGTCATAATCACAGATTTGTTGGGCACGTAGAGAAATGAAAATGATTTTCTTTCTTGGCTCCTTCTCTGATTTTACATTTCAGAATTAGATTTCACTCAGTGCCTTCCAAATTGCCTCATATTCTACCTTCATCAGCTATGCTCTGCTTTTACTCACTTCTAAAATGGCATGGACCCAAAAGTAAAATTACTTGAATTGAAGGAGAGGATATATTTAGCATTCTTTCTGAAGCAGAATACAGATGCCAGACGTGTATATATGATGTACGTCATTCTTCTGGATTTTAAGAACTACAGTGGCTTTCTTATCACATAGGTACTGGCATCATTTTTATGAATATACATTTTATTTTAAATAAGCCAAAGACTCAACATATAAAGTTGTTATGAAGTTGCATATATTCTATCAAATAGTAATTTATAAAATATGATATTTCAATATAAGCTGGAAATACAATTATGCACATGTACACACTTGTGCTGGATAGCTTTACTGTCCACTTAACACACCTGGTTGAAAGAGCCTCAATTGGGGAATTGCCTTCATTGGACTGGCCTGTGGCCATGTCCATGGGGTACCTTCTTGATGTGGGAGGGCCCAGCCCACTGTGGGTGGTGCTATCCCTAGACAGGTAGGCCTGTGTTGCATAAGAAAGGCTGAACAAGCCAGTAAGCAGCATTCCACCATGGCCTGTGCTCCAGCCTCCAGGTTCCTGCCCTGAGTTCTCACCTTGGGCTCCCTAATGAACTGTGACCCAGAAGATGTAAGCTGAATAAACCCTTTCCTCCCCAAGTTGGTAGTGGTCAGTGTTTTGTCACAGCAATGGAGAAACAAACTAGGAAACAAACTCACAGGTGTGTGTGTCTTAGAAGGTTCTTTATTAACAAATATTTTATTTTTAATGCAACTATTTTATAATGACAACATCACAGAGATGTATATTGGGATGTATTTAAAAAATCCTAACCATTATCCATAGTCACACATTTATATGTCACTATCTCAATTTCCAAAATTGTTTTGTTTTGAGATATTTATCAAAAGAGACATGTAATGTGACGGAAAGAAGTGACTCGAGAAACCGGAAATCAATCTCTGAGCATTGGCTAAATTGTTACGAATTAAATACCAGATGAAGTTCACAGATGATCACAATGAGAGCAGTTGGGATTCAGGCTCATCAAGCATCTAACAAGGACTGAGGTGGAATCAAGATGACCTGCCAGAACAGTAACTACGGTTACAGAGCATTCCTGTGAGGATATTGAACTGCGCACAAGTAAATGATGTCAATGCCTTAGGAAATTATTGTTAGCTCTGTTCTTTAAGCAAATGATTTCCTCTTTTGGTAAAGAGCCATTTTTATGATAAAAGGTCAAATCTCACCCAGAACCGTTGACTTACTGCATCCAATGATTTTAAACTAATGCCTCATGAACTTTCTCAAATGCAGTTTCCTACCCTGAAAAAAATCCCTTAAATGATTGAAAAACATGATTACAAATATATATAATCTTACATAATTATTCTTAGATAATTTCATACATGAATCTGGTGCATTTTACTTACATCCATCCCTTCTTCCTCTCCTTCCTCCTCCTTGGACCTCTACCCCCTCATCTCAATTTGGTACACTATTGGCCTTTCTCAAGGTAGAAATGTCTCTTGCTCTCAAAAGTTTAGCAAATTAGGTTTTCTCTGATCTAGACTCACTAATGTTAAGAAAGTCCAACTTTGGTGACATTCAAAACTCTTAACAGGTCATGACTTGAGGATACAGTAGATATTTTTGGAAAAGATCAGAAGAATAAGCACTGTAAACTTTACCAAGTTATTGACCCAAAACGTTTCTTATGTGTATGACAGAACAATGGAAAACAACTTCAGAGGATGGTAATAGACGTTTGAATGAACGCATTCATTTTCAGCAAAGCCCAGAAACCTCTCAGCTCAGAAGTTACAGTGAAGGCTGTATGAGAAACGAAGGAACAGAAAACAGTCAATGAACTCATACACATAAAATAAAAATAATAAATAAAATATTAAAAAAGAAAATAAAACTTAAAAAATGACCACAGCAGGAAAATACCACTGAATGTTAGACTCAAGTTCTAGCTTTTGTTAAGTGGCCCTTTCATTGGTTCTATTCCACATGCTTTAGGAAGGAGAAAGGTTGTATTATGAGGGTTGACCAATTCATACTCACTGGCATGCTTTACTCCATTTTTGCTGAACAAGAGTGTCTTCTACAACAATTTCACATCTTTGAAGTATGTATGAATCACTTGTAATACTTTTACAATGCAAATTTCAAATCCCTTTCATGAATGGACTGTGAGATGGCCCTGCCTTGCTCTTAGAAGTTTCCTAAGCTGAGCCCAGCCTTGGAATAGTAAATCTTTACATGGTTAATGAGTAGTAAAAAATAAATATATAGAGGTAGGCACTTGATATAGAAAGCACAGGTAGGTAAAGGCACAAACAGCTTGGTCATTGAGGTATGAAATTAGCTTAAACAATTATTACGATATCCAGGACACAGGTAGAGGGGCAGAATGTCCAGGCAGAACTAACTTGTAACCTGAGTAGACATGTTGTTCTCAGTTATGCTGGTCCATATTCTTATCTACTACAGATGAATCCTGTGCTCAGAACACTGCTAGTTTCAAAGGAGCATGAAGAATCAGATCCTAATTTGTCCTTGCGAAGTTCAGCTATGGGTAATAACTTTAACATTGGGATTGCTGTTAGTTAATGACCTCTCATCTACTCACCTGTTCAAACCAGATTTCTGGCAACACCTCCTGACATGTCCCTTTTGCTCGTCTTGCACATATAATCCAGCTCATGGTCCCTTAAACTTTACTAACTTTAAATTCCCTTTCTAAACTTCTCTCTATTGTAATACTGTCTTAGTCCACTTTTACCTTGTCTCTGTTTCATTATTTCTTTGTACAATTGGTTTTACTGTGCTGCTTATTTACTATCTCCCACTAGCTTCCACACCACAGCCAGAGAGGGCTCATGAACTAAAGATACAGGATTGTTAAGCATGAAGCCAGATACAGACATGTGTATGATGAATATTCAGTGGACCCCTGTCCCTCTCCCCTCTCCTACCTCCCCAAAGTCTCCTTGGTTTTGGGTCATGGTTGCAAAGGGTGACTACACATCATGGACAGTGCTGATTGATGCTTGAATTGTGCTTGTCAAATTACTAATAGTTTTCTATAAAATTGTTTTTGTTTCCTCAAAAAATATGGCCACAAAATAAATGACTTGACTGAATTCAATCTTTTCCTATGAAAACTGCAACATCAAAAAAATATGTGCACTAGAAACATCACTTTGCTAATTTAATCAGTGTGTGGACATAACATTTTTGGCTAAGGAGATTCTATATTTCTGAAGGACAAATATGAGTCATCTTAAGTTTGAAAACATTCTAGAACCTGGTTAACATGTATGTATACATATGTGGACTTTGGGTTGATGTTATGGCTCCTTCTCCATTGTATGGGAATGCAAGTGACTAGGCATGGAAATCTAATTGCTTATTTCAATGCAAAGTTAGTGCATCACAATATTCTTGTGAGTTACAGATAAAAAATGCATCAGTTTGAGGCAGTTTCAAGTATGTTTTCATGGTTGAAATTAGTCATTAAGTCTGTAAAGATGCAAAAATACGAAGTTTTTGGTCCAGAAAAGAGCTAGTGGAAAGACAAGTCTATTAAGAAGACAATGCAGTAGTAAACACACTGTCTGGTATCCCATCCTTGGAAGGCTCTGGTATAGTTACTCTTGAGTGGAGCCCAGACATCTGTATCTTTTAAAGCTCTTTTCTTATTTCACATGCAGAGCCCACAGGGTAACATTGCCTCAGCAAATCACCATTAGACAAATGGTGAAGGCACATATGTTTCTGATTTGGCAACCCAAGGGGCACCTCTTCTCCTGTGTCTCATGATACCGTGGTTTACGATATGAAAATTGATTCTTCCATTCTGTGCTTTAATCTTCTGTACTCTTCTGTGTGCTGTTGCAATACATTGGCCCCACATAGATTCTTGTGTTGCTTTTTATTCATGTACTTTGAAATTATAGTCACTGGGAATTCTAGAATGAAATCAGAGAAGGGAAAGTGTCAGTCTAAGCATTCACTCCTCTTTCCATTCTAACAGTATTGACTTGAACTGATCCTATCTGTGGTCATCGTAAGGTCTGATTCCCAATTATTCTTTTTTTTCAGGATATACTTCCCAGTTCTTATCCCATCAGTCCATATGCCTTTTAGTTTCTCTATACCAATAGCATCATAAATAGTCCCTGGCATAGAAAACATCCTCAGAGTAACCAATTTCTTTCTTTTTTTTTTTTCTGTCTAAACATGTTTAAAACAGAGTTGATCACAACTGTCAGAACAACAAAACAATAAAGAGGGAGGCACAGCTGCTGCCCTCTTCTTCCTCTTCTTCCAGTCTCTGTGGCTCAGGACCAGGCAGAGGATGGAAGTAGATAGGAAGACGGGGACACAAGGTGCAGGTAGCCATGAAGGAGCTTGGAAGCCTGAGGAGGGCATGTTGACTCCTTGCTGGAGAAAAGGCACCTAGATAGGAAAGCTGAGCTTGTGGGCCTCCCAGGGGTCCATGGGGTGGAGTGGGGTTGACTGAAGGAAGCAGGATGCTGAGAAAATTCCAATCCTGGTTCCCAAACGGCCATCTACTAAGGGAGAAGTGAGGAATCTTCTGGAAGAGCTTCATGCTTGAAGCCTGCCTGAAGGGCCTCATCCTTTCCCCCTCTCCTCCCACAAACCCATATCAATCTTCTCTCCACTGGCGGCTCTACCCCCTGTGTAGAGGGAGTGAACCTGTAGAGGGACCTGAAGATGACTTGGAGTCCACCTCCTTGTGGCAGCAGCAGCAGCTCACCTGAACCTGCTTGCCTGTTCTCTACCCTGGCCTCCAGCACTTCCAAGGAGCCTAGTTCCAGGCTGCAGGAGCTGCCCAGGTCACCCCCTCCCCTGAAGCCAAATGCAGCACAGTACAGTGCCCCAAGTCTTTCAGCTTGCGACTCAGGTGAAGGAGACCTGCCTTGCAGCTTGCTGGAGGATTGTACCTCCTGGAACTGCTCATTTTCCATAACCAATTTTTAAAGTTATATTTTTGTGATAAACTGTATCATCCTTGTCACTTATTTATTATCAAAGTTGATTAAGGAAATAAACTCATTTAGCATTATCAAACATATTTTCAAAGAAATGAATACAATGGCTTACTGGTAGCAAACGTTCATTACTTACTGTTTCTTTTTTGTGCTTTTTATTGAATTTTTTTGTGTTTCATACAGAATATCTCAATCAATCTTAATCATGTTTATATCCCCGTCCTCAATGGCATCCTCCCATAGTGCCCTCCACTGGAATTCATACTTTCACTTGTGTTAAATGTCAAGTTATTGTCCCAGATGTCGCTCAGTGCAAGTTCATCTACTGGGGTCTCTTCAGCCTATCTGGAGTCTCTTGCTTTGGGAAGATTAGCTTTTCTTCACCTAGTGGTAATCAGTTGCCAATATTTCTTCGACTAAGACTGGGGTCAGCTGTCCATTTCCCCACTTCTTTTTGAGTTTGTGTGTGTCCTGTGCATGCTGATACAATTGTTGTAGGTTCATAAAATCAGGGTCCCAGAAACTTGTAGGATTCTATTTCAAAATGGTCATGCACCTTCTCCTTGGCTCTTACAATCTTTCTGCTCCCTTTTCTGCAATGGTTCCTGAGCTCTAGGTGGCTGTAGATTAATATAAGGGGCCTGTCCAAGGACCAGCATTCTGCAGACTCTTAATCTCTAGAGTTTGGCCATTTGTGACCTTTTGTGTTCCTGGCCCTCTGTTGCATGAAGGAACTTCATTAATGAGAATTGAGATACTCATTGTTGTCTTCTTTACCCCTTGTTTCTAAGTTCCATGAGCCTTAGGTGTAGAGGTTGCATTGTAGATGTGCCACTTAGACTTGGGCAATTCATAGGCAAAGTCTGTGTGTGACCAGTTGTGCTACTCTGTAATAGTCTCTAGTTGTGAAAGAAGTTTCTTTAATGAGTGGTGACTGGATTATTTATCTGCAAATATAAAGATACTTATTTTGAACATAGTAAGAAAGCACATTAGTTTAGGGGTGTGACAGTTTGGGTGTTTTCTCTAAGATCTATGACTTCTCCAACGATGTTTATTTGGCTATGTTTATAATACCACACATGAGTTTCCTCCATTGAGTGGGCTTTTAGTCCAATTAAGTAGCTGTTGATTGCCTCGCAAGATAAAAGAGCCACTACTGTACCAATGTTGCATGTTATGCAAGTCATTGATATAGTTATTTGGTCTTGAAGCTACTGTTGGATCATCAATTGATGTTCTCCCTTAGTACCTTGCACAGTGCTTTCCCCAAAGCTATGACAGCTAGCTTTCAGGGGAAGTGGATTCCAAATCAGTTCCAGCTCCATTGCTCCAAATTCTGTATCCAAAGTATGTGAAGTGTATTCTGTCTTCAGCAGTAGGGTCTTCCCTTTAAGTTCTGGAAGACAGTCAAGGGCTATGTCAATAGCTTGGGTAATTTTTGGAGTCTCTTGGACCACCTTGGATAACAACTCAAAGGAGAGTTTCTCTCTTCTTGTTGTTTCTTGGTATGTAGCCTTTAGTTATACACATGGACTCATTTAGAGATATTGTATGCGTAATTTGTCATTAGTTTATTGGACTAATGATTCCCTCTGTTTTTTTTTTACAGTAACTAGGAATTATTATCTCTCCTCTATTTCTCCCTGTCTAACCCTTGCATGATGACTTCCCCTGTTTAAAGAGTTCCCCCTTTCCTCTTTTCTCTCTTGATAATATCAGTTCCCTTTATCCCTAAAGTTCCTTGTGTAACCCTCCCTCCTCCTCCCATTTAGATACCTGTTTCACTTACCTTTTCAATTGAAAGCAAATTATTTCAGGCAGTCATTATTAGCAGTGATGGAGATAAAAGCATTTTTCAGATCAATAGTTTTGTAGTAGGTAGTAGAGGCGGTGATAATTTGTTCAAACAATGAAACCACATTTGACATAGTATCTGCCTTTGGAATCTTCAACAGGTTAAGAGGACTATGACATAATATTTGTTGTGATATCTGTATGTCTTCTTCAAGACCAAACAGGTGTGTTGAATGAGAATGAGATGGGAATATTTCAAGAAGGTGATGGGAATAATAATAATAATGTCTGAAATTCTGCCGTAAGCACTTGGGTTGCCTTTGATTTACTTTTTTGTGTATAAACAGTTTTAGAGGCTTCATCTTAACTCTTCCTCTCACAATATCCCACATTATACATGTAAAAGAATAAATATGGGGAATTTACCAGACGATAGATTTTTTTAGACCTGAATTATAATGTGGGCTCCAGCTTGATTCTACAATGTGGGAGTTCACCCTGGAGATTTTACACTTGCCAGGCTCCATAATATCCACATCTACATCTATTTATATATGAATAGATCTATATCTATGTATATCTTCTATTGATTCTGTTTCTGTTTCCTCATAATCTGGATACTGAGTGGTATGGGCTGAATTGTGTTCTTTAAAATTTATGTCCTGTCTCAACTCCTGATTCTTTAGAATATGATTGTGTCTAGAAACAAAATATTTGAAATGGCTGGGCTTGGGGGCACATGCCTTTAATCTAAGCACTCAGAAGGCAGAGACAGGAGGATTGCTGTGAGACTGAGGCCAGCCTAGAATGGTCTGAATAATGAGTTCCAGGCCAGCTAGGGCTACATAGGTGAGACCTTGTCTAAAAATATCTTCCTGGTAATTTTAATGTGAGGCTGTTAGGGAAGGACCCTAATGTGATATGACTAGAATTCCTTATGAGGAGAAGAGGAGAGATTCCCTGTATACCAAAAGAAGGCACAATGAAAATGTTCCATCAGCCAGCCAAGGGCAGAAACCCCAGGAAGAATCACAAGTGCATGCACGTAGAAATTGAACTTCTATCCTCTAAGGCATGAGAGATTATTTTATGTTGTCCAAGCTGCAGAATTTTGTTATGGAAATGCTAACAAAGCAGCATACAGAACATTGTTGGATCCCTGCCCCCATTTTTATTTATTTATTTAATCTTTTTATTGAGCTTTTAAAATTTCGTACATTTCCCACTTAAATCCAGAGCCCCTCCCCCATCTGTGCCCCCCATCCCCCATCAAACCCCATACACTCTGTCATACGTGCTGAGTCCTATTCATTCAAGTGTTTGTACCCAAATGTCCTTTAGTGCAAATGCGTCCACTGGAGACTAGTCAGTCCACCCAGTGGTCATATGTAAGTCATACTCTCCTATACCCAGCAGCAACCGGTCTCCCCTGCTCCCCTTTTTACCAATGACAATCTTATACTTTCATTTCTAGAAACTGTAGAAAATCTTTTCCAGTTCAATTTTATTGCACTATTACTTTTTCTAGGGTTACGAATTCTATGGTAAACATCCTTCAAGCATTTTGTATTCTGCTCTCTTTACTTAAGGTATGGTATGGTTTCATTTGAAGTCCTTTAGAAGGGCAAAGAATAAACTGCAGCCATATTCCCTAAATAGTTTTCTACAAGTCATAGTATGATGCTTGTATGCAATATATTCCTCACTTCAGGAAAGCAGTGAACCATATTTACTTGACAACTTTTTTCTTAATCTTTTATCAAGCTTTTGTAATTTCATACAACAGTTCTTAATCAGATTTACACCCCTCTCCCCAATCCATGGCCCCATTCCCCCACCAGACTTCATGTATTCTGCCACACATGTTAAGTCGTGTCCAGTCAAACATTAGTACCCAGATGTCCTTCAGTGCAAATTGATCCATTGGAGTCTAGTCGTACCATCTAGAGATTGTAGGTAAGGCATACTCTGCTTCTCTCAATAGCAATCAGTCTCCAATCTTTCTCAATCTAAGCTTACCTACCACCCATTTCTCTCCTCTCCTCCCTTCTGGGCCCTTGTTTAATTGAGTTGGCATGGTTCCTGTGCTCAATGCCATCACTGCCCAGAGTTCACATGAGCAAGCCTCCAGTGATCTGAAAGCCTCTGCTTCCCTGTGTTCATGAACCAGCCTTGGCTCTTACAATCTTTTGGCCCCTTCTCCTGCAATGGTCCCTGAGCTGTGTGTGGGTGAAGTTCAATATAGGAGTCCTATCCAGGGATGCACACTTTTTCTCTTATTTTTTAAAACTTGGCCATTTGTGGCCTTCTGTGTGTATCACACTGTGTTGTATGAGGACGCTTTACTGCTGAAAGTTGAGAGATGCGTTAGTTCTCTTTCTACCCCTTGTTCTGCTATGTTCCATGAGTCTTAGGTGTAGAGGTTCAACTGTAGATGTGTTACCTAGTACTGGGAATCTTTCAGACATATATTCTCTGTGTCCGACCAGTTGTGGAATTCTGCAGTAGCCTCCATCTGTTACAAAAAGAAGCTTCTTTGATGAGCAGTGTATGGTATGCTTGTCTATAAATATAAGGATCCATATTTAGCATATGGTAAGAAATTTCATTTGTCTAGAGCTATGATAGAGATAGGGTTTTCTCTAGAATATATGACATTTCCAGCCACGTGTATTTGGATACATTTACAGTGCCACTCATGAGTTCACTCCCATTGCGAGGGCTTTAAGTCCAATTAGATACCTGTTGATTACCCCTCAGGTAACAGAGTGCCACTACTGCACCAATAGAGGTACTTTTCTTTGCTGGTCATTGTCATCTAGTATTATGAGAGGTAAATACAAGTATTTTTAAGGAGTTTTTTTTTACATTAATATACCTTATGCAAATGTGGAATTATGAATGATTTCTGGGACATTCTAAGCATTTCAAATCCTCTCCATGCCAATCTTTTAACCATTTAAGAGATGAGTAGTTTTGAAATGTTTTCATGTGTTGAATTTGAGTGTTGGTTTGTGTGTGGAAATGGAATAGCGAATAGAAAAAAAATATAATGTGGATGCACAATTTAAATGACCTTGTGAAAGTTTGAATATTAACATTCGTATTAAATTCTCCTGTTTCATAAACTTCTAAAGAATGGAGTATCAGTATTGGTAGCAATAACAATGGTCTTGAGGTGCTTAGCATTTGGTAGCCTTTGTTCTACATACCTGATTTTTATTAGAACATACCACTTCACAGTAGCCTATGATTTAGGAAATCTGTTTAGAGGTTAAAAGAATTCCAAGTACTGTGATTATATATCAAAGGCCCACAGTCGAAGTCAGAACTGGCAAGGTGACTAATGGATAAAGGCAACTACCACCAATATTCATGACTGTGTGTGGTTCCTGGGATCCACATATTGAAAAGAGAGAATGGACAACTGCAAATTCCTCTAATCCCCATGTATGTACCATGGTGTGTCTGTCTCCAACACAAAGATAAAAAAAATGTCAGAAAAAAATTAAAAGTCAATGTCCAGAACTGAGGATATATTAAAGTCTGGACTGAATCAGGCAATTATATTTATTATTATTATTTATTTAATTTTCAAAAATGTCATTGAAAAATTTATGTTCTTTTCAATATGTGTTATGTGTGTGTTTGTATGTGGGTGTTTGATTACCCTAAGGTGAAGTTATAGGCCGTTGGGAGCTGCCTGGTGTGGGTGTTGGGAACTGAACTCTGGTCTTCTGCAAGAGCAGTACATGCTCTTAACTGCTTAGCCATCCTCCAGGTATTTTCAAATAAAAACACTTAAAATTGTTTTTTGAAATTAAAAAAAAATGTTATTCTTGGGCACGGTGGCACACACCTGTAGTCCCAACACTTGGGAGGCAGAGGCAGGTGGATCACTGTGAGTTCAAGCCCAGCCTGATTTACATAGTGAGTTCCAGGACAGCTTGGGCTACAGGGAGACCCTGTCTCAAAAAGACCCCCCAAAAAGTTATTCTTTTAAGTTTATTTTTGTTGATAACTTTTTTATTGAGCTTTTTAAATTACACAATTTCCCACTCAAATCCAGACCCTTTCCCCCATCGATGCCTCCCCTATCTTCCCACCAAACCGTATTCAATCTTCCATACATGCTAAGTCCTGTTCATTCAGGTGTTTGTACCCAAATATCTGTCAGTGTAAAAAAATACTTAAAGTAGCACTAACATAGGAGATAGCTATAAGGATTTTTAGAAATAATAAAAGCATATTCATATTTCATTGTTCTTCATTTTTCTCTTATGAGAAATTATGAACACTCAGTTTACAAGTATACAGATCCAGATTTTTTTCTGCGTAAGTAAAAGTAGATATTGTATATGTACATTTGTATCATTTATGATGTCACTAAAAATACTTGATTTTATAAGTTTTTGTGTATGTATAATTTGTATAAGCATATTCACGTGTGTATGCACATATGTGTTCATGTGTGTACAGTTGGGTATACACATAATTTAATGAGAAATATGAACAATGATGTACCCAAAACTATGCATGGCTAATCCTTGCTTTTAACAGTAAACTCATACTACAATTTCAAAACATAAGCAAAGTTCTTGATTACATATAATAAAGATGGCTGCATATCATTACCATCCCATTAAGCATAAATAGCTTATTTTTGCCATCATCCTCTGTGGTGTTACTATGCCAAAACTGCAGTTATACCTGAATAGACAGCCTGGCTCTTAATTTCGTTTTAAGAGTGGGCCCAAATTTGGAGGGCACTCATTCTCCCAGGTGTGTCCTGAATTAAACTATTGAGCCAGGCCTCATCCGCAATTTTATTATAAACAGTTCTCCAGCTTCAGTTGGAGAACTACAAGCTTGGAGCCACCCTTGAATCATCAGACAGTCTTTCTCTTTCATCACACACATAATGCCAAGCACTCGCCTCAATCTTTATTGTTTCCAAGAAGACAGTGATATGAATTTGCTGCTGTCCACTGCTTTGATTTGCTAATTCTCAAGTATGCCTCCATTCATTCATTCATTATTTAGGGCAAAGTGGGGTTCCAAGGGATGAAGGTCAGGTGCCCAGGTCACAAAAGACATGGCTCAGTGTGTTTGTAGCTTTACAGTTGGAAGGTTAATTAAACTCATCAGTTCAGATTCTGTTCATGTTGTAAAAGTCATTTTTAAATTGGCCTGTGATTGCTTTCGTCAATACAGCAGAACATAATTGGCATGTGTCAGTTCCAGATCTGTGTGTTATGAGAATTGGCAACTTTAGATTCCACCTGATGGTGGAATGAGATGATGGAGAGAAAATAGTTAGAAAATTGAGTCCCCGACTGACTCCAGCCTGCACAGCTCCACCTGAAAGGGAGCACTGAGAGTGAGTCATTTCAGAACTGGTTGTCTAGCCCTGGGTGACCTTCTCTAGCCTGGTATTTCTTTTTTCCCTTTCTTTCTCTTTCTTTCTTTCTTTCTTTCTTTTCTTTCTTTCTTCCTCTCTCTCTCTCTCTCCTCCTTCCCTCCCTCCCTCCTTCTTTCTTTTCTTTTTGAAGGGGTCTTTTGGGATTATTTTCCTTTCTGTTTTTATTGAATTTTTAAAAATTTCATACAGACCATCTTAATCAGCTCTTACAATAGCCACATTCCATCTTCCACAATATTCCTGGGTCTTGAGGGGGAAGGGTGTGTTATAGATGTCACACGCACAGCTGACCATGTCAGTCTCTTATTCCTTACACAGTGACCAGCTGTTGGTCTCTGTATAAATCACCACCTACTTCAAAAAGAAGCTTCTCTGACAATGGTTGGGAAATGCACCAATCTATTTGTATAAAGATAAGAACTTAGAGGACAATTTAATACTATATTCACTTATCAGAATAACAATAGTAGGTACTTGCCTAGGGTCTATGACCTTGCCAGCCAAAAGACTTTGGCCTAGTTAACAGTACCAAAAATGAGGTCTACTTTGTGGAAATTGCCATAAATCCAATCAGAAAATGGATGGTTACTCCCATAACATTCATGTCAAAATTGCATCATTGGCTGTATCTAGGCAGACTGGTCATTATTGTAGCTCACAGTGTTAACAGCTGAGTAAGACTACTGATACTATGAAAGCTAGCTGCAAAGTATGAATCTGCCAGGTCAGAACCAACTTGAGTTCTCCATTTACTATGACTGAAGTTTGTCTTCAGCAATAGAGTCTTATCAACAAGTTCTAGAGGACAGAAAACATCAGTGGGAATAACTGGTAGAATTTGGCAGATTTATAGGACCCCACTGACCAACAGCTTTAAAAGAGTTAGCCCATACCTGGCACTAGACTTTCTATTTTATAGTCTACAGTTTCTGAAAGAGGCATTGTCCCTAAATAATAGAGTAACTCCATATAAAATTTTAAAATATGTATATGCATATATTTTAGGAAGCTTCTATACTAGTGGGTTTCCATATCACTTTTTCAAAGGCCTTTAGTGTCAGTTATCCCTCCTCATATCATACTCCTTCCTCTACTCTGCCTCCCCATCCCCTAACTCACTTAACTATTCCTGTTCCATTATTCTCATTTCACATTTAATGCTGTCTATACTCTGTAGTACCTTCCTTGAAATCCCCATTACCTCAAAGGTCTTCTACCATTTTGCTAACTTCTATGAGTACTCCAATGTAAATCTGCACATCTAAAGATTCAGTGTCTATTATTCTCTATAACTTTGCCAGGTGTGGCCTTCTGTGTGCATTGCAGTCTGTTGCATAAGGAAGAAATGCTGGTGAGATTTGAGGGATGCACTAGTATTCTCTGTTCCACTATGTTCCATAAGGCTTAGGTACAGATTCCACTGTAGCTATGTCACCTAAGGCTGGGAATCTCTCAGACATATATTCTCTGTGTGTGACCAGTTGCAGAACTCTGTAAAAACCTCCATCTGAAGAGTGTGTGTTCCTGGATAAGACTCCTATACTAAACCTCAGCCACCCACAGCTCAGGAACCACTGAAGATGAGGAAGCCAAAAGATTATGAGTCATATTTGGTCCATGAACATAGGGAAACAGAGCTTTCAGGACACCGGAACCTGAGACAGTAGTGGCATCATGCACAAGACCCATGATGACTCAATCAGACAAGTACCCAGAGTAGAGCAAGGGAACTGGGATGCAGAGGCCCTAGTCTGGGAACTGTTGGCAACTGATTACTGCCGGGTGAGGGAAAGGAGATCTTCATTAAGATCTCTGAATAGGCTGACTAGACTCCAGCAGATGAACTTGCACCAAAGGACATCTGGGTACTTGACATGTACAGTGGAATGCATGAGGTTCAGCGGGAGGGAGGTATGTGAGGACATGGATGAGGGAGGGTATCAAGTTTGATTAAGATCTGCTATATGAAATGTATAGAAGTTCAATAAAACTTTCAAAAAAATAGATTTAATGTTAACATCCATATTTATGAGAGACCATTAGACCTTTGTCTTTCTGGGTATGATCTACCACATTCAGAATTACATATATGCTTATATGCTATTATTTCCATAACATTGTTTTATTAGTTCTTTTCTTTGAGAACCTCACACAATGTATTTTATCATATTTTCTTCCCCTCCCCCTTCCCTACCTTCCCAACTTAGTGTCCCTAACTTTAAATCCATCATGTTACATTTGTACTGTCCATATATTTGTGGGGATGTGGTCATCCACTTGCAGCACTGACATACCAAAGGCTATAACCTTAAGGAAATCTGACTCTCCCTCTCCTGGATAGAGAAATGTTTGAACAACAACAATGATGTCTATCCACCATGCAGCTTGTATTATGGAAGAATCAAATAAGAAAGAAGTAAAATCTTAGACATTCTGACTAGGGTAAGATGAAACCTCAAAGTAGTTTTAATTTACATTTCTCTGATATCTAAGGATGTTGAATATTTAAAAAATATTCCTCATTTATTTTTATTTCCTATTTTAAGAACCTGTGTGGGTCCTTAAGAAAAGGTTGTTTATTTTCTTGGTGTTTAGTTTTCTGAGTGTTTTGTATATTCAAGATACTAACCCTTTCTCAGATATATAAGAGGTAAAGATATTTTCCCATTCTGTAAGCTGTCACTTCACTAGATTAATGATTTCTTTTGTTGTACAGAAACTTTTTCATTTCATTAAGTATCATTTGTCAACTCTTGGACTTTATTTGTATGTTACTAGAGTACTAGTCATAAAGTCCTAACTGTACTTCTAAGTTGAAGCATATCTCTAATTTCTCCTCTATCAGATTCAGGGTATCAGGTTTTATACTGAGGTTCTTGATCCATTTGTTGTTGAGTTTTGTGCAAGGCAAGTGTTTAGGGTCAAGTTTCATTCTTCTGCATATAGCTATTGAGTTTGAACAACTCCATTTATTGAAGATGTCTTTTTTTCCCTATATGTACTTTTGATCTCTTTGACAAAAGACAGGTGGCTGTAGAAACATGTGCTTAAATATGTGGCCTTGATTCTGTTCTAGAAATCAATTTGTCTTTTTTAATTGCCTGTACCATACTGTTCTCTTTATTGTCATTCTGTAGTATAGCTTGATGCCAGGAATGGTGGCCTCCAGCAGTCTTCCTATTGTTCAGGATTGCTTGGACTATCCTGGGTTTTTCGCATTTCCATTTGAATTTTAAGGTTAAAAAAATCTGTGAATAATTGCATTGGAATTTTGATGGGTATTGTACTGAATCTGTAGATTGCTTTTGGTAGGATGGCCATTTTCACAATTTTAATCCTATCAATCCATGAGCATACACAATCTTTCTTTATTCAGGTGTCTTCATCATTTTTTATTTAGTGTCTAAAAGTTTTCATTGCACAGATATTTCACTTTCTAAGATAGATTTAGCCCAAGATTTTTTTTGAAACTATTGTGAATAAGAATATTTTCTGAATTTCTGATTTTTTGGTGTATTTGTCATTGATAAATAGGAAAGCAGTTTTTGTGTGTATTAATTTTGTATCCTGATAATTTGCTTAGCATATGTATCTTGTTTCCATTTTAGCTATATACAAAATTACCTAAAATATTTTATTTTGTTTCAGTAGAATGATTAGTCCAAAGTTTATTTAAATCCCTTTCATTAAGATTTTTATGTTTGGGGCTAGAGTGATTGCTCAGTGGTTAAGAACACTTGCTGCTCTTCTAGAAGATCTGAGTTTGATTCTCAGAACTCACATTAGGAGGCACACAAACACCAGTAACTCCAGCTGCAGTTTATCCAACGTCCTTTTTACTGCTGCAGGTACCCCAAAACATGTGAATATATACACAGGCACACACACACATAAATAAAAATAAAAATAATTCATTTAGAACATTTTAGTGTCATTGATAAAAGATCCTTATCTGATATTTGAGAGACAAATAATAATACTTAGGATTTTAACTTTTTTCCCCAGTGCTCAGGATATCCAGGGCTCATTACATGCAAGCAAGCACTCCACTACAGTGCTGTATCCCCAGTTAATACTTAGGATGGTAGGTGCTTAGAAAAAGAGAAATTGTCTCCTTAAAGGCCAACAAATGGCAACTCTGATTTTTCTCCTCAGACATAATGGAGGGTGAGTATTGTTAAGAGGGAAGATCAGAGCAGAACTGTTCACACAGGAGTAAGTCAAGATGCAGTTCATGGGATGCTCTTAATGAAATTTCTGAAGAATTGTACTTTTCATAATCTGTATTGCAGGAAAATATCACAATGGGATTTAATAAAATTAAAGTTAGTAACAGGATCATCCTGAGGGGAAAAAATTGCCTCATAAAATATACTTCTGCACTAAAATGTTTAACATAGATGAGAAGAGCTCATAAAGATTATGAATGTTTCCTAACTTTTAAAACCAATAACCGTTTTCTATTTACCTGTGCAAACTGAGTTCAGGGATTAGCTCTGTTCCATGTCATTACAGCACCTTCACCAATGGCTGTGGTCTCCACTGTGCTGCATGTGTTAGTGAGGGGCTGAGGTCAGGAGAGGTAGGGGCAGAGCAGTTCATGTTCCATGATTGATTTTTAATATTTGAATTCTACAGCTATAATTCTAAAACAATAATATGCCATCTATGTAAATTAAAAAATAGCTACTTAGCACTACAAAAAGAGAAAATGTAAAAAACATAATGGAGAGGTTTTTATTATTTACCAGCACTGTGTCATATCCTGTCATAAATGATATGATAGGACATAATGTGATATTATATTAGGTTATATATTGTATCATAGTTAATACATCAAGAGTAAAGCACTGACCTGTAGTATTCATCTTCCTATTGTTATATCATTATTATTCAAAAAAACAAGAGGAAGTTTCTGTAGAACAGTTAATACACCAACCACTTTTGGTTCTCTATAATTTCGAAGATTCTTTTCAATATAAATCAAATCTACCATGCATGTAAAAATTAAATTGAGGAAAGAAAATGTAACAGGCAATAAGCTTCTGAGGGGAAGCTGACAGTCTGGAGTGGTGCTTTATAACAGTAAGAGCTTCCATGTAGGAAGATGAGCCAGCTTTCAAACAGTTTTTTCCTGCTGCCATGGCATTCTCTATAATTTCGAAGATTCTTTTCAATATAAATCAAATCTACCATGCATGTAAAAATTAAATTGAGGAAAGAAAATGTAACAGGCAATAAGCTTCTGAGGGGAAGCTGACAGTCTGGAGTGGTGCTTTATAACAGTAAGAGCTTCCATGTAGGAAGATGAGCCAGCTTTCAAACAGTTTTTTCCTGCTGCCATGGCAGACCCTGGGGCATTTTCAAAGATGCACTGATGTCTTTTGAAATGGTTGATTGGTTTGTACATACACTTTTCTACAGCTGGGTCATCACTTAAATAATATGGTAAAGTAGATTTGTCTTTGTTGCCGTAACTGGATTGGCTTTTGTAAAAAAACTATAGTTTATGCTTCAAAATCTTAGATTATTGTAGCCTGACACATTTCTGCTATACTTATCTATGACCTATTCTGCACCACAATCCTGTCCTGATTATAGGTTTTAGTCTACATAGATGACTGGCTTTGATTGCATGTTGGAAGCTTGTTGATTTTTCAGTGTAGCCCACCATTGATGATAATTAATAACTTGAGTGTTTTGCCTTAAGAATAGAATGCTGATAATTCTAGAAATGAGGGAAAACACAACCGAATCTATCATTTAAAATTTTAGTGGAGGAAGTCTTACAATTTAAATGTTCTTGACAATATGTTTAGTAGAAAATAAAAACAGAGGAACATTTTAAAATAGGAGAACAAATAATTTTTGTACTTTCTTATTTTCTATCTCCATTTCCCTTGAATTGTGGGATTGGATTGTCTTGATGCGTTTGTTATTTGGATTGTATAGAAGAACTGGTTCGTATTTTCCTTTTTTCCTCCACTTTCATATGCATGTGTTGTGTTCATGCATGTAAGCATATGTGAGTGTGTTCTTGTGTGTGTGGATTCCTGAGGTTGATGTTGAGAATTATTCTGGATGCTCTTCTCTTGTATTCATTGAGACAACTTCTCTCAATCAAACCCAGAACTCACTGATATGGCTAATATTGCTAGCCAGCTTGCTCTGGGAATCCCATTGTCTCCACCTTCTGAGGTTGGTATTTCAGGTGAGTTGCCCTGTTTTAACCACTGAACCATCCCCCAGCCTTAGTTTGTACTTTCTACTTCAATTTAAAAAGAAGTTTTACTACAGTCCTCTTAAATCCTTGCTGTTTAACTTTTCCAACTCTATAAGAAGCATTTAATTATAACTAAGAAATATAGAGCTAAGAAAGAATATTACACAGTACACAGGACAAAGGCTGATATAGGCTCAAGCATTATTTCTGGCATTTGATGAAGTACTTTATTAAATATCAATCTAGTTATAACATTTTCTTATTTTGACTCTAGCAGATACCACAGACTGGATGATTTATAAGTAACAGAAATTTATTGACTCACTGTTCTGGGGTCTGGGAAGAGCCTTCATGAGCGGAAAGGTATGCTAGCTCATGTAAGGAAGATGGTCAGAAGGAGATAAAACATACATGAGTGAAATTTTATTTCTTTTAGACAGGATCTCAGTATGTAGTCCCAGCTGGCCTGGATCTCACCATGCAGATCATCCCAGCCTACAATCTGCCTGCCTCTGCTTTCCAAGTTCTGAGATTAAATGAATGTGACACCAAGCCTGGCTATGAGTATCAATTTTATAACAAAGTGACTTCTGTAATAACTAGCCCACTCCTCTGATAAGAGCATTAATTCGGGGCAGAACCCTGATGATTTAATCCCTTCTGTAAGATTCCACTTCCCAATTCCATCATCACAGAGGATATTTCTTTTTTTTTTCTTTTTCTTTTTTGGTCTTTTTGAGACAGGAGCTTCCTTTAGCAGGGCAGAACCCTGATAATTTAATCCCTTCTGTAAGATTCCACTTCCCAATTCCATCATCACGGAGGATATTTCTTTTTTTTTCTTTTTCTTTTTTGGTCTTTTTGAGACAGGAGCTTCCTTTAGCCCCAGCTAGCCTGGAACTCACTATGTAGACAGGCTTGTCTGCTTCTGCCTGCCGAGCATAGGATTAAAAGCATGTGCCACCATGCATGGACTGGAAATTCAATTTCAAGATGAATTTTGGATAGGTAAATTCAAATCGCTATATTCTTCCTCCAAATGCAGGTTAGTCTGCCATAAAATAAATAATTCTATCATAATAATCCCAAAATGCCTTTTAACTTATTCTTTCATCAAGTAAAAAAAAAATTTTCTATATACATACATACTATGGGTGAAGTGAATCTAGAGGCAGATTTACTCCAGTGAATGTATTAGTGAAATAAAAACAATTTGTTTCCAAATTTTAATGGTGGAACTGAAATTCATATTACAAGAGGGATAAGCAAATAAGAAGAAAGCAGTAGATGGCCATAAGTAGGTTGAAAGCTCAACACAGGAAACAATATGTCTTAAATCTGAAGAGCAATCTCTCTTGTCTCATTGCTCTACACCCTGGGTACCCTGACGTAATTCGTCAATCAAAGCCCTGGGTGGAATACTCATGTTTTTTGTATGCTGAGCAGCTGCAAAATAAGGGAGTTTTATGCTTAAGTATGCTTAAGTTGTCTCAAAACTGTGATACATCCTAGTAACTCAACAGTTCTAGGGCTTTGAGTGATGCTTATCCTGTAGCTCCACTAGACATTGATCTAATGGTATATTTCAGCTCCACTCTACAGTGAGTCTCCTGGTGGTCAGCACCATGCTCAAAAACCAAGCAAATGAAACCATGTCCACAGCTCATCATCTTTGCACTCCTGCAGGTTTAACAGCACGTGGATATCATTAAGTTTTATGACATGGAAGTTCTGTAACAATAAGTCAAAGCACTAGTGGTAAACTGCACTGGAATTTGAGAATCTGATATTCACGGCCTTGAAAGCTAGCCATGGAGAGTATCCTGTCCCTTTGCACTGATTTCTGCATCCTGAATCTTTGGTCCTGTTGTGGACAGGGCAGTTACTTCAGGATCCTTTTCCTATCATCCTAGATGAATAGCACCTGGTTACTTTATAATCCAAAGAATCTCTTTAGTAAATATTCATTTGAACTCATCCATTATTCTTTCCCCAGTACCCTATTTGTATAGCTAGTTTGAAGAATTGGCAGATCTTTCCATTCTGCTTCCACTTTCATTATAAATTCCATTTAAAATCCTTTTTCCACTCATCTCTTACTACGCATCATTAAAAATAGCCATGGACCCACATGAGCAAGCCTCCAGTGGCCTGGAAGCCTCTACTTCCCTGTGTTCATGAACCAGCCTGGGATCTTACAATCTTTCTGCTTCCTCTTCTACAATGGTCCCTGAGCTGTGGGTGGGTGAGGTTCCATATAGGAAGGGCTCTTACAATCTTTCTGCTTCCTCTTCTACAATGGTCCCTGAGCTATGGGTGGGTGAGGTTCCATATAAGAGTCTCATCCTACACTCTACAGTCTCTTATTCTCCAACACTTGGCCAGTTGTGGCCTTTATGTGCATCACACTCTGATGTACAATGTGAGCCTGTGGCAGAGGTGGCATCCAGCGTGGGACCCATGTCAGCTCATTTAAACAAGGTCCCAAAGGGGAAGTAGGAAATAGGTGGCTGGCCAGCACTAGATTGAGAACTATATGAGACTGGTTGCTGCTGAGTGAGGGAGAACATGACTTACATATGATCACTGGGTGGGCTCACTCTCCAGTGGACACATGTACACTGATGGACATTTGGGTACAAACACATGAATGAATAAGGCTCAGCATGTATGGCAGAATGCATAAGGCTCAGTAGGGAGATTGGGGGGCATGGATGGGGGGAAGTGGTCTGGATTTGAGTGGGAAATGTATGAAATTCTAAAAGCTCAATAAAAATAATAAATAAATATAGCCATGAGTAGTTAGAATGTATGGCTACCAAGATTTTTCCTCCAGAAGATTTCCTAGTTCATAATTAGAAATTTCTAGTTTTCATAAGACCCATCATGAAATACCCTTAATCAGAATTATTTTTATTGTTTATACCAACTCTTTGACTAGTTAAGAAATTGCTGAGACAATTCAGATTTTGCTGACCCAGATCAGAAGAATCATCTTTAGTTCTCTGTTCATGGCAATATAAGGGTTGTTAAGGCCTGCTTTTGTAAAATATTATAGGATCTTGCCATTTCCCAGTTATAACTCTGAGTTCATATATTTGTTATAACAATGACTTCAGTTACTGATACCAATGTCCTATCTTTGTTGATTTTCTGTTGCCTTGACAAAAATGTTCAAACTGAATATTCAATCTATGGACTTAAAAAGTTTACTTATTTCCAAAGTTCTGAAGGCTGTGGATTCTAAGACTGAAAGAACGCATCTGGAAATGTCTTACTTGGTCCATTGCAACCTGGAAGAAGGACAAATGGGCATGCGAACATTAGAGGAGTAAGTGAGAATAATGGTGCATGGCTATGGGGAAAAAGAGCTCACTGTTGTTAAAAAGCATAGCCACTCCCATGGTGACAGCATTAATCTTGGGGCATCATGACCCAAGTTCCCAGTACTCATCTTTCTTTGCTTTCTAATTATGGGTGACTAGCTGCCTCATGCCCTTGCCACATTGCCTTCTCAATTGTGATGGACTTCAGACAGTAAACCAAAAAAAGCCTTCCTTCATGAAATTGCCTTTGTCTGGCCTTTTGTCACCATAACAAGAAAACTAATACAACTCCCAAGCAAAAATGGGCCTCACAAGATGTCACAGAATGGTAAGATTATCAGATGTAACTATCACTTGTTTTCCTCAAATGATGAGAGCCTTAGAGACTTGTCCAGAAGGCTTTGCAGAACCAGAACTAACGTAACAATAAATCAGTCTACCAGCCAGGCCCAGATTAACTACCTCCTCTTTCATCTGCCCATACCCCAACCACCTCCTTTGTTTCCCTCTCCTATGAAATCTTAAAGTTCCTTTCAGCCACTTAAAGACAGAGTCGGAGGTCACTGAACTTTTAGTATTTTTTTTTTTTTTACCAACGCAGTCCCATGGATTGAAGCTTTTTTCTCTGCCTTTCACCAAAATCTTTTTCTTTACTAAATGGTGAGTCTTATTTCATTGGGAACCCAGGAGCCGGGGTTTTGCATATATGTCCATTCTGTGATGACACTTGTGATGGCTTATCCTGGGTGTCAACTTGACTGGATCTGGGATTAACTGAAATGAGAGAGATCTTCTTAATTGGATCATCTGAAAATGGAGGACACACCGTAAATGTGGGTGTTACCTTCTGATGGCAGCCCATAAAAAAGGCCATGGCAGAGGAGAATGCCTGGCTTCTTGGTGCTTGCCTTCTCTCTCGCTGGTGAGTTCGTTTTGCTGCTGTAGACTGAAGACTAGCTGATCTTTTGGAATTCATCAGACCTTCAGCTCCAGATTGGGACTACTGAGACATCTAGCCTCAGGGACTGAGCGACTACTACAGATTCTCAGCCTCTCCAGTGTGGTGCAGCCATTGTTGGACTACTCAGACTCTATTCTGTGAGCTAAGCTGGTAAATATTTACATACATATTCATTCTACAGGTTCTGTTTCTTTGGAGAACGCTGACTAATACAACACTGTACCCAGATTGTTTGTACAGAAACAGTAGAAATAAACCCAGACTGGGGGGGCGGGGCAGGTAAGGAGAAGAAGACATCTTCATTAGGACCTCTAGTGAGTTAGATTAGGGACATATCTTTAACCAAGGAAGGAAGGGAGTGTAGGAATAGTTCCCACCTATATGGTCCCATTTAGATCTTCCATGTAAATAAGAGACTCAAACTTGCAGAGAGTGTCTGGTCCTGACTGGGTAGTGTCTAAGCAGATTTGTAAGTACTTTAGTTACTTCTGTGTAGGTGGTCCTGTGTTGTATAAGAAAACAGGCTGAGCACAGGACAGGGGATCAAACCAGTAAGTAGCTGTACTCAGTGGTCTGTGCACCAGGTTCTGGCCTTGAGTTCTTGCCTTGGCTTCCCTTGATGATGGCTGTGCTTGTAAGCCAAAATAAAATCTTCCCTCCCCAAATTTGTTTTGGCCAGTGTTTTTTTTCAAAGCAATTGAAAGTAACTAGGATAGATGGTAGTAGGGGCAGAGATTGGTGAGTGGATCTAAAATTGATTGAACTATATTGTACGAGATGGCAAAAATTCAGTTAAGAAGTATCCAGGAAATGGGCACAAAGAGACATAAGAACTGTTTGCTCATCAGTTCCCCATCTGGAAATGGACTATCTCTAATATGGGAATCAGTGACACCAGGGATGGGCAAAGTCCCTTCCCATAGACTTTTGTCTTGCCTTCATGACATTCTTTGTTTATTGGAATGAATAAATATTCCTCAGGCTCAGAAAATATCTCAAACTATGTTGCTTTGAAATGCTGTGAACTTTGAATTAAAGGAAACAGGAAGACCTAAGAAACTGCCTTAAAAAAATCAAAGTCTCTCTAAAGTTTTATTGAACGTTCCACCCCCAGTTCTTGCATATCACTGATTAAACCGCTTCTAAAAGTGAAAAAAAAAGAATTTTTAAAAATTCTCTTGCTATGAATATCGTGAAGAGGCTACTAAAAGTCAGCTTTCAGAGAAGAAGGGATACTAGTGACCACAACATAGGATCACTCTGAGAGACTGTCTGAGAGACTGTCTGAGAGACTGTATGCGGCAACTTCTGTTCATAGCCAAGTGCCTCTCTGCCAGAGTGAGGAGGAAACTTGCACCAGACCACTGACATGCATTTCTGAAGATTTCTGTGTCACAGAAATCATTGATTAAACATATTTATTATGCTTTTATTTTTAGCCTGTCATTTGTTATATAAGTCTTACGACCTTTGTGAAAAGTATGAAACTAATGAGGTGTTGCATGTTATCCTCTACAGTTTAAAGATACATGGGAAGAATGACCCATGATTGCAAGATAGAAATTAGAATAGACTGACACAGCCAAAGAACACTGGTTCCCAGAAGAAGCAAGGAAGCTTTCACTCACCTGGGCCTGCTAAAACACCGAGTTCAGACATCTAGACTATAGGATTGTGCGTGAGCACCTTTCTGTATTTTATATCATGCAGTTTGTAGTTCATTGTTATTGCAGTCATAGGACACTAATGAAACATTTCATTCCCCTTTTCTGTTTTTTTTTTTTTTTCATTTTCAAATCTCTGGCCATTTGTCATAGGATATTTTGGATCTAACTGAATGACTAGTTCAACTACTTCTGCTATGAATATTCAAAAAAATCTTGCATTTATTTCCAAAAGATAATAAAATTGTAATTTTATGTATAGTTATATATGTATTTAAATTTAGTGTTACTCCCAGGCTTGTTAAACTCAAATTTTTTATCAAGCTTTTAAAATCTGTTCCTACCTTAATAACTACATAATGACTGCCTTATCATTATATACTCAATATTGTTTGTAAAAACAAAACCTCCAGCTTATTAATTAAAAATTCAAACATGGAATTGAAATTAGAGTCACATGAGGAAATGTAATAAGCCATCTAGTAAATACATGTAAATATATTATTATTGTATTGCATAAGTAAATTTAAGTTTATGAAGTTATGCTTATAATTTTAGAATCAAGAGAGGAAAAAATATATGAGTAAAGCGATAGCTGGTGAGAGGGGCTGGGAAGAAAACCAGTGACTTATCCACTCCAATGCCACCATTCCAGCCGTGCTTTGCTCCACACCAGCTGTGCAACCATGTCTGAGGACAAGAGGGAGGGAAGGCAGAAGACAGAAATGGCCACATCAACCTGAAGGTGGTGGGGCAGGATGATTTGGCAGTATAGTTCAAGTTCAAGAGTAGCAAGCTGCCGAAGGCCTACTGTGAGAGGCAGGGCTTGTCAATGGGGCAGATTTGATTCAGGTTTAATGGACAACCAATCACAAAACAGACACTCCTGGGCTAAAAAGATGGCTCAGCAGTTGGGGGTGCAGCTTGCTCTTGCAGAGGACCAGGGAACAATTCCCAGCACCCACATGGTGGCTAACAACCATTGATTACTCCAGTTCCAGTGGAGTTCAATGCCCTCTTCTGACCTCTGCAGCTACTGCATAACACAGGTGCACCTACCTACATGCAGGCATTGCACTCATACCATAAAATAAGAATAGTAAAATATTTTTAAAAGGGAGGGGCGTGGAGAGATGGCTCAGCAGTTAAGAGCACTGACTGCTCTTACAGAGAACCCGGGTTTGATTCCCAACACCCACATGGTAGCTACAAACGATCCTTAACTCCAGTTTTCAGGGGAATTTGACACCCTCTTCTGACCTCCGCGGCATTGCACTTGTACATGGGTGCACTCACATACATGCAGGCAATACACTCATACACGTAAAATAAAAACAATAAGTAAAATATTTTTAATCCCCCCTCCAAAAAAAAACCCCCCAAAACCAGACAGTCCTGCCCAGCTGGGGATGGAAGATGAAGACACCATCTACCTGCTCCAGCAGATAGGAGGAGCATCATCCCAAGGGACAATTCCCACACCTGACCATTGTCCTGACATTGGTATTGAATGGTGAGCATGCAGCCACACCTGTCACGGTAGTCAGTGGAGTCACAGAGCAGAGTTCCTTCTCTGATGTACTTGGCAGGAACTCTAGACAGGACTGCATGGATGAGAGTACAGCTTACCTCGGCCAGCCAGAATTCTTGGTTTAGATGAAATGAGTTGTGAGGTTTGTAGTTCTTTTTGTTTTCATTTCTGTTTCCTTGTACCCCACCCCAAATATTTTTCTGGAAACTTGGGGCCAGATGTTTCTCTCAGCAAGACTCTAAGCCCCAACAGCTGCAGTTAACTCTGCTGTAACTTGTTCTAATCAGGTAGAGAGCTGGCAGAGCTCGTGGTCAAATCACCCAATGGGCACTCCTATGGGATTGGGAGTGTAGGCAGAGGCAGAATTTCAGTCACTATTTGTTGTAGGCATAGAAGGTTAAGATGTGGAATACTACAAATATTGCTTTGTCAAGTATATGGCAAAATTGAAGAGAAAACACTAATGTTTTAAAAAAAATTATTTATTATTTTAAATTTGGGTTTGAATGTAAGTACACCTGTGTCATGCAATGCCTGAAAAGGTCAGAAGAGGGTGTCAGATGCCCTTGGAACTGGAGTTATGGATGGTTGTTAGGCACCATGTGGGTGATGGGAACCAAACCTGAGTCCTCTGCAAGAACAGCCAGTGCTCTTACATGTTTAGCTATCTCTCTAGCCCCCACTGACTCTTAAGGTAGAAACAGTGAAGAGTCTTTCAGAACTGTGACACAATTGCTCCTGCACACACCCAGGGCAAATTCCAGGATGCCACCTTCTACTTGGTGCCTGGTAGTGCATACATTGGTCAGGTTGGCAGGTTGGCACAAGACTCACTCTTTTCTTGTTTTGTAATGTAGAAGAAAGTAAATGCCATGTGTCTGATTTGGAAGTTGAATGTGACCTCATATTTCTTGTAGTATTTGGTTTTGATGAATAATTACAGTCTCTATAAAAATGAAATTAAATATCAAGTTTACAGTGACATTGTGTAAAGACCAGCTTCAAAGTGTGGTTGCAAAAGAAACCCAGGGAAAGGTGACCATGGACTCATGAATTTATGCTCTGCCTCATTCCACATGTGTATTAAAATTATGCATTAGTATGGTGACTTCAGTTTTGCAGTTTGGAATCTAAATAAGTTAAACCACTCATAGTTCTGCCTCTTATCCTTCTGTGAGGATCCATTGCTGCTTGACAATCATCTCTGTATTTTAGAGTCACTTGAATCTGATCTATTACCTCTTGCTTGCTTAAAATTCCAAGAAAAATATTTTTGGTTCCTGTTTTGCTGTGTTCTTCAGTGGGGTGTCTATTGGCTCTGTTGTGTTTATTCAACAGTTTGTATATTACTTGTTGTCCTTTAGTATCAAAAACAGTAAATAGAGTTTGTTATTCTGAACTTTAACATGTATGATCAAACTCTGGTGCACTGAATTTCATCAAAACAGTACTACAGGTCTTTAAGACACAGATTAATCCCAAATTACTAATAACAGGGGCCTTCAACCCCCCACCATTTCCAATAGACATGTCAATCAGACAAAACAATAAACAGAGATATCTAACTTAGATGATACCATACATAAAATATACCTAAAAGACATCTACCAAATATTCCACCAAAGAACACTTTCTATTCAGTTGCCCATGGAAGTTACTCTAAAACTGACCACATACCAGGGCACAAAACAAACCTCGACAAATATTTTTTAAAAATTGAAATAATTACATGCATTCTATCAGACCAAAATACAATAAAGCTCAAAATAAAGACCACAAAAAGCTTTACTACATAAACTCATGATTAAAGAACGTACTCCTGAATGATGAATGGGTCAAAGAAGAAGTTAAGAAAAATAGTATTATTGGAACTAAATGAAAAGTATGATACAACACAACAAAACCTCTGTGACACTTTAAAAGCAGTCCTATGAGGAAAATTTATAGCTCTAAGTGTCTACTTTAAGAAGTCAGAAAGAGCACAAAGCAATAACTCAACTCAAGACTCTGGGAAGGCATGAACAATCAAAACTCAAACAAAGCAGATGAAAAGGAAAAACAAAAAAAACCAGAGCAGACATTAATGAAATAGAAACAAAGAAAACAATATAAAGAATCAATGTATCTGAGAGCTGCTTGTTTGAAAAGATAAATAAGATACACATACCCTTAGCCCAGTCAAGCAAAAGAAAGAAAGAGCAAATTCAAATAAACAAAATCAGGAATGAAAGGGGAAACATCCCACCAAAAAGATACAGAACATTATAAAGGAGTACTTTCAAACTCATATTTTACTAAATTTGAAGACCTAAGAGAAATGGATGAATATCTAAATTCATGGAAAAACCAAAAGTAAACTACAAAGAAATCAACAGCTTAGACAGAGCCATAATAAATGAGGAAATTGAAAAATTAATACAAAAACTCCAGACTGATGAAAAAAAAAAACCTTCCCTACTAAAAAAAAAGCCCATGTCCAGATGAATTCACAGCAGAATTCTACTGGCATTTAAAGAAGATCTACAACTATTTAATTTATTTGAAAGTGATAGAAACAGGAGAACTCCTAAACTCCTTCTATGAAGCAAGCATCACTCTAATATCAAAACCAGGTAAAGACACAATAAAAACTATTCACCTCTATCCTTAATGAACATAAATTCAAATATTCTCAACAAAATACTTGCAATCTGCATACAGGTACACATCAAAGTGGTCATCCACAATGATCAAATTGACTTTATTCCAGAGATGTGTGATGGTTCAATATACTTAAGTCAATGTATGTTATAAATGATATAAATGGACTCAAAGACAAAAATTACATGGTCATCTCAATACATGCAGAAAAGACCTTGGACACAATCTAATGCACATTTATGTTAAATGTCCTAGAGGGAACTGGAATGGAAGGGACATACCTCAATATAATTAAAGTTATATATAATAAACACATGGCCCACATTATTCTAAATGATGGAACAGTCTAAACATTCTCATTAAAATAAGGAAACAGATAAAACTGTCCACTATCTCAACTCCTGTTCAAATTATTGCTTGAAACACTTGCTAGAGCAAAAAGACAAGAGAAAGAAATTAAAGAAGCACTAATTGGAAAAGAAGTGGCCATGTTATTACTATTTTCAGATGATATGATGTTATACATAAGAGATATCAAAGGTTCCATCAGAAAACTCCTAGAAGTTATTAACACTTTCAGTAAAGTGGCAGGTTAGAAACTCTATCTACAAAAATCATTAGTCTTTTATATACCAATAACAAGAAAATGGAGAAAGAGTATATGGAAATCCTCCGATCTATAATGAAAAATTTAAATCTTTGAAGAAAGAATTTAAAGAAGACATCAGAAGATGGAAGGACCTCCCAAACTCATGGATTGGAAGAACTGATATTGTGAAAATGACCATCCTACCAAAAGCAATCTATAGATTAAATACAATCACAATCAAAATCCCCATGGCATTCTTCACATAATTAGAAAAAATACCCTAAAATTCATAGGGATTTGCAAAAGACCCTGGATAGACAAAGCAATTCTGAGCAAAAAGAACAATGCTGAGGGAATTTCCATACCAAATTTCAAAATATATTACAGAGCTATAGTCATAAAATCTGCATGGCATTGGCACAAAAACACATGCATAGATCATGAAATTGCATAAATGAGTACATGAAATTCCAACCACCTGTCATTTGGTAAAGGTGCCAGAAACACACACTGGAGGAAAGATAACATTTTCAACAAATGTTGCTGTCAAAACTGGATCTTCAACTGTAGAAGAATGAATCTAGAGCCTGTCTTTCACCTTATTCAAAAGTCAACTCCAAATGGAACAAAGACATCAATGTCAAACATGAAACTCTGAAACTGTTAGAAGAAAAATATAGGCAGTCTCCTAGAAGATATGTGTAAGAAAATACTTTCTAAATCACATATAAGTTGCTTAGGAATTAAGGTCAACAATCAACAAGTGGGAACTTAATAAACCAAAAAGTGTCAAATAGAGCAAAAACACAACCAGTGAAGTGAAGAGAAAACAATCTGACAGCAGTTTAACATCAAGAATATGTAAAGAGCTCCAAGAAACAAAGAAACAAGAAAATAAATGACCCAATAAAAAGAGGAGTTATGTTGGACAGATCTGCTTAGCCAGGTCTCTAGTAAGTTAAATCCAGCCCACTGTTTCTCTATCCCATTCTTTTTGCCCACCCCTACCTTGACCCTGTCAGCCTTGGACCCATGCAGGTTCTAATTCCTTAGCCTCAGATGTTTAGACTAGCTTCCTAATCCAGACTACTTAAACACACTACAATAGATTGCTAAGTCCCTGCTCAGGTGGTCACACCAATACCTCCTTCCCTGACTCCCAATCAGCCAGACAGACCTGCCCAGCCAGGACTCTGATAAGACAAATCCTGCCCACTGCATCTCTATTCCATTCCGCTCCCCCATCCCCACCCTGTACACTGCCAGCCTTGTATCCAGGCAGGCTCCAGTTCCTCTGCCTCAAATCTCTGGACTAGCTTTCTAACCCAGGCTAGATAAATTCCCTAGCATAGACTCCGCTGGCTCCAGATCTATCTGACACAGACCAGCCCTCATACTAACCTGATCAGCCTACCTACTACTCTGTCCTAACACCCACCCTGACCAGCCTATTAGCCTTCAAGAACCTGAAGCATGCATGAATTTATTTTTCATATCTTAACACAAAGCAATCAAGTTACATAAACAGTATAGACAGAACCAAAATTAAATTAAATGAAAGCAGAGTAGAAGCTCCTGCTGCACACATAACCAACAAAGAATATTCATATGCTCAAACGGCCATACAAAATCACAAATAATATGAAAAACCAAGAGAATATGTCCTCAACAAAAGTCATTAGTCCTATAGAACTGCACTACAATGGGAACCACCCTGAGGAATCCCAGCATGAAGAATTTAAAAGATTGATCATAAACATGATCAAAGAACTTCAAGAAAACACAGACAAACAGCTCAAAGAACTTATGCTCTAAGGGGAATGGAAAATTTTTCATGACATGAATAGGCTGGAAGTATTCATGTCCACCAAATCAGCTCTACAGAGAATACTGGAAGCAATACAGTGGACTGAAAAGAGAAATGACTAAATCCAAGAGGCTACAGAATGAAAACACCACAAGGTATAATAATGGAAACACAAACTAGGGCCACAAACACCAAGATATAAAAATGATAGCATCCAATACACACTTTTCAATAATAACACTAAATATCAATGGCCTAAACTCCCCTATCAGAATACACAAGCTAGTGTAATGGATCAAGAAAGAAAACCCATATTTTTGTTGTTTGCAAGAAACGTATCTCACCTTTGAGGAGAGACACTACCTTGGGGCAAAAGGATAGAAAAATATTCCAAGTAAATGGCTCTAAGAAAGAAGCAGGTGTTGCAATTATAGTATCTGTCAAAACAGACTTCAAATTAAAATTAATCAGAAGAGATAAAAGAGGGTCACTTTATTCCAATCAAAGGAATAATTGAACAAGAAGTTATTACAATAATAAACATACATGCACCAAACTCTGTAGCACCCAATTTCATAAAACAAGTACTCCAGGACTATAAAACACAGATTAACCCCATCTCCCCTCTACCTTCAATAGAACAGTCAACTGGACAAAGAATAAAGAGAGACACACCTGAATTAAATGAAGTCTTACATGAAATTAACCTAACAGACATCTACTGAATATTCCACACAAGCACCAAAGAATATACCTTCTACTTAGCAGCCCATGCAAGTTTTTCTAAAATTTACCACACACTAGGGCACACAAAAAACTCAACAAATATAAAAAATTGAAATAATTCCATGTATTCTATCAGACCATGTGGTAATAAAGCTTATAAACAATGGCAAAAGAAACGTTAGTAACTACATGAACTTATGGAGATTAAGCACACTCCTGAATGATGAGTGTGTTAAAAAAAGATATTAAGAAATAAATGAAATTATTACTGGAACTAAATAAAAATGAAAATACAAAACAACAAAACCTATGGGACACCTTAAAAGCAGTCCTAAAAGGGGAGTTTATAGCTCTTAGTGCCTGCTTTAAAAATCAGAAAGAGCACTTGTAAAAGACTTAACAGTACAACTCAAGACTCTGGAAAGGCAAGAGCAAACCAACCATAACCCTATTAGATGAGAAGAAACGACAAAAATCAGAATAATTAGAGAAATGCAGATAAAAACCACTTTAAGATTCCATCTTACCCCAGTCAGATTGGCAAAGATCAAGAGAGTGAAAAATCCCAAATGCAAGAAAGGATATGGAGAAAGAGGACTGCTCATCTATTACTGGTGGGAATGCAGACTTGTGCAACCACAATGAAAGTAGTATAGAAAACCCCCAAGAAACTAAAAATGAATCTATCATATTATCCTGTTATACAGCTCCTTGTCATATACACAAAGGACTCATCCAAGTTTAGAGATACCTGCACATCCATGTTTGTTGCTCCTTTTTTTACAATGACTAAGAAATGGAAACAACCTAAATGTCCCCCAAATGAAGAATGGACAATGAAAATGTGGTATATTCACACAATGGAGTTCTACTGAGCAGTAAAGAAGATGAAATTATGAAATTTGAAAGTAAATGAATGGAACTAGAAACTGTTATACTAAGTGAAGTAATGCAGGCTCAGAAAAACAAGGGACTTATGTTCTCTCTTATTTATGTATCTTAGCATCAAATCCTATATATGTGATATATATCCTGATGTAGCTGCAAGAGTCAGGAAAATGGAAAGAAACCACATAGGTAAAGATAAGGATCCTGAGATAGAATAATAATAGAAGACAAGGGGAAAAGAGATAAAATGATGGTATTTAACTGGGATGCGAAGAAGAATGGTTATACAAGGAACTTTGGGGATAGAGGGAAAGAAGTGGCTCAAAAGAGTGGAGTATCATAAGATACAGATATTGCCAATGGTGAAACAGGGAAAGTAGGGGTACTTTATCCATGGATGGAGGAGAGAGAGTTTGACAGGGAGGGAACAGAGAGGTAAGTAATGCTTAGCTAAAGTGAAAAACCAGAGGGAAATGTATTAGTTAAAAAAAACTACTGAAAAATTATACACACAATATCTCTAAAGCAATTCAAGTGTATGGTTAAATTCTAACAAGAAATAATGCATGAAAGGAGAAAACTCCCTTTCATTTTTGGCCATAGTAGTGCAAGGGACTCCCAAAATTACATAGGCTATTGTCACAGCCCTTGATTATCTCTTGAAACTTGAAGGTAAGACCCTATTGCTGAAGACAAGACATGGTTCAGACACTGAACTTGGAGCAGTGGAGCAGGAACTGACCTGGAAGCCACCTCCCCGAAGGCTAGGTCTGCCAGTTTGGGAGGAGGACACTATGCAAGCTACTAAAGGAAAACATCAACTGATGGCCCAGCCCCAGATTTAATGCCTAATAATCACAAAATGACAGACACAGCAAACTGTGTTGGTACATTAGTGGCATTTTTATCTTAGGGGTAATCAACTGCTATCTAATTGCTCTTAAAGCCCTCTTCAATGGGAGGGAACTCATATGTGGTACTAGAAACACATGAGAGCTCATAGATATTACACAAAACCCTAAGAATCTCACATTCCTTGACAAATGTAATGTCTTACTTGATGCTAAATATTGATCCTTATATTTACAGAGAAATATGCCAGTCACCATTGATCAAAGAAGCTTCTTCTGCAACATATGGAGACTATTATAGAGCTCCACAACTAGTCACACACAGAGAAGAATGGAGCCTCAACACACAAGCTTCACAGAATATAGTGCAACAAGGGGTAGAGAGGATACTAATGCATCTCTTAAGTCTCATCAACTAAGCTCCCTCATGCGACAGAGGGCAATGAGCACAAAAGGCCACAAATGGCCAAAGCAGAGAGATTAAGAGGCTACAGAGTGTGAGTTCCTAGGCAGGACTCCTATATTAAAATTCACCTACCCAGTGTTCAGAGACCATTGCTGAATAGGGGGTGGAAACTTTCTAAAAGTCAGGGAGGAGGTAAATGTCCACATGGAGACAGAGATTTACAGGCTCCTGGCACCTTACTCATATGAACCTAGAACAATGGTGTCATTGCGCACAAGACCCAGGCAAACTCAAGCAGGCAAAAACCCACCATAGAACTGAGGAAATGTGCAGCAGACCCAAATCTTAGCCAAGTAACTATTGGTAGCTGATTACTGCAGGGTGAGAGAGAGCTGATCTTTAAGAGAGAGACTTTAGATAGACTGATTAAAATCCAGTGGGTGATCTTTCACTGAGAGATGTCTCTGTACACTAACTTGACTTAATAGGTCTTTACATAAATGACAGCATGCATGAAATCTGGTGGGGCAAATTATGGGGGGTTTAATTGAGGAAGGGGATATATAGATGATTAAGATATTGATATGAAATGCACAAAAATTCACTATGAAATACACATGAAAGCACACACACACACATGCACACACAAAGTGGCAGACCATTACAAAGTCAAGGAGAGAAAAAATACTAGCTAAAGTAGACACTTGAAAAGTTCCACAGTCCATGGGAATGAAACACATCTATAGCATGTATCAGGACTGAAATTCCTAGTGATATCATCTCAAGGACTCTGACATACACAATGTCTTTGGAGAACATATTCTTCAAGCAGATAATTAGGAAGCACTTTTGCCATCATGGGTAATTTCTATTTTGACTACATATTTTCGAAAAGTAAGTAGTACAAAGTTATTTAGTCATCATTTTAAGCAGTTAATTAATTATATGTTCTTGATATTAGCTCTTTTCCTTTCCATTCTCTCTGTTTAGAGTTTCCTGAAAACCTAATTTAAATTTTCTTCCCTATGGAGCCCTTGTTTTCATTTCTTTTGTTAGTATTTCCCTGTGTTAAACTCTTGCTCTGAGTTGTGTTTTGGTTTATTCTAGTTCTCAGTTCTTTTGTCCAAGTATTGTCATTCTTATTTTATCAAGAGGGCACCATTATTTTATAAGAATAATACTGAACTAAGTTTCTAGACGCTTTTTTGAAGTGTTTTAGAAGATTAGTAATATATATTTTGATAATGGAAACTCCCACATGTAATCTTCCGAAGTCCAATGAAAATCAGTTAGTGTATTTTTTTGCTCACTCATGCACTATATATTCATGTTGTCAAAGAATAAAATTTCAAAGAACATTATGAATGTGTGCAACATGCACATTACAAAAGGGCCCTGGTCACTGTTTTGATCCTTAGTGTCCATCTAATGCTCATGTGCCAAATTCTGCTGTACTATGAGGAAGAAGTGGAACCTTCCTCAGTGAGGCTTGGTGGAGAGATGTTAATTCATCATTATATGCCTGAAGGGGGTACAGGGACTCTGACCATGTTCTGCCTCTTTGCACCCTGGTCTCCATGTGAATGTCTCCTTTACTATGGGTCTTCTCCATAATGTAGTGGCTTACCATAGGCCCAAACACAGGGACAATTGAACACTAAATATGACATCTGACACCATGAGATAAAAGTTTTATTCTTTACATATTATAAATCATATTATATATTACTTATTTTGAGTATGTTTCCCAAAGAATTTCTAGATGATATGTACAGGACTTTGTTCTTAGAGTTTGAGCAAAATGAATGCTGTGAATTGCTTTATGTTACTAACATTCAAAAAAATGTTGAAAGTTTTTTAAAATACAAAGTAAATGTCACAGTGCATAGAGCAGAGTAGCCAGGCACTGTGGATTTCTCCCACCTCTAGAATTCCTGTTTTCTGATGGAGGATGTAGGAAAAATAGAAGCAAAATAAAAGTGTAAGAAACATGAGTTAATTTTTCCTGTAGACACCATCTCTTCCCGTCTGCAGACTTGCCTTCTGAAATCAGCTGAAAGATTTTGCAAATAATGTTGTTGGATGCTCTAGAAAAGACACTATAGAATTTTTCAAAATTCATATAGAAAGGATAGATATCAAAGTCTTTGTTTTAAGCCTTCATACTGCTAATTATTCCATGCGTAGATTTTTAAAATGTAGATTTTGCAATTGCAAAATCTTTCTAAAATAAAAATCATGTTAATGGAGAATTGCAGAATGGCAG
Source organism: Nannospalax galili (assembly GCF_000622305.1). Classification (NCBI taxonomy): domain Eukaryota; kingdom Metazoa; phylum Chordata; class Mammalia; order Rodentia; family Spalacidae; genus Nannospalax; species Nannospalax galili. The sequence continues at coordinate 1,505,235 of NW_008349989.1, forward strand.
AGATATTGAGCAAGAGAAAAAGGTTTTAGAAAATTAAAACTCAAATTTACAACTGCTTGGAAGTTCATTATAACTGTTTTATTATTTTTATTATCAGTACTGGAAAAAAAACCACATGCGTTGTCGCTCTGCTGACAGGGCTAGCAAACATTTCTTCTTTGAGGTAGTGAGGTATGTGATGAGCTCTGACTTTACACTAATAACACTCTGCTCAAGAAAGTGCTATGAAGATTCCATAAAAAATGCAAAGCAAATGGCATGGTGCTTGGGGCAGAGATGCCAGGCACTGTGCATTTCTCCCATTTCTATGAATCCTGGGTATTCTAAGTGAACACTGAGTTGCAGTTCTCACTACTCAAATAAAGCTTGATGAGAAAAATGAGTCTGAGGCCAAGATTTTCAGTTTCTGACAGTATTGATCAATACAATAATTGCACATTTTGCTTTCAAAGCCATTAAGTTTTACAGCAATTAAGAATTTATTACTTGATATGAAGGATCTATGTCAGAGAAAAAAAAACTAGACACAACGGATATGACAAGCGAAAATAAAAAGTCCATTATTATAACTAATGTCTATTACTAAGCAGAAAAGCCCAGGAAACCTGTTGCTCTAACTATTAGCAGTTGCCTTGGGCCCTTGGATGTCCATATTATGATAAGAATTAGTACATAATGAATGTGCACACTACTGAAACCTGAAAATTGAATTTCTATGAAGATTCCATTTATTATACCACCCACCTCTGCTAATAGTTCCTACAGATGTGCTATCCAAAACCTGTGGGTGTAAGTAATGTTTAAATTTACTTATCATAATAAATCAAATGGGAATATTATTAGTATTTACTTTGGCCTTAAGAATAGCTCTGTATGACTAGACCAGAGGGTGAATATTTGTATTTGATGCATCAAATCATTGCAATAGACATTGTGAAGAGTTGAAAACATCTTAATGTTTCAAATTTTAAAAGATTGGGGAATATCATTATATATAACTCAGCCCGTAAGTAGGGTACTAGCAATTCACTTTAGCGAGATTATTATTTTTTTTACCTTTAATACAAATAATATCTTTAATCCCTGACAATTGTCAAAGTTTAGTTAATTTGCTATTTTTCCTGAGACACAAAATATTGCTTAGAATCAAAACACCTAAGTTTTAGGAGAATTTGCATAACAAATATTTGAATATGCTTACATGTAAATTGCTAACTCTTTGACTAAAAATAGATGTTCACATGTTACTCAAATGCCAACAAAATAAATGTTCCTTTATTTTCCTTTCCTTTCTCCAATGTTTGACAACTGTTCTAGAAGTGATGGAAGAATTTCAGAGACAGACCTTGAGAAAAACTACCAAGAATGAGTGCTTTCTGGACTTGAGATGGCCATTGCATTCAAAAGTCAGAGGAAAATAAACATATTAACTCAAAAACCTACTGAAAAATACACATATAATATCTGAATGTGAGTGTATGAGTGTGCTTGAAGGCTGTATAACAAGGAAGACAGTGCCAGACTGGAAAATCCTCCCTTTGAGTTATTGGTCAGGCTAGTCCAAGAGACTCTCAAAATAATACAGGTAATTGCAACAGTCCTTGATTACCTTCAAGAACTTGAAAGTGAGACCCTATTGTTGAAGACAGGACGTGCTTTGGACACCAGATGTGGAGCAATGACACTGGAACTAACCTGGAAGCCTCCCTGAAGACTAGTTCTCATAGTTCTATAGGCTGCTATGCAAGTTGCTAAGGGATAAAGTCAACTGATAGTCTGACCCGTCTCCAAAGCCTAATAACCACAACGACTGGCACAGCAAACTATCTCTATTGGTGCAATTGTGGCATATTTATCTAGGGGGTAATCAACAGTTATCTAAATGGACTTAAAGCCCTCTCAGTGGGAGGGAACTCATGGGTGGCAGTGAAAATATAGCCAAACATACATGAGTGGGGAGATCATAAGCACCAGAGAAAGTTCTATCTTTGTAGTATCTCTAGGCAAATGAAATTTTTTATTGTATGCTAAATATGTATCCTTATATTCACAGACAAGTATACTGCTGTATACCACCCATAGCTGAAGAACTACTGGAAACTGATTACTGTTTGGTGAAAGAGAGAGTAGATCTTTAAGGAAGTGATTCTAGATAGACTGACTAGACTCCAGTGGATGAACTTGCACCAAAAGGATTCTGGGTACAAATTCTTAACCAGATGTGACTTAACGTATGACAGAATGCAGGAAATTCAGAGTGGGGGGATAGAGAGTGATATGGATGGGGAGGAGGTCTAAATTTGGTTAAGATTCTGTTATATGAAAAAACTGTTATATGAAAAATCTGTATATGCACAAAAACTCAATAAAATATTTTCACAAAAGAGCTCACAGAAGCTATGGTTGCTTGCACAAGACCCACACAAGGTGAAGTATTCTGTAGCCAAATCAAGCAAATAATTGTGGGCTTCTTAGTAACCACATGAAAACTATAAAATTTATAATTTTTTATTTAAATGGATTAATAGGATTTCAAAATGTGATACATAATACAACTCTAATTTTGGGTGCATGCTGCTAATTCTTAAAATTTGGTTTTAGAAATGAGTTACCTCTATACAACAAATAGCAAAGCCCAGTGAACTTATATTTCAAAGTTCCAGGTAAAACATTAACAATTCAAATGACATTCTCTTAAAAATAATGCTGTTCCTATATGAACAAATGTCAAAATTATTCTTTCTCCATCTCTACCTTTTTCTTCTTTCTCCCTCCCTTCTCTCTCCTCTTCCTCTCTCCCTCTCCCCCTTTCTCTCTTTTCTTTCATTCTTTCTTCTTTTTTTTCCACTTACATTTAAGCCAAAGATAAGTGTACTCCTCAAATCTTAAAGATGGTCTTATTCAAGCTTAATGCCTTCATATCATTTCAGAGTCAAAAGTTAAGGCAAACTCCTCACTGAGCCATTTGATGTTTACCAGCTAAGAGAGGGAAGTGAAGAAGTATCATCTTTTTCTATTATAATTTTTGGCAACTTACCCAAATATACTGCCAGTTATATTATGAGAGAAGCTCAGCTATGTCATGGTGTAATAAATCTTTCTTTTAAAAATCTGTATTTTCAATGGAAAATTTCTAATTTTTAATGGAAAATAGTATTAATTTGAACTTTGGTGGAAAATAAGTCTAGGTCAAAGAACAGGATATAAATGCTGATTTCAGAATCATTTGGGTAGAAAAGTTCTCATCAAGGAAAGAAACAAAAGTGCCAATATATCTAATCCTCAAATCTTAAAGATGGTCTTATTCAAAACAAACTATGTTATGGTCTAGAAAATGTATCATCATAAGCATAGGACATAACCAGAAATAGACTGTGTTTTGGTTGTGTTTCCTGAGTTTTTGTTTTTCAGAAGTGAGGAGGAAGTTTTCTTCACTAGGAATAAGGGATTCAATGCTTTTCCATCGTTCTGTGTTGCAAAGAGTGAACTGCACCAAGGGTGGAATGCTCTATGTTCTAATTTGTATTTACTTAGTCAATGGGGGACAACCTGCAGTTTGATTAAATAATTAACCATGGATCATGATTGTTATTTTTTAACATGAAAAAAAAATTGAGTTCATCCTCAAAATTCCCTTTGCTGCCACATCTGAAACTCACTTTTATCTAGATATTCTGTCAACGTGATTGCCCAAGATGTAATTTAAAGACCGGTGAGAAGACCTGTTTCTTCTTGGATTCTTAGTTATAGTTTGTTGAGTTTTCATTTAATAATGTAAAATGTGGTTGGAAAGATCTCTTGGCCATTTAAGAGCACTGGCTGCTCTTGCAGAGGACCCAATTTAAATTTTAGCACCCACAGAGTAGCTAACTAATCTGTATCTAGCTCCAGGGAAATCCAGTGTCCTCTTTTGACCTGCACAGGCATTGCATGGACTTGGTACACTTGCATATATGCAGGCAAAAAGTTCATATACATAAAAATAAAAGTAAATAATAATTAATAATTTGGGGCTGGAGAAATGGCTCAAAAGTTAAGAGCACTGGCTATTCTTGCAGAAGATCCGGGTTCAGTTCCCAGCACCCACAAGGCAGCTAACCACATCTGTAACTCCAGTTCTAGGGGAAGTGACATCCTCTTCTGACCTTTGTGGGTATTGCATGATATGGGTGCACTTACATACATGCATGCAATATACTCATACACGTAAGATAAAAAAAAATAATAAACAGAAAATATAAAGAACTCAAAAAACAAAGAATCGAGAAACCAAATGATCCAATTAAAAGATGGGCTAAAGATCTAAATAGAGAGTTCTCAAAGCAAGAAATAAAGATGGCTAAGAAACATCTCAAAAGGTGTTCAACATCGTTAGTAATTAGGGAAATGCAAATTAAAACCACCCTAAAGTATCACCTTATTCCAATCAACACTGGCTAGGATCAAGAGAACAAATGATACCAAATGCTGGCTAGGATATGGAGAAACGGGAATTCTCATTCACTGCTGGTGGGATTGCATACTCGTGAAATCTCTATGGAAAACAGTGTGGAGAACTCAAAAAAACTAAAAATGAACCTACCATATGACCCAGTTATACCACTCCTTCGCATATGCCCAAAAGACTCATCCTATTATAGAGACACTTGTGCAACCATGTTTGTTCCTGCTCTTTTCACAATAGTTAAGAGATGGAAGCAACCTAAGTGCCCCTCAACTGATGAGTGGTTAACAAAAATATGGTGTATTTACACAATGGAGTTCTAGTCAGCAGTAGAAAAAGATGAAATAATGAAATTTCCAGGTAAATGGATCTAGAAACTGTTATACTAAGTGAAGTAACACAGACTCAGGAAAACAATAGATGTATGCTGTCCCTCATTTGTGGATCCTAGCACCAAATCCTTGTAAGTGAGTTCATATCCGGATGAAACTGCAGGAACATGGAAAGTGCAAGGAAACCAGGGAGTTAAAGGGAAAGAAGGAACCCCAGAGAGAAGAATAGTAGGAGACAGGGGTTACTAAGTGTGAATTGTGTAAAAAGGGTATAGTTAAAGGGGAGGAGGAGAAGGAGGGTTATACAACGAACTATGGGAATAAAGGGGAGGAAGGAGCTCGAAAGAGGTGGGACCATAGGATGCAAAAATTATCAAGGGAGAAATGGGGGAAATGGAGACACTTTAAATGGGAAGGGCAGGGAGGGAGGATAAGACAGGGAGAGAAAAAGGAGACATAAATAGTGCCTAGCTAGTATAAAAATCCAGAGGGAATCATATTAGTCCAAAAACCTATTGGAAAATTACACATACAATATTCTTACATGAGTCTGTGAGTATAGCTGAAGACTACATAACAAGAAACACTGCCAGACAGGAGAAAGCTTCCTTTGAACTGTTGGCCAGGGTAGTCCAAGAGATTCCCCAAATTACATAGGCCATTGCCACAATCCTTGATTGCCTCCCAGAACTTGATGGTAAGACCCTACTGCTGAAGACAGGACATAGTTTGAACTCAGGATTTGGAGCAATGGAGCTGGAACTGACCTGGAAGCCTAGCTCTCATAGCTTTGGAGAGCAGTACACAAGCTGGTAAGGAAGAACATCAATCAGTAGTCCAACCCCAGCTTCAAGTCTAAAACCCACACCAATGACCAGCACAGCAAATGACTGGCTCCACTGCTCCTTGAAATTTTTTCTTAATTAGATACATATGACTTTATTCTTTTTGTTAGTAAATTGTACATCAAACAGCTTTTAAGGCAATTTTTAACATACAACTATATTGAAACAACCTTAAAAATATTCCTTTCATTTGCCTATATATATGAATTTTCCTTGATTCAGGGATTATGCAGCCAGATAGCATATTATTTATTTGGAAAATAAATCAAAGAAGAAATGGATTAGGTGTAAACTTTGATCTCCAAATTTAAAAAATCCATAGTATCACCAAAAAAAGTTATTGCAATGCTGTGATATATGTAAATAATTTGACAAAATATGAAGGCATGCTTAAAAATAAATTTGATATATTGGACGTTTTGAGAGTGATGTTGTCTTTAGACCCCATGAGCTGATGTGATGCTCTAGCCAGGGCATGCTGTTCTCACTGTGTTTCAACTCTGCTTTCATGTGTATGAGACTTTGTTTTTTCAAACATGAAGGAAACATTTAAAGAGATTAAGAGATTAAGCATGGAAGAGATTAATAAAAATTAAAGGCTCTTTCTTTTTTAATTGGTTGCTTTGTATAAACTTAACCTAAATTCATTTCATTGTTTTAAAGGAATCATATTTATTATATTCTGATATCATGATCTTTTCCTACTCTTTGAAAATAGCAATTCTCTCAGTCCCAGATTATGGATTTCACAATATTAGTCTCTTTATACAATACTGTATCACAAAGAAACAATAATCAAGGTGTGACTGAAATCTAGATGTTTTATGTCAAGCAAAATGTTTTTTACATGAGTATTTTAACCAATTACATGTACAATTTTTTAATGATGATGATACAGGCTATTGCAATTTTCTCATACATTAACACTATAGCACTTAAAATCCTTTCTATCCTATTTATCTATATTCTAGAATGAACTGACATGAGTCACTTTGAACCAGATATTTCTTTTAAAATTTAGACAGGTTTACTTCCGCTTACAGTGAAAAAGCCTGATTCATCACTTGTTTTGCTTTGTTAAAATCCAGCAAGACTTCCATATCTCATTTGCATATATGTAAATGCATTTTCATCTCAATGTCCATATACTTCACCTCATTTGTTCCCTTTCTCTTCAGTTCTTTTTTCTTTTCTTCCTCCCCCTCTTCTTCTTCTTCCTCTCTATCTCTCTCTCTCTCTCCCCGTATTTCAATCACTTCATCACTTTACATGTTTTGTCAGAATATAGTGTCAATTATAAAAATTTGGGTTTTACATAGACTACTTAGTCCTGTACAAATTTTAACTAGCCCTGTCCTTTATGGCACATAGAGATTCATTATAATAACACATGCTGAACAGTATTATACATTTTAATGTAAATGTGAGCAGGTAAATGTTCAAAAGGAACATAGCAGTTGAGGACAAATATAATTTAGGTGCAAATACCAGCAGTGAAAAAGTGAATGTTGCCAATATATATAAGAATTGAAAAAATATTGTAAGAACTGTAGTAGTGATAAGTAAATGATAATATATAAATAATCCTAACAATGCAGACCTTGTTGTTCCTCCACCACACTAAAATCGAAGAGAACTGAACATTGATTAACTCGCTAGTGTCAGTCTTAAGGAGCTGTTTCTTTTCATAAATTTTGGGTTAACTCTCCTTCCCTTGAGATGCAGCTCAGTACCTGTTTCAGCCAGTCTATTTATTCATGACACTTTCCGCTGACATTTTGTTGACTTTGTAGTGTATGTTTTCTTATTCCTACTTTGCATAACCACTATCCTAGTGTTATTCATTTCTTTTTCCCTGTGGCCTCTTTCATGTGCTATTGATTTCTTGTGTCCTAAGTACTCATCCAGTAGTTCTGTAAGGCTGGTGTGGTTGTCAAAAAATTCCTTTACCCTGTTTTTATTAAGGAATGTTTTCCTTTCTTCTTCGGTTATGGTGGATAGTTTTACCATGCTAGCTAAAGTAGTCTTGTTTGGCATCTGTGTTCTTTCTGAACTTGAAACACACTAGAGTTTCCATTGAGAAGTCAGCTGTTGTTCTGATGGGCCTGTCTTCATATGTGACTTGGGTATTCTGTCTTTTAGCTTTCAATGCCCTTTCTTTGTTCTGTATATTTAGAATTCTAATTTAATGTTTAAACTATGCTATAATATGGCATCTGGAGTTTCTTTTCTGGTCTTATCTATTTGGTGTTCTGTGTGCCTCTTTTACCTGAATCATTGTCTCTCCCTAGTTCTGTGACATTTTCTATGATTTTATTGAAGATATGTTCTATGCCTTTAATCTGGTGGTGTGCCCTTTGTTTCCATAGCCCCCTGCTGAATCTGGCCAGGAATAGAGACCTCATCCTTAGAGTCCAGTTTGAAATAGATAAAGCTAAAATATATTCCTTTCTGTGGTGTTTTAGTGTGAAAATCACAGCTCACCTGGGAAATTAAAAGAGGGGCTTTCTTACAAAATATCGTGCCCAAATTGTCAGTTAACTGAAATGATGTAGAATTTTCTGGATGATTGGAAAAGGAAAGCTTAACATGCACTTTCAATAGCCATTATCTCAAGCTTGCATATTAATTCAAATTTAGAGGCCAGACTTGGTGGCTTTATAAGAAGAAGCTGAAGAGTTAGGAGATATGCCAGACACAACGTTAAAAGAACCTCAGTCTTCACAGTGACACACAGCATCATCCAGTTCCATTTCAACAGTGGGTCTTCAGGAGTGACCACAAACACAATCATCACTAGTATATAGATAGCATAGATGTGATTGACATTCAGATGCTAGATAAATTTAATCCAAAAAACCAAAAGTGGGTGCTGGCCAAGAGGGGTGATGAAATACATGTAATGCTTTCAGAATTTTATGGGAAAACATTTTTAAAAGATATTCATTAGAAACAATATCTTATCAATAACTAAAGGTAGATAGAGTGAAAGTGTAAAATTATGCATGCTGGTAATTATATGACACATAACAGATAAGACAGTATTATATATATATAAAGAAATGACTGTTCATCCTAAAGGAAAAAACATAGACCACAGAAAAGCTAATTCACTTATTGGACAGTCTTTGAAAAGTGATTTTTGTGATGTATGTATAATACTGTTTTATCTGTTATATGTCATACAATTACCAGAGTGCAGTTACACTCTATCTATCCTTAGTTATTCATAAGATATTGATTCTAATGAATATCTTTTAAAATTGTAATTCTCTCTATTAATCGCCTTTTCATCCTTCTTTTACAAATCTATGAGAATCTTATTATCAAAGAGACATAATATTTCAAGAGATATTTTTGTCATTTTTAACTCAGATGTAAGTTCTGGAATTTGTCTTGGGTGGATTGCCATCTGAAAAACCTGAAAGAATTAAAATTCTCAAGCAATTTTATATGACAACAATGAAATTTCACCTATTAATATATAATATTTAAAAATGCAAAAACTCTGACCTTGTTTTTAACTTTTATTTGTGTTACTTTGGGAATTGGGTAGTATTAAAGGAAATGAAATTTTATTTTTTATTTTAAAATTACACCCGTATTTTAAAAAATGGAGCATTTATATATATTTAAATTTTTTTTGATTTCTTTATTTTCATTTATTGTATATGAGTGTTATGCTTGCTTGTGTGTAAGTGCACCTTCGTTGTACAGTGCCTGAGGAGAACAGAAGAGGGTATTGGATCCCCTGGAACTGGAGTTAAGGATGGTTGTTAGTGACCATGTGGGTGCTGGGATTCAGACCTGGGTCTTCTGCAAGAATAGCCAGTCCCCTTAAATGGCTGAGCCACCTCTCCAACTTGGAGCATTTATATTTTAAGAAGCACAACAAAAAAGCACAAATACTCTTTAATAATTGTTAAGTACCCCACACTCAAAGGCAAAACGTACATTGGCTGAAAGTAATAAGAAGATAACTAAATTTGCCTTCAAAGGCAATATATTCTTTATAAGATGGTGATACGTATAATTTATCTGAGAGTTCATACCTGTTTACTAAGGGGCTAGCCTGATGAAAAAGAAACACCTAGGCTTCCAGTTTTAAGTTTTCTTCCCCATTTTAAGTTTTTGTTCCTTTTACTTTCTCTTAAGGTTGGTTGTTGCTTTCTTAAGAAATACTTACACATGTACTTATAATTAAATTCATTTAAAAATTATATCATTTTCTTGTTCTTATATCTTTCCTTGAAGATGTTGATTATGTTTTCTTTTGTCTTTACTAGTTTTTGTCCTCCAGATTTTCACTGTTCTATAAACAAGATGAATAATCTTAGGCCATTTTTAAAAATTTTATTTATTATTTTTGTTTTATGTGTTTGCATGTATTGCCTGCATGTAGGCATGCATCCATGTTGTTCAATGCCCGTGGAGGTCAGAAGAGGCTCTTGAATACCCTGGGACTGGAGTTACAGACAGTTGTTAACTGCCATGTGGGTGTGGGATTTGAACCCGGGTCTTCTGCAAGAACAACCAATGTTCTTAACTGCTGAGCCATCTCTCCAGCTCCCTCAGGCCATTTTTACTGATCCTGGAGCACAGACAGGTAAATGTGCCTAGGTACCTCTTAGATTTGATGCAGTTTCTGATAGAATATTGCTGACAGTTTCAACAAGAGAAGAGTCATAGAAAAGCTGCTAGGTTGACATTTGGAGATCCCGCTAAGAACTGCCCATGTTTAAAGCCATAAATTACACTTAGAGAGACATGAAATAGGGTGACTTGGGGAGCTGGGCTTCCAGGGAGCTTAGGCAGATGATGAAGTTTAGCGGTTATACTGGGAAATGAATTGAAAGTGGCTTAGGTGCTCTCTGTTGGAATAGTCAACTTGTCCAACATCAAGAAATGCAAACTTTTCTTTGTTTTCCTCTGTGAACAGGATGCCTTTCTCATCTGGCTTTCCTGCTTTGTGCTGCTTGTTACAATCCTGATGCATGCAAATGTACTGAGGCAGGTCAGGAACAGAGAAATGGACTGGGGTTGATATTCCTGACCTTGAATTTACCTTGTAAAAGAGCATTTACTTATGAGAAAATATATAGAAACATCTGGTCTCTATGCTATATCTTTTCTGAAGGGAACTTGAGAAAATATGAATGTACAGTACAAATTTATAAAACTGACGAAGTTACGTTTTGTATATATATTGGGATCACTTTTATTGCAATTCAGTGAGGAGCAGAAACTAAATAAAAACCTCCTCAGAGCACATTTATTTTTTTGTTTTTGTGTTCCAGAGGCAGCTGCTTCCAAATTATGCTTTATTCTTTAAAATCGTATTGTTACAGTGTAGCTGGATGTTACTGTGTAAGCTACTCATAAAACTAAGTAAAGACACGATTTATTCTTATATTTTATTAGTCACTAGGGTGGATTTGGACTCATGCATGTATCTATGAGACGATGGCTGATTTATTGCGGTCTCACTAGGGCCACATGAGATAAACTGACTCTTTTTTTTGTGTTTTTCAACCTTTGGGGGCTAGTAAGCAGGGCTAGGAATGTGCGTCTCACATGAAGAACAGGCAATAGTAAACAAACCTTGTCTTGCATTTGAAGCTTCTACCTGGTTCACACCCACTCTATTTCATTTGTCAAAGCACACCATGAGGTTAAGCGTAGATGTTAAAATTGTACCCCTCCAACCCTCATTAACTGCTGGTGGAATTGCAAACTAATGTGACCATTATAGAAAGCAGTGAAGAGAACTCTTAAAAAACTAAAAATAAATCTACCATGTAATCCAGTTATACGACTCTGTGGCATATACCCAAAGGATTCATCCTACTGCAGGGATACTTGTGCATCCATGCTTGTTTCTGCTTTTTTCACAATAGCTAAGAAATGGAAACAACAAAAATGTCCCTCAAGTGAAGAATGAATAATGAAAATGTGGTGCATTTACACAATGGCATTCTACTCAGTGATAAAGACAAGACCATGAAATCTGCAGGTAAACTGATGGAACTGGATATTGTTATACTAAGTGAAATAACACAGACTCAGGAAAATAAGGGACTTATGTTTTTTCTCATTTGTGCATCTTAACTCCAAATCCTTGCATATGAGTATAGAACTTGATGTAACTGCAGGAGTCATGAAAATGGAAAGGAATCATGAAGGGAAAGGGAAAGAAGGAGAGAGGCAGATATTAAGAGAAACGTGTTACCAAGGAGGAAATGATGAAAATGGAGATGTTTAACTAGAAGGGAGGAGGGAGGATCATACAAGAAGCCACAGTGGTAAAGGGCAAGAAGGTGCTCAAGAGAGAGGGTAGGGTAATAAAGGACAGGCGTTATCAAGGGGGAAATGGGGAAAATGGAGGTACTTTAGGGAGGGAGTGGGGAGGTTCTACAGGGAGAGAGAGAGAGGAGAGGAAAATAATGCTTAGGTAGTATGAAAAACTAGAAAGAAATGTATTCCAAAGCCTACTGAAAACTACATACACAATAAATGTGTGTTAGTGTGTGTGTATAGCTGAATGCCACATAACAAGAAACATACTGCCAGACATGAGAAATCTCCCTTTGAGTTGTTGGTCTCGGTAGTCCAAGAGACTCCCAAAAGAACAGGCCACAGTCCTCAGTTGCCTTTCAGAGCTTGAAGATAAGACCCTTTCATTGAAGAAAGGACATACTTTGGACACATGACATGGACCAATCAAGCTGGAACTGACCTGGAAGCCTCCTTCCTGAAGTCTAGATCAGAGGATACTACGCAAGGTGCCAAGGAAGAGAATCAAAGGTCCAACCCCAGCTGTAAAGCCCAATGATCACAACAATGACTGGCACAGCAAACATTCTCTATTGTTGCAGTAGTGGCACTTTTATCTTTGGGGTAATCAACAGCTACCTAATTGGACTTAAAACCCACTCAATGGTAAGGAACTCGTGTGTGGTCCTATAAACATAGCCAAATACACATGCTTAGAGATGCCATATATCCTAGAGAAAAACCTACAAGTGTCACATCCCTAGAAAACATTATTTCTTACTGTATGCTAAATATTTATACTTATATTTATAGACAAATAGACCCCTTACCACTCATCAAAAAACTTCTTTTTGCAACAGATGGAGACAAATACAGAGCTCTAAATCTTGTCAAACAGAGAGAATAACTGTCTGTGAGATGCCCAGCTCTGAAAGACACGTCTACAATGGAACTTCTACAAGTAAGTCTTATAGAAAAGGCTGGAACAGGGGGTAGAGAGAATATTAATTTATCTCTCTCTATTGATTATTAATATATCAACTCTCACCAGCAACACTTCCTCATGTAACAGAGGATGATTAACATAGAAAGATACAACTGACTAAAATGCAGAGAATAAGAGACTGCAGAGTGCTTGTCCCTGGATAGGGCTCATATAGTAAACCACTGCCACACAGGGCTAAGGGACAATTGTAGAAAAGGGGGTGGAAAGACTATAAGAGCCAGGGTGGTGGATCTCCACAAGGAGATCGTTTTCTACATGGTTGGGAACTTGCTCATATGAATTTACAGCATTGGTGAAAGCATGCGCCAAAACCATGCAAACTCAAACCTGACAAAAAAGAGCCATCATAGACATGGGGAAATGGGTAAGAAGCCCCAATCCTAGATAAGGAACTGTTGGAAGCTGATTAATATTGGGTGAGGGAGAGATGATCTTCTTTAAGGGAGTTTGATTAGATAGGTTGACCAGGATCCAGTGGATAAACTCACACTATGGATATTTGCGGACATAAACTTGACTCAATAGGCCTTAATGTATATGACAGAACGTATGCTGCATGAATTTTGGTGTGAGGGACTATGGGCATGCAGGTAGAGGAGGGGATCTAAGCATGATTAACATGTATGAAATGTACAAATATTTAATAAAAAGTAAATATTGTAAAAAATATTGTACCCCTCATCTTATGGAGGAAGCTTCAGAGTCCACAGCAAAGAACAGAAAAAGGAGTGTGTTATGGCTTGTCTCCTCTAAAACTCATATTGAAATTTGTTTGCCACTGTGGCAGTGCTGAGAGATGGTACTTGAGTCCTTCTGAGTTGATTAAGTCCATTCTCTTGGGAGTTTCTCTCTCTTGGCACTGGGTTGCAACTCATCAGTTTCACTGACATGAGAGGGGTATGTATAAGGGAAGGTTGCCCTTTGTGTAGCCCTTCCACATACCTTCTCAATACATCACAGCTTAGTCTCCCTCTGCTTTCTACTGTCCTGCCATGAATTGAAACAGTCTTAGGCTCTCATCAGGAGGCAAATAAATGCCAGTGGTATGCACTTATACTCTCCGACCTTGAGAACCATTAGTTAACATAAGCTTGTCTCTTTATAAATTACCTAGTCTTGAGTATTTTGTTACAGAAACAGAAAAATTACTAAGGCAGATGTGATTAGATGAAAGCATTGTTTTAATGTAGTGTGCTCCAAAGTGAGATAATTGCACATATGTATATATAAATGAGCACAGACATTGTAATACATCCTCACCTACTTAATATAGATCTAATCTCTTTCCATTTTGTCTTTTCAATAATTGTATTTAGAATATCAACTCCAAACATCAGCTACTGGTAGAGAAATGGTGCTAATCAATACTCCATGATATAAACATCAAATCCCTTAATAGGTCTTTACACCCACATGCACTCCCTTTCAATTCAAGTTTATAACATTGTGCCAACATTCTAAATCAAATATTAAATAAGAACGAACATAAAACAATATAATATTACCTATTTTCTAGCAGTCATGTTTAAGTGCATTTTCTTTTTTATTTATAATTTTTGATAGCTGTGTACATGATTATGTTTCTCAAAAAGATATTTTAGCAGAACAAGTTTACTTTATAACATTCCTTATAAAATTTAATCTACTTTAATAGACATTTATGTTTGCTAAGTCAGACATACATAATATTATTACAGATCTTGGGATTTTGCACAACATTACATCTGATACTATAGTTATTAAAAGATAATTTAATAAGCTATTTTAGTTTCCACTATTGCTTTTTTCCTAACATATTTTTGTCAACATATTTTGCCTCTATATTTAAATTGACATTGCAGAATTTGATATTATCTGAAAGGTAAGGTTAAGTCAGACATACATAATATTATTACAGATCTTGGGATTTTGCACAACATTACATCTGATACTATAGTTATTAAAAGATAATTTAATAAGCTATTTTAGTTTCCACTATTGCTTTTTTCCTAACATATTTTTGTCAACATATTTTGCCTCTATATTTAAATTGACATTGCAGAATTTGATATTATCTGAAAGGTAAGGTTGATAACTATTTTCCATTGATGATCTGCCACATTTACACTAAGTTAAGTCCATTAGAACCAAAATTACATTTGATTTAAATACAGCTAATATTTTGTGTGTTTATGTGTGTGAAGCAAAAATGTAACATCTCACATTTGAGTTCTTACAGTGACATATAGTGTATTTAAAACCGGGCTAGATTTGTCCATTTCAAGACAGCATAAAGATGCTTACATAACCATGTAAAGGAGGTTAACAAAATTTAGTATGATAAATATACATAAATATAGGTCAAGTTTGTTTCTTCAAGCAGCTTCATGGGTCAGAATGATTTAAAGAAAAATCTGACCCTGAGTTCACAGTGTAGTGTTTTTACTAGCTGCATGTGGTGATCTGAAATCTTGAGCCTTTATCTCCTTATCAGTGGAAAAAAGAGATAATAGTGGATTCATGAATCTTTTATATTTAGAATGATTAAACCAAGTATTATCTTTAAAAAATATTTTTATCAAGCTTTTATGCATTTCATAAAATAGTTCTTTATCAAATTTAGACCCCAATCCCTCATTCATGTCCCCACATATGTTCGCCATTGGGCCTAATGCATTCTGTCATGTATGTTAAGTCCTATCCAGTTAAGCAATTGTACCCAGATGTCCTTCAATGAGAGTTTGTCCACTGCAATTGAGTCAGCCTATTTAGAGATCTTAAGGAAGATCTAAGCTCCGTCTAGCAGTAATAATCAGTCACCAACATTCCAAGGCTAGAGCCTGCCCATGGCCCAATTTCCTCACTCCACTCTGGGCCCTTGTCTGATTGAGTCTGTATGGGTCCTGTGCACGATGCCACCATTGCCTCAAGTTCACATGTGCAAATTTTCAGTGGCCTAAAAATCTCTGTTTCCCTACATTCATGAACCATACCCGGCTCGTTCATTTTTTCTGCTCCATCTTCCCCAATGGTTCTTGAGCTGTGGGTTGGTGGGGATTAATATAGGTGTCCTATCCAAGGACACACACTCTGCTGTCTAAAAATTAGACAGTTGTGGTGTTCTGTGTGCGTCACACTCTGTTCTATAAGGAGGCTATGTTGGTGAGAGTTCAGGGATGCGCTAGTATTCTCTCCACCCTCTGTTTTGCTATGTTTCATGAGACACAGGTGTAGAGGTTCCACCATAGTCCTGTTACCTAGGGCTGAGCATCTCTTAGACATCTATTCTCTATGTGTGACCAGTTGTGGAACTCTTCAATAGCTTCCATCTGTTGCAAAAAGAAGCTTCTTTGCTGAATGATGTACTGTGTACTTGCCTGTGAATGTAAGGATCCATCTTTAGCATTTGGTAAGAAATTTTGTTTGTCTAGAGATCGGGTTTTCTTTAGGATCTATGACTTCGCCAACCATATATGTTTGACTATAATTACAGTGCCTCCCATGGATGTAAAGCCAAGTAGTATCTTGACAAGTTGTAATGTAGTAAATTTATGTCTTGATATGGATTAACATGAGTGAAGAATTGGTAGTTAATATTGGAAGCAATGGAAAACAGGAAATATATTTTGATTTAAACCTGATAATAAGATTGAAGCTTTACCCAACTTTTATATGCCTGAGTGCTTGGAGACATCATGGAAAAATTTACAACAGAAAGAGTGCTGCATTCTTTGACGTGACTTTCTATCTTTTTAAGGTGTGCTTATCAAGGGAATTCATTAAAAATTTTGTTTCATGAATTATTCATATGGAAGTGTCAGGCTTAAAAACAGAATTGTTAAATGTATATGATAAGTATTGCATACACAAATATGTACAGATGGGGGGGTATTTGATGTTCACAGAGTTCTGTATAGATCCAAAACCTGTTGCAGAGTGCTCTCACAGAGAATCATCCAGAAGCAGAGATTAAGTTTCACAGAATAATAGGATTTTAGACAGTGTGAGAGCAATGTGCCAATCATATGTTTGAGAGAAAGTAATTTCAATGATAAAAATAGTGTTTCAGTCAAATTTCTCTGACAGTAACCTGAAGAATGGGTGGTTGGGGCAGGTACTAAAGTGAGATCGTCAAGAAAATGCCAGACTTATGAGACAGAAAGGAACTGGAGGCATGCAGAGGAAATAGGACATGTCTGAGTGGCATTGTCAATGAGAATAAAGCTCTTGACAGTTTTGGTAAAGAAGAAAGAAGGGTTAAGTATTACTTATATATCTTGAATACGTATATATGTATATGTATATAAATATTACCTACTAATTAGCTTTTAAAATTCAAATTTGTCGAAGTATGGTTGAGATACAGTAAAGATACTAATGGAAAGCTAATTTTGTCAGTTTTGAATTTGACAATTAATCCTTATGAAGAGTTCCAAAAAACGAATTCTTTACGTGTCATCTTTTGGTGATTCTGAGTACTTCTCCAAAACATCATATAGCAGCAATCACTTTCCATTTATAGAAAAAATTATGAATATAGAATATACCACAGCTATCTATTATATTATGTTTCAGAATGTTCAATACATTAAGGGACAATGCTTAAAGTAAGTGGTTTGTTAACCCACAAAACAAATGTAAATTAATATAAAAGTTAAGGTCACAGGATAAAAATAATCTCTCTAAAATGTTTTTTTGTTGTACACATTACTTGAAAAATTTTGGAAATACTACTATAAAATTTATTGTTAGTTATTTGGGAATAGTTGGACTCAAATTTTATATAAAAAATCTTTGATATTTTCCATTTAATTTGTTTACAGAATATCTTATAAAAAGATTAATAAAACACATGTTATTAATCTCAAATGCATTCCTATGATCCTTGACACTCTCAGGAAATTGTTGCTCCAGAAAGTATCAAACAGAAACTTACAAAAACTTTTAATGAATGTACAGACTATTCTAAGGAGAAAATGGGCTATGGTAGTTAACTGGCATTGCTTGAGAGATTGACTAAAACTGCTGGTGTCATTTTTGATGACTGTATTAAGGCTCACAGCACAGTTTCAATACAATCTAAAGAAGGACTGGGAAAAGACATCTCATCTCAGGGACCTTTGAACAGTGCTAAGATTCAACCTAGAATCTTCCGTGATAGAGTTAAAGTTTGTCAGTGTTTTCTTACGCTATTAGTGTATTAACGTTTTTCTTTGCAGAAGAGCCTGGGTATGAATCTTTC
This sequence comes from Nannospalax galili, assembly GCF_000622305.1. NCBI lineage: Eukaryota > Metazoa > Chordata > Mammalia > Rodentia > Spalacidae > Nannospalax > Nannospalax galili. The sequence continues at coordinate 1,523,356 of NW_008349989.1, forward strand.
AAAGATACTTCTTGATTATATTTCTCAAACTAAGGATTCCAAGCTATTTCTCAAGAAACAGATACCTCTTTTACTTGAACTCTAAGTTTTATATTTTTAAAAGTATATTTTATTTGTTATTTTTGTTTTATGTGTATGTGTGTATTGACCACATGTATGTAAGTGCACCTATGTTGTGCAGTGCCCATGAAGGTCAGAAGAGAGTGACAGATCCCCTGAAACTGCAGTTTTCATTGTGGGTAATGGGAAGCAAACCTGGGTCCTCTGTAAGAACAGCCAGTGCTCTTAACAATTGAGCCATCTGTCCAGTCCTCTCACATCAGTGTTTCTCAGATTATTTGAAAATTTTCTTGTCAAACTTCACGAAGAATAGAAGAAACATATGAATTCCTAGCCTGAAGGAAACATTAATGCTTTAGAACATTCTAAGAATTACAGTGTTATTGATTTTGCTTTTGATGACAATGTAATCAGTGATTTTCACATTCTTGTTGACTCTTTTATTCTAAATTTATATTAGACAGAATCAAACTATCATCTCCAAGACTAAGTTCTCTGCTAATTCAAGCACAAATTGTCTAAGACTTCACACTAACTGATGGAAGTTCACCTCATCATCATGAATAAATACAATTTTCACTTTGCACCACTTAAAAAATGCTTGCTTGGTCTCAGACACTGAGTTCTCTTGAGACACCAGACAGTATTATTGAACTCCAAACAAAAAAAAAATTCTTCAGTTTCTGTGACAAGTTAACAAGATAGTAAAACTCAAGTACAATTATTTCTTGGCTAAACAAAAATCCTTAAATCACCAGGAAACTATCTACCAGAAACAGTGAGTTGTAGATTATTAAGAACCTTTTCCAGTTTGGCAGTCCTCAGGAGGACATTTTAATGTGACATATTCGGGGTATGTTGAAAACAGAGAGGAACTTATTGGGCTAAGGCACATGGGAAAATAAGAATAATCATGATGGGATTCTGCCACCTTCATCTGCGTGCTAGTTTTCCTAAGACTGTTCAGGAATGACTTTTATTAATGAGCATAATTTGGATTAATGACTTTTAATTAACCCCAGCAAAACCATGTCTTGGGTCTGTGGCATCCTAACTTTGGCACTTCACCCCAGAACATAATGAATGAATGTGGGTGTGCTTGCGAATTGACATATCAAAGCCCTTACCCACTGGACACAGAAGATTCCCAAGGGCATGTGATTTTGGATGAATGTGAATTAGCGATGAATAGACCAGATAATCTGTGGAGACTGAGGGTGGAGCCAAACTTGAACTTGTATTTTCCCAATGAAGCGGGTACATTTTAAATACTTCGTTTTAAATAAATGATGTGTGGCCTGACTGGGGAAAGGGGAGAGGGTTGCAATGGAAGAAAAAGGGGTCCAGGGACAGTCCATTGGTGCCGGTAAGAATACAGGCAGCTCCATCTGCAAAGGTTGAGGGGACAAAAGCTATCCATCAGGACTGTTCTAATAGTTAGGGTAACTAGTGGCCTCTGAATTTGAGGTAATGTCTTTTAAATCACTTTTGTCACCTCCAAAAGAAATGTCATTTCCTTTTGAAATTATCTCTGTCCTCTCACGAACACTAACCCTATGAAGTGATTCTGCATTAGGGAGTTGAACGTTCTCTACAATTCCTATGAATGTAATCATGTAGTATGTGGGGTGTTTTATTGCTTATTTATTTCACTTAGCATATTGCTTTCCAGGTATCATCCATTCTATGTATTTATTTCTGAATTATTTCTATTTAGAAAAACCATTTTCAAAAATTTTTATTGAATGTTTGCAATTTTCATAAAATATAATTTGATGTTATTTAGATCTTATTTGTCTGCACCTCCCTTACTGCCCCCTCCCCAATTAATGTACTCTGTGTGTGTGTGTGTGTGTGTGTGTATGTGTGTGTAAAAGGCTATAGACTCTAATTTGTGTCCCCAAATGTCATTCAGTGTGGTTCCATTCACTGGAGCCTGGGTAACCTACTAAGAGTCACATCCTTGAAAGAAACAGGCTCTCCTCATCCCAGCAACCATCTGTTGACAGTTCCACAAGTAGTGTTAGGGTTTCTTATCCATTTCCTCCTGTCTTGGCTTGAGCTTGCATGGATTTGTTGATGCTGTCACTGTTGCTGTGAGTTCATATGAGCAAACTGCCCAGCTGTCTGGAGAACTCGATTTCCTTGTGATCATTTATCACCTCATAATATTTCCACATTCTCTTCAGCAGTGATCCTTGAGCCAAGGGAGGCAGAAGTTTGATGGTTTTATAGTCAGAGAAAAGCACTCTGCAGCCATTTGTTCTCGGCACATTGCCTAGTTGTGGGTTTCTGTGTTAATTACCATGTACAGAATAAGGAAGCTTTTCTGTGAGAGGTAAGAGAATCTATGGGAATAATAATGTCATTAGGAGTCAGTTTAATACTATATCTATTTAGTTTTAGGCTCTCTACCATGTCCTGTGACCTGGCTAGCCTCAGGTTCCTAAGCCCGATATCAGTGTCAGGTATGGCCTCTGTGGTTGATTTCTCCCATTATATTTCTGTCACTATTGCACCAGTGGGCGTCTCAGGTTTTATTGTAATTCACAGGATTCACAGGTGGGTAAAGCTGATGATTATTTTATTCCCTTCAGTTGCATGCATTGCATCTTTCAGCACCATGAAAGCAAGCAAGTAAAGATGAAACTTTGGAGTCAGTTCCAACTTGGTTTCTCCTTGTGTATTTTCCAGTTCATGTATCTAATGTCTTCAGCAATAGGTCTTACCATCAAGTTTTGATAAACCAAGAGCGGGTTCAATGGCCAGTATTGTTTGAGTGTCTGTGGGACCCCTGGTTAACATTTTCAAAAGAGAGAGTTCATTTCCAGCATTGGGTTTTACTTTGCAAGCCTTTGGTGTCTAGGCTGTTTTTCTGTTATAAGGTGACTCTTTTTAATCTCTTTTTAGAATGTATATGTGTATAGTGGTAGATTTCCATGTGGATTTTTTAAATGCCTTTAGTGTTAGTTTCTTCTCCATACTCCCTTTTCTGCCCTACCTCCCATTTCCCACACCCTTAATAACACTTCTGTATTAATTATTTTTTGGTTGTTATGATAAACATGATGACCAAGGCAACTTATAGAAGGAAGAGTTTATTTGAGCTTACAGTTCAAGATTGATTAGAGTCCATTACAGTGAGGAGGTACGCTAGCAGGAAGTAGAGGCAGAAGAAAGCAGAACACTCACATCTTCAAGCAAGCACAGGAGGCAGAGGGAGACTGGAAAGACTTAAAACCTCTCAAAGCCAGCTAGCTCCCAGTGACACATTTTCTCAGAAAGGCCACAATTCCTAAAACCTCTGCAAACAGTGCCACCAACTGGTGTCAAAAAGTCCAAACACTTGGATCCTATGGGGGACATTTACATTGAAACCACCACACCTTTCTACGCTTTTATTCCCCTTCCTCTTACACCATTGTGTTCTACCTCACCTCCCAGGAAGCGTCCCCTCACCCCTCCCATGCCTGTTTATTAGTGTCTTGACCTCTCTGAATTTTCAAATTGAAACATGAATATCTAATATTTCAAAGCTAGCATCCAGTTATGAGAGATATGTGACATTTGTCTTTCTGAGTTTGGATTACCTCACACAGGATGGTTTGCAATTCCATCCATTTACCCGTGAATTTTTCTTTTTGTGAAAAATATGTTCATTATATGGATTTGCCTACATTTTCTTTATCCATTCATCTCTTGATGGATGTTTGGGTTATTTATTTGAGCATTTTACCAATGCTCCTATGAACTTATCTTTTCAATTATTTTGAATTAAATATGAACATATATATATATATGTGGACTTGCTGGGACATAGATTAATTTTCTGTTTTATGATTTTGGAAACTGTGACATTGTTTTTCAAACTGACTGCACATTTTGCAATCTAACCATAGCATGTGGGGGTTCTGTGTTCTTTCTCTATGTGTTTGCCAAAACGTGATTATCTGTCTGTCTGCTTACTCATCCCAGTTTATGAAGAAGTGATAACTTACAGTGTTCTCATTTGATTTTCCAACATGATTATTGAAGTTCAGAACTTTTTTTTTCAAGTTAGCCACTGTTTTGTTTCTTCTGTGCAGAAACATACACTGAGATCCTTTATTTTTAAAATCATTTGCTGTTGGCAACATAAGTGAGTTGGCAGAGTAGCAGGAGAAAATTCCTTTGTGTAGGTTATACAGTTCTCCTCTGGAGTTTTTATACCTCGGAAATGGAAGGGGCAATTGAGGGTATGGTCTTTGTTAAAAAATTATAGACTTCTACTTTTTTCTGAATAGTCATACATTTTAATAAATATATGAAGGCACACACATATATATATTAAAAATAATGTAAACATAATTTTGTCTTTTTGTGTTAAACCCCACTAGGTCCTGGCATATACTTTTACCTTTTGATAAAATATAAAACTACTGAGCATATTTAAATGTGTGTGTATGTGTGTGTGTGTGTGTCAAATGTCACTGAACCTAAGCAAAACCAATACTTGTCTCAAAAGTTCTGTATTTTATAGAATGAGATCATTTTTTTGTATTTCTTCATTAACTATAGCTATAGTTATTATCTAAGATATAGGAGTGCTCTAATGTGACATTTAAAAAAACATTTTTATTGAGTCTTTATGCATTTCATATAATATATCTTGATCAAATTTAGACCTCTCCCCCATCCACACACCCCAGACTCCCCACCAGATTTCATGCATTCTTTAACATATATTAAGTCTTATCCAGGTAAGCATGTGTACCCAGATGTCCCTCACTGACCTTCTTTAAGGGACTGACTGTAGATAGGCAGAATAGACTCCAGTGGATGAAAAAATGCTCAGTTTTTGAAGGTAACTCTTGTAGCTCTCCAAGACTGATCTCTGGCTCACAGAGTCTCCTGCACACACATTTCTCTCTTCTCACCAATCCAAAGTTATTAACTCATAAATTTCAGCCAATTTTAAGTAGTCTATGAATTCGAGTACCTATCATAAAATGACTCAACTCAGATAATACAACACCAAAAGAGCCTTTGCTCAAATGTCTAGAAACTGTGGCTTTATTCTTAGTTCATAAAGGAGTGTGTGTGTGTGTGTGTGTGTGTGTGTGTGTGTG